>NW_026067964.1:3626182-3686324 GCF_014885135.2 Alexandromys fortis
TATTTTAAGAGAGTAATAATTTCTGGACAGAGAAGCTTAGAATAACAACGTCAAGCTGCGTGCTTGAGTGACTGAAATTCTGATGTGTGCTCTCATCTAGCTTTGTGCTCTCATCGCTTCAGTCCTGGAAGAGTGAAGGGCTTCCGGTCAGGAGGGGAAACCACTTCTGCAGTATGTTACACAGCCAGGCCACATGGAAGCAAAGCACAGCTGGAGTTGAGAAGACGCCTGTGTTGCTCTGCAGCGGCTCTGATGCTCCAGAGGCGGCACACTTTGCTTCCTGGAGCCGCTGCAGAGACGTCACCTGGCACCTGGGTGGCACATACCTGGCCTGACATTTGTCTGTAGCTCTTTACAATGAGTGACTTCTAGTCAGCCGATTGGAGGAAAGGACTTCTGGGCGACCTTCATCCAGCTGTTCTGTATTTCTGCTCCTTTCCAAGTTGCTCTAAAGTTTAAAAATCAGAATATAAAAATGGAAATGACCTGAAGCACAGATGTAATAAAAATAGGTTGTGTTATGAATGTGGCTTGTGAATTCAGATTTGGGAAACTTCTATCTATAAATTAATTCATATGCTGTAATTAAAGTTTGAAATTAATCGGGTATCTGTTATACTATTTATATATCTTTAGACATTTTCTAAAGACCAAGTTCATTTTTTAAGTAAAGTGCATTCAGATGTCTTGGAATTTAATTTAATTAAGCCCAGTATGTTTTCATACTCATAATCTCAACATTTTGAAGGCTGAGGCAATAGAAGTAGAAGTTCAAGACCAGTCTGGGCAAGATATGTAGTTAATTTAAGTCTACCCTGGGCTAAAATAAAATAAAGATTTTAATTGTTGCTTCTGCATTTACCTTAATTTGGGAAATACACGTTATGAAATTGGATCAGAAAACTCTGTTATTGATCTTATAAATACATTTAAATTATTTTATCCTATTGTAAACTTAAAGAATAGTTTTTAATGGAATAGTTCAAGTGAATATCTTTAGTATTGGTGTCAGGATAAAGTATTTTATACTATATTTGAAAGATGGGCATAAGCTAATAACTAATTGGTTATCTTACATTTTTAAAAAATAATGTGTTTCTTTGTTTGAGATGGGATCTCACTCTGCATCCCAGGATAAGCACGAACTTGCCATCCTCCTGCCTTATTCTCCCAAGTTTCTGGGTACCAGGATTACAGGCATGTATCACTATGCCCAACTACTTTTTAATAATAACAATAATAACTTTACTTTTTAATGATACCATTTTCCAATGTATTGATAATTACACTTTTTTAAAAAAAAATTTTCCATGATATTTGTTGAGCTCTACATTTTTCTCTGCTCTCCTCCCTGCCTTTCTCCTCTCCCTTTCAATCCTCCCCCAAGGTCCCCATCCTCCCAATTTACTCAGGAAATCTTCTGATCATTACACTTTTTAACTTTAAATCAGGACCTTCAAATATTGGATCAGACTCTAAGAATTTGTATAAAGAAGTTCAACTTTCAGAAGTACTTTCCATTTATAGTAAAAGCACCCTCAGTGAAAGAAATGTTTTATTAATAAGCAACTTAAAAGCGTGCTGCTGGTGCATGCCTTTAATCCCAGCTCTTGGGAGGCAGAGGCAGACGGATCTCTGTGAGTTCGAGGCCAGCCTGGTGTACAGAGTGAGTTCTGGGACAGACAGCACTATTACACAGAGAAACCCTGTGAGGGGGATGGGTGAGTTAGCATTTGAAAAGAGACATTTGAGAGTATTTTAACATTTTTAAGGTTTCTTCCATGAATAAAGAAAAATTAAGTTTTTCCTCCTCCAAAACAAAATTTAATTTTGGTTACGATTACTCTTATTGTTTAACGCTTTTTCCTCCTCGCTCCTAATTTTAGCTTAAAAAGGACCTTTTTCCCTTAGAGAAGAATACTGTGAAAAATACTTATTTTCTTAAAAAGTAATGGACTCCCAAAGTTAAACTATTTTCTTTACAATGTGCACTAAAGAAATGGATAATGGTCTTTTAAGGAAAGCCTGACTGCATTCTTTACTATATAGTTACAAAGATTTTTGATAGCCTTTCTTGTCTCAGTTTCTAGAAACAAAACTGAATTTGGTTTGTTTCAGCGGTGTAGGAGAGAATGGGTAATCCCACTCTTAGAAGACGTGGGCACCCTCGATCATAGCTCAAGGCTAGCGTGGGCTCTGTGGTTAAGTGAGGCCAGTGAAGGCTCCTAAACAGTCTCTAGCAGACTCCTGCATGTGCACACACACACACAGAGGGAGGGCAGGGGGAAGAAAGAGAAAAATAATAGAGGAAATTGGGATAGGGGAAGACACTGAAGAAAAAAAAAAAAAGAAAGAATGAAGTGAGACCGAGCCTAAAAATGTGTACTCCTTAAAATGAAGGTGACTTGTTGCTGTTGTTTTTAGACTCGGGTGAACCAGGTGAGGAAGCTGACAGACTGAAGGAGGATGAAGGGTCCATCTCCCCGCTGCTGTTTGAAGACAGTCCTCCTGATTTGCAACCCGAAGGAAATCCTTCCCAGCTGAACTCTGAAGAACAAAGCAATCTTCAAATACTCCAAAATTCAGTTGTTTTTGGAACATCAGCTGAGGAAGTGGTAAAGGAAATTCGCTTCAGAATTGAACAGAAAACAACACTGACAGCCAGCGCAGGTACTTAAGGGGATATTCCCAGCCTCCAGGTTTCTTGTTGGAAAGTAGATGGTAACATTTGATTTGGCTGCTAGCTACTTCTATCTACTGAAGCTAGCTAAACCTACAGGTGAGCTGTTACTAAGCAAAAAGCCTATGGCCCAAGGCAAAAAAAAAAAATCATAAATCTAGAATAGTAATCCTTAAGTGTAAAATATATTTTAGTTGGATTTGTACAGAATTTTTGATTGGCACTTATACTAGATTATGTTGTAGGAAAGACCCTAGATATATGAAAGTTGGTGAACTCGCCCAAAATCCCACCAAAAAAAGATCAATTTGCAATGTAGCAACTTAAGAACATCTGGTAAAAAACCAAAGCCAACAAAGTCCCCCTGCTTTACATATATTATCAACCCCTAAGAGCATCACAGGGCCTTAGCACAGGGAACTAATAATGGTTACAATCAACTTCTCACAATGTCTGTGATAAACAAATTATCACATTATAAAAAATATTATCTTGTAAAGTCATGTGTGTTGGGATTAGGGTAATGTACTCTATTCCAAACGGTAAGCATGCACAATCAGCTTTAAGGAAATATCTATAAAGACCAAAATGAACTATTAACAAATACATTTATATGTTACCTACTATAAGTTGTCTTAAGACTCCTAGAAATTGTAAATCATAGTGTGTGGTGATTTCTTTGTAACAATAAAGATTAAGTTTTTATTGTTGTTGCTTTTAATGTATTGTAAGTCAGAAAATTTATATTTTTAATGTGAAAGTTTACATTCAGAAAAACTTCTCGGAAAATAAGCATCCATCATAGCTATATTCTGGATCTTTTCTGAGAAACAACCCTTACTCCTAGTGCAGTTGTAAGCAAGGCGCTGACACTTGGTGTTACTCAGTTCAGAAATTACGTTTGGGTGTGAAAATGTGGAGGCTCAAATGGTCCTCATTCCCCTGCCACAGCTAGCCATCCCCTTTCCCCAAAGGCACAGAGAGCCCTGGGGACATTGCCAGTAGCCAAATGTCATTTCAGATTATTTGCATTTAACTTTCATTTTCTTATCTCATAGTTAACTTATACATAGCAACTTCTTTGAATGATTGATTCCTCTTCTTTTGAAGGTATTGCCCCCAACACAATGCTAGCGAAAGTGTGCAGTGATAAAAATAAGCCAAATGGACAATACCAAATTCTCCCCAGCAGAAAAGCAGTGATGGACTTCATCAAGGACCTGCCCATTAGGAAGGTGGGATTTTATATGAAATCATCATTTGTGTACATACTCTGAATTTGAGAGAGGCGCCAGACACATAATAAATATTCTTTGCTGAATAGTCATAAAATAATAGATGGCAGGTAAGACCTTTGCTGTACTCAGAACCCTGGAAGTCATGTTTAAGGAAATCGGCTGCAGGAGTGCTTAAAGTAATTAAGAGATGGTGGATTTGTTAGTCCATACCTGCCAAGGGCAGAAGACGCAAGAGGAGCACGTGGAGGAGGGCTTTCAGCTGCAGCTTAGTGCTGCCATGGCTCTCCGGTCAGGCAGCTAGTAGATGAGTAGGTGTGTACCTCAAAGGGATAGAGAATTTTGTTTCTGAGAAAAATAAACCAAAGTATTTCACCATCTTAAGGTGATAGAATTTTCCCACAAGGATGCAGAAATGACATATTTTGTTATTTATAGCTTCTGGATTTTTGTGCTGTATGTTCTCTTTATCTTTTTCAACAATTGTTTCCCTATACTATATGACAGTCTAGAGCCTGCTCAAGATAATAGCCAGGATTGAGTTTGTATAACGTATTTCTCAATGTTCAAGGAAAAGGCTATAGCAAAGGCCACAGTGTTGTTGATTCCTATAGGGGTACTATATATACAGTAGTTTTTTCTAAGGTTTGAATAAGTGTTCTATTTGTTTTAAGTTCTAGGTGCAAATAATGGGTAAGTTCAAATATCGGTGAGATTTTAAAATCTCATTTAAAAGTTCTTAATTATAAAATAATTAAAATAATTTAAAAATCCTTAGTTATAAAAAACATAAGATATAGAGTACACTATAAATAATAAAATATGTCATCTCTGGAACCTTATGGGAAAGTTTATTATTTTAAAAATGGTAAAGTACTTTGGTTTAATTTGTCAAAAACAAAATTCTAAATCCCATCGGAGTGCAGATATTAGTATATTAAAGAATCACAAATATTGTGCTAAAAAGTTTTTGTTTGTTTGCTCTACCATTTCCAAAATTTGTATGCTCACAGAATTCTTTTTTAGTTGCCTTTAAAAACTCTATTGAATTAAGCTGTGTGGCCAAAACATAATAAGTCTTCTTGCATGACATGTAAAAATAATATTATTCATACCTTTTGTTAGCTACAGAAGATTATAATCTTCAACTGTTACTCGTGGCAGACAGTTTATTTAGCATGTTCAAGGCTCTGCATTCAAGCTTCAACACCAACATTCTCCTGCAAACACGCACACACTTATGATCTCATTTTAAAATCCTAAATTATAAATGTTGGTCCATCTGTGACTATACCACCCTGAACACACCCAGATTCATCTAAGTGTGGATTCTCTTGTAGGTTTCTGGAATAGGAAAAGTGACAGAGAAAATGTTAATGGCCCTGGGAATTGTTACTTGCACGGAACTCTACCAGCAGAGAGCATTGCTTTCTCTCCTTTTCTCCGAGACATCCTGGCATTATTTCCTTCACATCGCCCTGGGTCTAGGGTCAACAGACCTGGCAAGGTATCGGCTTTTTATCATTCTCATTATCATTTATCGGTGTCAGTTTGAACCTTTCAAATGTTTTTAAATTCATCTTGACTGATTTAACTTAGGTTCTATCTTGGTTAAAGTTGTCAGTTTGGCTATGGAAAAGGGGGGATAATGACTCACTTCTAGGTGTTGGCTTCAGCGGTGAGGAATATGGGAGAAAGGAATGGTGGTTACTTCCATCCCCTGCCTGTCATGTTCTGTTTTCAGATTGTAAAAGGAAGGTTGGTGGTCAGGTTGTTGAGGAAAGAGAGGTAGCTTATGTTTCCCAGTTTATTGTTTAGCCAGATTCTGATGTGTGAATGGATACTGCGTACTTATCTTCCATTGGACTCTTGTAAGCGCTAGAGGCATTACTCGTGGGTTGGACGAAGTTCTGCCTTCATGAAGTATACACCTTAGTATGAGAAATAGAAAATCCCAAAGAAACAATGCAGAGAGTGAGGTGGAGTGAGGGCTAAAGAGTGACATCAGAGATTTCTGCAGGGTTGACAGTCGTCCCGAGGTGAAGGCTGGAAGGAGCTGACCTCGCAAAGCCCTGGGAGAAGGTGGGACACCTAAACAAAAGTTCTGTGTTTTCTTCTGCCAACTTTTCGTCTGGGTTTTGAACTGTTGTGGATGGATAGAGAGAAGCATGAAAATCCTCAAAGTCAACCCTAGGCAGTGTTTTTTATCATGATCCGTCCTGATAGCAAACCGTCAAAAGACCGTAGGATGGGTTGGGGGGGCGGGGGGAGCGCAGTGAGACAGGCATACAACACCATTGTGCCTGGCTCTCTTTAGATTCTGTGCTTAAATTAAAGAACAGCAATAAAATCAAGAAGATGTGGTTAAAATTCATTACAGAAAAAACAGCAAAGTCTGATGATGAGTTAGAGGCTAGCCGAGGCTAAAATCATAATGAGACCCCATTTGTCGGAGAGGGGGCGGGGCATGCAAAGCTGGCGGAGTTCTTCTCTGCTCATCCTTTGTTCAAACTGCAATCCTGCAGTTTGAAGACTGATCTTGCTTGTATATAATGGAAGTGAAATCACAATTGTAAGTTGTAAGTGATCTAGATTGCTTATTAATGCAAATATTGTCATATTTTCAGTTTGATATAGTGCAGCAGGTGTTAGTCTGTAGTATAGAGAGGCCGGTTTTAGGTGAAAGATCAACAACTCACTTGTGAAGTACTGTAGCTGACCTTCTTTCCCTCAGCCTGTGTTCTCTAGTACCCTGTGCTCCTTCGGTTTGTAGTACTTCTCCCTTCTGAGCATACCGCCCTTTGTTGTTGTTGTTTGTTTAGTTGGTTTTTGTTTGTTTGTTGAGTTTGGGGGGCTTGGTTCTTGTGATTGAACCTCACATAGGTATGTGCTCTGCCACTGAACAACATCCTCTCTCTCCTATTTTGAAATAGGGTCTCACCTAAGTTAACCAGGTGACTTTGAACTTACCTAATAGTCCAGGCTGGCCTTAAACTTATAGGCCTCTCGCCTCAGTATCCCTAATAGCTGGAATTATTGCTATAGGATTGTGTTGTCGGGCCTACCTTCTTTCGCTCTGGTTTTGTTTTGTTTTTCAGTATTGGGACTCAACCCCAAGGCCTTGGTCATGTGAGACAAGGTCTGTGCCTACATTCTCGAGCAACTCTTAGGCATATTACATCCATTAAATATTTGGAAAATGAATAAAGCACGTGTTACTTCAGTTTCTTTAGTTCAGTTGTCCCTATTAGAGTAGCTAGAGTCCAGTCAAAGTAGGTGGTTTAGATCCTCAGTCATCATCCTATACCACATTCTGACTGAGATGAAATAACGAACGGTATGTGGGGGAGGAGTTGGTGTAGAAGCCCCCAAACGAAACAGCATTGAATTTCTGAGATGTAGATGGAGCCTGTGACCAGGAATTGTTACGTTGCTGCCTCCTGTTGATTTTCATACGTTTAATATTCAGACTTTTAATAGAAGCAGGTTAGATACTATTTCCAAATATTTTTCTACCATAGATATATAAGTGATCCATAACACATGAAATCAAAGTATCTTATCTATTTATGTCTTAGAGACAGTGTCACTTTTAGATTTAAAAGAAAGCATCCATGGTTTTTGTAAGATGAAGAATTTTGAATGAAGTATTTAAACAGAATGTTAGGGGCCTGTAGAAGTGGCTCGTCAATTAAAAGCACTGGCTACTGTTCCAGAGGACCCAGTTTTGATTCCGAACACCATTTTCAGAGGCATTCTCTTTTCTTTTCTTTGTTTTGTTTTGTTTTTGGGTTTTTTGTTTTGTTTTGGTTTTGGTTTTTGGTTTTTTTGTTTGTTTGTTTGTTTTTTTGAGACAGGGTTTCTCTGGAGCCTGTCCTGAAACTAGCTCTAGTAGACCAGGCTGGCCTCACAGAGATCGCCTCTCGAGTGCTGGGATTAAAGGCATGCACCACCACTGCCCAGCTCTCTTCTGAATTCTGTGAGCACTGAACATACATGGTGCACAGAAAGACATAACAGCAAAACACTCATACACATAAAATTAATTAATTAATTAATCAAAAGGAATATATTAAATTCTCTTATTGACCAAAAGTGATGTGGGTGACCTTCTGTGTAAGTGTTGCTATTATTGTTTGATGAATAAAGCTGTTTTGGCCAATGGCTTAGCAGAGTAAAGTCAGGTAGGAAATCTGTACAGAGATATAGAGAGAGAGTAGGCAGAGTCAAGGAGATGCCATGTAGCTGCCAAAGGACACAGAAGCCAGAACCTTAGCCACAGTGATACAAATATTAATAGAAATGTATTGATTTAAGATATAAGAGCTAGCCAGGCAATGGTGGCGCATGCCTTTAATCCCAGCACTCGGGAGGCAGAGGCAGGCGGATCTTTGTGAGTTTGAGACCAGCCTGGTCTACAGAGCTAGTTCCAGGACAGGCTCCAAAGCTACAGAGAAACCCTGTCTCGGAAAAAAAAAAAAAAAACAGACAAACAAAAAAAAAGATATAAGAGCTAGCTAGGGATATGCCTGAGTTGTTGGCCAAACAGTGTTGTGATCAATATAGTTTTGTGTGATTATTCGGGTCTGAGTGGCCGGGAAATGAAAGCACAGTCTCCATTTACATAATGGTGCCCAATGTGGGGCTCAAACCCACAACTCTGAGATTAAGAGTCTCATGCTCTACCAACTGAGCTAGAACTCAATTTTCTTTGAGAAATAAATACTTTTTTTCTCATTTCAGAGATGGAGAAAGAAAAAGCATGAGCGTTGAAAGGTAATGCTTTTTTATGTTAAATAAAAATAAAGTTAATGATCCATTATTCAGTGTATATTAAACTGTTTCAAGTTCATTTTTAGTAAAATATCACTACAGTAAAAAAATGTTTCATAGTTTGGGCAGCTTATACCCGAAAGTAAACACCTATGCTCAACACTTTATCTTTGGTTGCTGTGCTCACAGTAGAACAGCTTAGTTGACATTTATACTTTTAATACAGATGTTACTCCTGTTCAGGGAAAACTAGGCATTTTAGGATTTCTAATCTTCTTTATGAGAACAATTAAATGTTTATCTGAGAATGATAAAACATTACAGTGGAAGTTCTAAGAACTTCAGGTATTGGCCAAATGAACAGAGGTTTCAAGTTACATGTTGAGCATCTGTGATATGAATTTCGGAAATCTGACATGCTTCAAAGCCAAGACTTCCCGAGTGCTGAGATGCTGTCGCACATGGAAAACTTTGCCCCTCGTTTTATGTGATGGTTTTCCATCAAAACACAGATTATTAGAACACTGTGTATTCTTCAACCTTCAAACTCTATGTATAAGGTGTATACGAAACAAATGAATTTGTTTTAAAACCTGACTCCCATCTGAGGATATCTCACTGTGTACAGACAGATACTGCATGTTAACTTGTCTTAAAAAGCAACCCAAATCTAAATCTTCCTTTCTCAGTGTTTCAGATAAAGAGTCGAGCCTGACGTAATATTGGTAAAGGAGAAGTTAGAGAGTGTCTAGTTTTGTGGGCCTAGCATCTTGTTTGGAGCCACATGAAATCCTAATGGCACTTTGTTTATAGGGAAATGTGTCCATTTTAAAAGTCCCTCAATTATTTCTTCAAAACATCAGAACTATTGAGACATTTAAGTGTCACTGACTGTTTCTTTTCTTTTTGAAAACTCCCTTAGATTTTCAAAAATGCACTAGAGTATCAAATTTGGTTCGGAACTAGGGGAGGAAAATCCTGGTTCACAATCACATATAAAGTGTTAGTTTCTTTGCTATGTAAAGAATTCATAATAAGAAAGTACCAATATGCCAGTTAAAAAATGAGTGAAAACTGAGCATGGTGGTATGTATATACCTTTAATCCTAGTTTTAGAGAGGAAGAGACAAGACCGATCCCGTGAATTCAAGGGCAGCCTGGTCTATATAGCAAGTTCTAGCCCAACCAGGGCTACAAAGTAAGATCTTGTCTTAAGAAAAGAGAAAGCATAAAATTGTGGGTTTTGCCAATCAGTGTACCTATCTAAATGTTTTTGATCACTATATATAATGTAGATATTTTTACTTAATTATGTATTAATTGATATGAAAACTTTAATTTGTACTGAGAAAAATATGTTAGGTTATTTGAATGTACTCTATTGTTATCAAATTATCCCTCTGTAGTTTACACTGTGCACCCAAATCCTTCTTGTCTCTCTAGGACGTTCAGTGAGATCTTTAAAACAGAAGAACAGTACAGCTTATGCCAAGAGCTGTGCACTGAGCTCGCTCGTGATCTCCAGAAGGAAGGACTGAAGGTGCTGGGTTTTTATGGGATGATCTCAATTTTTAGCTTTTCTCATTATAGTACTCTAAGTCAAGAGACCACGCATTTGTTGAAGTGGGTTACAAATAAAATAGAATATTCCTATTCCCAACAATCAGAAACGAAGTCGAGTCTGACCTGTGTGTGAGGTCTGTGGTGAGGTCACTCTGTAAAGGACACCTTGTGGCACTGGGGTGGTTCCAGGTTGATAAGGCCAGCTCTGTGCCCTTAGTGCCCTGTCTGAGTTAGGTGCCAGGTCAGACTTCGTTTCCAGTCATCCTTGGAGGCTTTGCTTACAGGACAGTGACCTTCTAGAGCAGGCATTGTGTTTCAGGGCTCTGGTCCTGGTTAACACATTGAGACCGAAGCCTGGAGTGCCCTGAACTGTCTTCCTTCAGAACAGTCCACATTTAGTGTTTTCTCAGTCCTCTCAAACCAGGGCTAGTTATTAAAAAGTGTAATACAAAAGTATTAAAAAGTTATTGCAAAAAGTCGAGTATTTGAGGAGAGTTTATACTTCTAGACCTTCTCTACTTGAGTGTAAAATAGTTCTTTTGGAGAAGTTTTTGAGATACACTTTTATTTTTAGAGTAATTTTAGACTTACAGGACTGTTTCTAATAACAGTGATTTCCATTGTAGCTCTCACCCATTTCGCTCAATTGTTAACATTTGATAGATTTTTGTCACACTAGAAAAGTGACATTAGTACTGCTGTTAACCAAGTTCAAACTGAGTCTGGATCGCTCTTGTCTTTCTATGGATTCTCTGCAGAGAACCACGGGTGGCTGGTGTCCTGTCACCCTAGTTTGGTCTGAGTTTGTTGCCTTTCCGCTTCTTTATAGAACCCAGTCTTGAGAACCTTATAGCCTACAGAATGCCACTGTGTTTGCTTGTCCTGTGGTGTAGGCCGTAGTGTGGAAAGAATACCACAAAGGTGAGGTGGCCTTCCCATCATTTCCTGCTGCCGTCATCACCTGGTTAAGGGAGTGTGTGAGAGGCTTCTCCAGCCTGAAGTTGGTGGTTCCGAAGTGAGTCAGGAAGTGAGTCAGAAAGCTGAACTGGCCTCAAGTGGAACAGCTGCCCATTGCTCTAACCCCCAGGAATTACTAACTTCTCCTCAGTCCTCCCCAACTGGAGCCTCATGTCCTTAAGACAACAGCTGTAAAGATGATGCCTAGAAACTTCTAGCGCAGCACTCTGGCATGTGACAGTCTTGCTGTAAGTTTGAGCCATTTATTCCCTGGCCTTCAGTGCTGAATTAACCCGAGGGAGCTGGACAGTAGATGGAAAGGTGGCAGTTCACTTTGCTCTTCATATAAAAGTATTTCTTAACTGGCTGAGGAAGGAACTACTGATTATTCACTAAGTGATATTTTTCAGACACGGATCTTAACTATGAGAGTTTACAGGACCATGTTTTATATTTATAGCAGCTGATTACAGTGCATATTCCTACGTACAGACAGCCTTCCCAAACATTTCTAACCTGCAGTTAGCTGATCCTCAGATCTGAAGCCTGCCCTGGTAACGTGCTGTTTGTCTTGTAGGGGAGAACTGTTACCGTTAAGCTGAAGAACGTGAATTTTGAAGTAAAAACTCGCGCGTCTACAGTTCAATCCACCCTTTCTACTGCAGAAGAAATATTTGCCGTTGCTAAGGAACTGCTAAGGACAGAAATTAACGCGGCTTCTCCACATCCCCTGAGGTTAAGGTTGATGGGTAGGCCTCTCTCTCCCCGCCTCCTCTTTCTTGTTTTCCCTTATATGTTTAATGGCCCCTCCCTAAAAAATAAAGTCAACTTGGGAGATCTTTTCCCCTCTGTTTAAGAACTTCCTACTCTGCTGTTGTACATTGTAATTCCTAGAGCCAGATGCCTGGTCAGAATGTGATTTTAATTCTGTCTGGACCTATGGGAGTTGTTCTCATCCTTTTTTCTGAAGTCCTTGAGGCAAGGTGTTTCCAAATGCAAAACTTAACAGACTTGGGAAACAAATGCAGGGCGTTTAAATTATCCTCTGTAATGCTCTGTTGGGGCTCCAGTGCACCGTGACATGAAGAAACATGGGGGTATTTCTGTCACGAAACAACGAAGACAACTTGTTCTTTAGATTGTGAGGGTACTAGATAACATCATGTCAGTTTAGTCAACTAAGAGACTTCAGCTACAATTTCAGAAATTTTGGATTTCAGAATTACAGTCCCAGATTGTGACACTGCCCGTCATTACCTGTGGGACACAAACTAGAAAGCCGTGCTTCCACGTGACTGTGAGGTTGCTAAGAGAAAACATTAATCTTGCTTTCACACTTGGAGACCACGCACAGTGAAACCACTGAAGGAAGTATATTAAAAAGAACCAAATAGCCGGATAGTGGTGGCGTACGCCTTTAATCCCAGCACTCAGGAGGCAGAGACAAGCGGATCTCTGTGAGTTTGAGGCCAGCCTGGTCTACAGAATGAGTTCCAGGACAGCCAATGTGACAAAAAACCCTGTCTCGAAAAACCAAAACTAATAAATAGTAATAATAATTGTAAGTAAATAAAATAAGAACAGCCAAAGTATGTACAGAAACTTTATTCATAATTGCAAAACCTAGAAGCAAGCAAGGCTGTCCAGACAATGGGATGATGTTCAGTTTATAAATAAGCTACAAAAGGACAAGGAACAGACTTAAGTAAATATTGCTAAGTGAAAGAAGCAAATATTGTATGATTCCAGCTATTTGGCATCTTGAGAAAGGCAAAATCTTGGAGCCAGTGAGAAGACAATATTGCCCAGTGAGACAGATGAAGAGAGAAAGCAAAGGACTTTGAGGCTAGTGAAACAAGTCTGAATCTAATGGTGAATTCACGTCTTTATAGCTGCATCTTAACTCATAGCATAAGAGTGGATGCTGAGGGAAACCATAGACTGGGTGAAGGGCCGCGTCAGTGTACGTGTGTAGTACCGGAAGCTGTGTGTGAATGACAGCAGGGGGCATATGGGAATTCTCTGTTCAATTGTTGTAAAAATGAAGGACTCCTTAGAAAGTGAAGTCTATTGAAAAAAAAAAATCAGAGCTGAAGTCTCTGTAGCTGACTCCAATTAGCTACTGCCTACTTAATGGCACCCATGTGAAACATTACTGCAAGTTCTATATAATCACACCAACTCCAATAGATTAACGTTTACTGATACCCAGTTTTATAAAGCAAAGTGAGTTTTTCCTAATGTAAGCTTCAAAAAAGTATCCTTTAATTTGGAAAATGTTGGTCTGAGAATGTGGCTAAGTGGTAAATTATATGTATAACATGCCAAAGATTTATATATGGGTCTAAACCTTAGCATTTAAAAAAAGAGTAGTATGTGTATGAGTGTGTACATCTCCAGAGGTACTTACTTCTCTAGTTACCTTTTGCATATGTGTCATAATAGTACTGTTAAATGTTTTGTTCCCTTTGTATGGGTGTGGGTACGTTTATACAATTGGAAAGTGACGGTTTGGGTTTCATTTAGGTGTGCGGATGTCGACTTTTTCCACTGAAGATGACAAGAAGCACCAACAAAGGAGCATCATTGGCTTCTTACAAGCTGGACACCAGGCTTTGTCATCTCCTGGGTGTGTTCTAGACAAAACCGACAAAACTGAGTTTGTAAAGCCTTTGGAAATGCCTCATAAGAAGAGTTTTTTTGATAAAAAGCGATCAGAAAGGATCTTGAGCCATCAAGATGCACCCAGCTGTGAAATTGTGGATCAGCAAGCTGTACAGACCTCACAACCATTCCAGGCTTTAAAGAAGACGAGTGAGAGTTTGGAAACATCAAAGAATTCCAATAACTGTCAGACATTTACGTGTCCAGTTTGCTTTAGGGAGCAAGAAGGTATCAGTCTGGAAGCCTTTAACGAACATGTAGATGCGTGTCTGGATGAGCCATCGACCAGTGAGAACTCTGATTCCCGTGCTTCCTCGGCAGCTATTGGTCAGAAGGAAGATGCACACCATTCTATTCCACTGTGTGAGAAGCGGGATGATGAAGATGCCGAGATCACTTCAGCGGATGGTGTCGATCTGGCAGAAACTGAAGACAACTCATTGAAAGCCACAAGTATGGACACTTTAGGGAATAATCACAGCAGAGCGGAATGTTCTGATATTCCAAACCAGTCTTGTCCTGTTTCATTGGCGAATGAAACTGTCAGAATATTAAGTAGGCAAGAGTCCATCCAGCCCTGTACAGATGAGGTGGTAACAGGACGAGCTCTAGTTTGTCCTGTTTGTAACCTAGAACAGAAGACTTCCGATCTTACCCTCTTCAATGTGCACGTGGATATTTGCTTAAATAAAGGCATTATCCAAGAATTGAAAAACAATGAAGTTAATTCAGCTAACCAACCCAAAGGGAGCTCAGGAAGAACTGGTAAGCATACGGTCATGAGGAGGAACGCAGCACGGGTTGGAGACCGACCAGCAGTCCTTGCTAGTCCTGCATAGGACCCGGGATTGGTCCCCAGAACCCACATGGTGCCTCACAGCCATCTGTAACTCCAGTTCCAGGGGATTCAGTGCCATCTTTTGGCCTCAACAGGCACATATACAGTACACAGACATACATGTAGGCAAAATGCCAAGACACTTAAAATTAAATTAAAAAAAATAAGAGGAATGTGATTTTCTAGGGATATGTCTTCCTAAGCTTACTGAAAGTGTTAAATTTGAAATACAGACTATTAAAGGGGTGGCTTGTGTTTGCTCTCATTGAGGAAAATAATAGTTCTGCCTTACCATGGCTAGAAATAACTCAGACTGAGCTTTTGAATTGAGGGGAAACTCAAGTTTAGTTTTGATTTAATATAGAATGAAGTTAAAAGTGAAAGGATCTGAGTGATCTAAACACAACAGAAATTCCCTGGGGAGCAACCGCTGGTGCGCAGTGACAGACCAGCTGTGCTCAGAGAGCCAGGAAGCCTGGCATTTGTCTGTTGTGCTGATGTAGCAGGGTAATGCCAGGAGAACTAGTAAAGTTTAAGGAATCGATACTATAAGATTAACTTTGTGAGACTGGCCATATGGCTCGAGGGTGTAGGTGCTCGATAACAAACCTTTCAATCTGATTTTGATCTCTGGACCACATGATGGAGGAAAGAACCGACTTCCCACAGTCATCCATGTTCACCTCCAAACGTGCACACGCACATGGAAGCGCTAGTTTAATTAATGTATTACAATAGCCTTAAAAGTTAGTTTGGAGTATGTATAGTATTATCTTTAGTCTGGCAGTTTTATCTCTTTCATGTTTGTGAAGCTTTTTCAATGGTTTTATCTTTTTCCTGATGACATTTCTTGGTTTTTCTTTGCCCTGCAGACAGACTTCAGAAGGCAGCAAGAAGGACAAAAAGGTATGACTGAGAGCCACAAACTCATGTTTTACTCTTGAGATTTTAGGGGCTAAACTTTGCTTTTATAACTAACCAAGTAACATTTTAAGAACTGTTTTTGCAGGCTGGGAGGTGGTGGTGCACGCCTTTAATCCCAGCACTCGGGAGGCAGAGGCAGGTGGATCTCTGTGAGTTCGAGGCCAGCCTGGTCTAAAGAGCTAGTTCCAGGACAGGAACCAAAGCTACAGAGAAACCCTGTCTTGAAAAACCGAAAAACAAAACAAAACTGTTTTTGCAAAATTATTTTCACATATTTCCTTCTACATAGAAATTGTGTATTCTTTCTCATTCCAGGCCAGGACTGAGGACAGAGAGTTCCACGTCGAGGAAAACAAAAGCCCAAAGTTCCAGACACACCCTTGATATATTTTTCAAATGAACTTTGAACATTTTTATTGAAATTTTAGTTTTATAGTCAATGTATTTGTTCCTCCTCGTTTTAAATTTATTATTTAGGGAAGACAAGTACAATAATACCTCCCCACATGGCCTTTTTAAAGAATGTAGACTATATATTAACTTATTTCTTTATATTTTCTTTAATTAACCATAAGAATCTCATTCCCAGTATATATCAGTTGGAAATCAGTCTTGTTAGAGATAACTTTAAAACAAGAGTAGAAGGGGCAGTCAGAAGATGACATGCTATTTTATGATGAATATAAAATACTTATTAGGACTCTGAGTCATGTGCTCTTGTTTCTGCACGGGCGTCTTAGTGCCTAGCCACCGGGTTGCCACTGGATGCTGCTGGACTTGCTCTCGTGTCTGTAAGTGTTCTGTGAGCATTTGTAGTTAGATTTACCCATGAGGTCTGTGAAGAACATTAGTTTAGCAGAGATAGCATGGGTACCTGCAGGAAAATAATGCACAGTATTATCTGTGTTTGAAGGACTTGTCCAAACTACTGTTAATCGTTTTCCCTTACTCACAATTTCTTTATCTTATAAATAAGCACTTGGTTCATGTAAAGAAATACTTAGTTTATAACTCAAAATTGTTTTTTTAACTCAGTACTTTAAACGGCAGTATTTCATTTCTTGGTAATTATGTTTGGCTCCCTACAAATCTGTAGTAAACAAGATGAGTTGTGACATCACTTGATTTTCTTCCTCCTCGTTAAGAGAAAATGTGCAGCTCCGAAGATGAATGCCTGGTGAAGCTCTGCCCTTCTCTCAGCTAATGTCTGCGCGTCTCTGTTGCTATTTGTGAAGGAAGAAAGATTCGCAGCAGTTGAAGAGTTGTACCGAGCTTGGCGCTACCCACACACTCTTATCAAAAAGCCCTTTTTGCCACCACGCTTTAAGAACTGAATCTTGTACACGCCTTTAATCCCAGCATTCAGAAGGAAGAGGCAGGTGGATCTCTGAGTTCAAGGCCAGCCAGGTTTACAGAGAGAATTCTAGGACAGCCGGAGCTACACAGAGAAACTGTGTCTCAGAAAACAAAAAAGGAGAAAGAGAACTGAATCTTTTTTCTTATGGTTTTGGTCTTTGAATATTTTAGTTCATTTAGAGTAGACAGGGAAATATTTGAGGAATAGCTAGCATCCTTAGGGCTTTGCAAAGCCTTTGCCACAGTCACAACCTGACTTTTAATTCCTGGCCTCGTTAAAGATGGACTGAAAGCTTGCTGATGTGCTAGTCCCCCACCTGTACACCATGGACAGTCCCAAAGCTGTGGCGTTTCAGTTATTGATTGTGATTTACTTATGTAAATTATTTATAAAATTAAGTTCAGTGAAACTGATTTAATGTATTGAAAAGTAGATATTACTGTATTTATTGTTTTTCCCCATCTAAATTTATTTTTACTGTTTTCCACATTAAATAATAAATTATTTTCATTTAGATGCCCCATTTAATTGAATGCCATAATATATAACATTTAATAATTTAAAATAAAATTTTAAAACCTTTGAGAATCTCTTACATGTGTAATTATTTACATTATTTTCTTCTCTTACTCTTTCTCTTTCAACTTCTCCCATGTTCCCCTCAATCTCTCTCAAATTCATGACCTCTTTTTAAATTACTATTGTTACATATAGGTGTGTGTATGTGTGTGTGCATGCACGCACACACTGTTACTTGTATGTAACCTGCTGAATCCATTTAGTACAGCTCTATGTCTGTGTGTCTAGGGCTGACTACATGGGGCAGATGAACGTACCCGTGATTGGCCCTGGAGCAGATGGACTCTCCCACTTTCAACTGTCATTAATCACTTGGAGCTCTTCATCCAGGATGGAGCCTGTGAGATTTCCCCATCCGTGTTGGCATGTTTAACTAGTATTGCCCTTGTGTAGATCTTGTGTAAGCGACTATGTTGTTAAGATTTTGTTGGTGTAGCTTCCTCGTCATACATAGAGGACATTGTCGGCAGACTTCCTGGTCCTCTGGCTCACAGTCTTTCCACCCCATCCTCCACAGTTCCCTGAGCCTTAGGTGCAGGAGCCTCAGTCAGGGTGGCATATTCCCTTCTCAGCAGGAGAAACCAGAGCTTTCTAGAGAAATGACTGCCTCCCCACCAGAAGGCTCCTAAGCAGAAAGCTTTGTCTTGGCCTCTCCAACCCAACGCAAGTTCCACGTCTCTCTCATTCCTTTGTGTGTCGTCCCAGCTTTGAGTCATACCTCAAATCTGTTTCACCATCCCGACTATCCCCGACCATCCCATCCCCGTCCATAGGCCGTTTGCCACCTGGTTGTTGATAGACTGAGTCCTCTTCACTTCTGGATCACAGTTCATCTTCAAGGGAAGACAGGGCAAGAAGCCAAGGGCAAAGCCAACGGCAGCACTGTAGAGGAACACTGTGGTTGATTTGAGGTCTGCTTGCTCCATGCCCAGATTCCTCTACGTGCCTGATCTTCTCCGATAGCTTCATCTTTGTTTTCTGTCTGGACTTCTCCCACATTCTTGATTATCTGCTTTATCTTGCATTTCCAGCATATTTTTTAAGTTCTTGAAGAATTGTTAGAAAGCATAATGAAACTCAGAAGGGATAATAAGTGAGGACCCATAAACTTAGAAAGTCAAGTCATGGGAAAGCATGTTTGCAACACATAGAATCTGGAATATTAATTTGATTGTTAATTGAGACTCAGGAAGAACAATCGCAGGTAGAAAGTGACACAAAGGACTTTAAATGCACTTCACATGGAAGAAAATCTGAATGGCCAAGAGACATCAAGACGGTCTTAGCCATACTAGTCACCCCGACAGGGACAATTAAACTACAAAGAGTATTACTGCATTCCCACTGTGTTAGAAGAAGAAACAATTCAGTGCTGCTAAGTTTTAGAAATGATTTGAATCCTCACTTTGAGAATAGTCACTTCTGAAAACAATTTGGTTTTTAATCAGTTTAGCAGATGAAATGAGTAAAAGGTAGAAACAAGTAAAAATGAAACTTCATATGGTCAGCGTGTTTGCCGACGTTATTTTAAGAGAAAGTTTATTTTTAACTCACTTGCCTACTTTTTAAATAAATCTACTTTTTTCAGAGTTCAGTAAAGTTCTGTCTGTAAAATCAATACTATTCCTATAAATCTGCTATAACCAATTAGAAAATAGAATAAAAATAATCTTGTGTATCATGGGATCTGAGAGGTACCTCAGAAGGAAAAATGTTCAAGGATTTGGGAACATGTAGTAGTGGGAGCGGCGGGGCTGCGTCCCCGGCACCCGGCCGCCCGCACGGCTAGCTTTACCCGAAATAATTACACAGAAACTGTATTCTTTTAAACACTGCCTGGCCCATTAGTTTCAGCCTCTTAACCCATTTCTAATAATCTATGTAGCACCACGAGGTGCGCTTACCAGGAAAGATCTTAACCTGTGTCTGTCTGGAGTGGGAGAACCATGGCAACTCCCTGACTCAGCTTCTTTCTCCCAGCATTCTGTTCTGTTTTCTCCGCCTACCTAAGGGTTGGCCTATCAAATGGGCCTAGGCAGTTTCTTTATTAATAAGAAACCACTCCCACATCAGGAACAGATGAAAAGTACAAGTGAATCAATGAAATAATCTTATTCACGAACAGGAAGAATGGCTATATAAAACTACCCCCACCCTGGCATCAGTTATATTGTTAAGTACAATAATAGTCAAACCCCCTTAGAAATTGATAGATAGAGCCAGGCATGGTGGCACACACTTTTAATGCCAGCATTCAGGAGCCAGAGGCAAGAAGATCTCAAGTTCAAGACCAGTCTGGTTTATATACTAAGACCCTGTCTCAAGAAGAGGAAAGAGAGATAAGTAGCTACTAAATTTTGGGTAGCAATTAATAAAGTATTAACAGTAGCATTGGTAATGGGAGGGGTATTTTAAATAACCACGTGTGAACGTGTTGGCTATTAAATAAATGGTCCTTCTATGGTTAATAACTTATAAAGAAAACTTAAACTTAATTGCACCCTAACTGTGCTGGGAGTCCATGGGCTCCCCTCAAGTCTGATTATTTGCTAGAAGGACTAACAGAACTCAGGAAAACTGAAGAGCTCAAGATTACAGTTTGTAAAAAGATATAAATCAAAATAAGCAAAGGAACTAGATGAGACTCAGAGGTAGAATGGTTTCCTGTGTATACAAGACCCTCTGTTTGATATACAGTACGGTATGGGGGTGAGGCCGGCAAAGCCTCATGCTCCCAGGGGAGGCATATGAAGCATATACAATTCTCCCACAAGTACTGTATGCCAGCACATACAAAATATCACCAAGACTCCCTGCTCAACCCTCGTCACCCAGGCTTTTTCCTGGAAAGTCTGCGGCAGGCATTCCTGTCATCCCAACTGACCTTAGCTTTAAACCTTCCAGAGAGCTTACTGGCCCAAGGTCTCAGTCTTCAGAAAGCAAGCATTCAGCTTCTGCTAGTTGGCAATGTAAGCTATCTCTTCAAACGAATACAATGTGGCCCCAAGCTGTGGACAGGAAACATTCTTATCAGACTGGTAAAGGCCAGGGGCTCCAAGGCTGATTCCAAAGAGAGGAGTCTTTCTTTGCAAAACATAGGAAGGAGTTGAGCAACCTGAACCTGCCAAGGTGACCCTTACAGTTTGCTTGCAAAATAAATGTCAATCAGAACTGTATTTGAATAAAGAATAAAAAGATAAGGATCTTAGGGTGACTTTTCTCCCTTTTTTAATGCAGAATAAGTCTCCAATTTTTAACATGTTGAGGGCGTCTCCGATACAGAGCCTGGCCTGCTTGTTTATGGCATGTCATTAGTATGTACTACAGGTAGCATAAAGAGGCCTGGTGATTGCATGTCAGTACAACCATCTCTTTGACAATGTCCTATTGTTGGGGTAATTTGTGGCTAGACATCTTTCTTCTGTCCTCTGGGACCACAGAAAAGCAGCATTCTGGGAACGTATTTATACACATAGACCATTCTCTTAGAAGTGCTTTGGATCCAACCTTAGCATGGAATTGGAAGGTTCAGGAACCTACTGAAGAGTGATCTTCAAGAGACAGAGTTCCCACACTGACACGGTAAGAGCTGTGCTGCTGAGTTAAAGAAGGAGCTTCATGCCCAGAGAATGTAGGCAGTGCCCAGTGTAAGAACACAGGAGGTAAATCAAGAGAAAGGTAGCAATCGACACCTGCTGCTCTCGTGTTAAATGTCGCTGCTCATCATGGGCTATGTGTGAGCTCATCCCCCCCCTATTTCTGCCTCTACTTCTGTCAACCCCAAACATGTTAGCCAATTCCAGTTGCCCTTCTAGAGCCCTCTGGAAAGATCCATTTCTCTCCTTCTATGTCCCGGCCTTTTGAGATAGAAACGCGATGTTAGCTTCAAAGTACACACTTAAGAATCTTGCAATCGGGGCTGAGAAGATACATTAGTGATGAAAGTGTTTGCAAGAAAAGAGTGAGGACTGGCACTTGGTCCCCAGAATGCACGTCAATGCAGGTCGGCCTGGTGGCCCTGCCTATGATTCCAGCCTCCGGGGGCAGACACAGGAGCTCCCCTGAGCAAACTGACTAGCAAGTCTAGCCATATCCTGTGAGCTCAGGATTTGAGAGACCTGCCTCCATAAGGCAAGAAAGCAATCCAGAATAATTCCTGACATAAATTCAGCCTCCACATGCACCTAACAGGTAAAAAACTTGCATACATGAATACACACTGCACACTTGAAAGTGGGAAAAAAATCTGTCAATATTGTTTTAAATTTCAAAACATTTTAAGTATGTTTGTGGTTGAGGCTAGGACACATTCGTTCATAGCTGTTTTAGCCACATGTAGCCTTCCTAGCCAACCTTCTGTTCGGAGAGAAATGAAAGCTTTCAGGACTGAACACTGGCAGCTGTTCCCTGGTAGAACTGTTTTTGTATTTATTTGACAAATTGGTCTCAAGCCTGGAAGTACTGTAAGGCAGTGGAGGTACAGAAGGGGAGAAAGCCTGAGAAACCTCCTGCCTTGGTGATGTTTAATATTAGATGCATAGTAAATAATATCTGTTTTTGTGACAACTACCATAAACGAAAGAGCAGCTAAAGGAGAGAGGAGGGGGTGTTCATAATATTTTAGAACTGAGTGGTTAGAGTACCTTCTTTGAAAGAAGTGACAGCCTGAGCTTTAATTATATGGAAGTTGAAATTGTTGAATTAAAAGCATTGAAAGGGGTGGGGAAGTGGGGAAGGAGTTAGTTCTGGGGAGAGAGAGTTAGAAACCGAATGCTGTGCAGGAGAAGATACCAGAGGAGCAACAGGAAGGGGAAGAGCTTCCCTGGCAAGGTAACCTGCTGGGAAATATTATTTTACGATGTGTTGCATTTGTTTATGCTGTGGACTATATGTTTAATGATGCAAGGATGTGTTGCATTCTTGTATGCTGCACTTGTTTAACTATGTGAAACTGTGTTACTTTTCCTGCCTAGAATGCATGATTGGTCGGTCTAACAAAGAACTAAACATCCAGTAGGTAGGCAGGAGAAAGGAAAGAGAATAAATAGAAGAAGAAATCTGGGAAGAGGAGATAGAGGAATGAGAGGAGGAGAGGCGGACTCCAGGGACCAGACTACACAACAAACCATGGAGTAAGAAATAAAGAAAGGTATATAGAAAGAGTAAGATAAAAACCCAGAGGCAAAGGTAGACAGGATAATTTAAGAAAAGCTGGCGAGAAAGGAGCCAAGCTAAGGCCAGGCATTTATAAGGAAGAATAAGCCTCCGTGTGATTTATTTGAGAGTTGGGTAGAGAGCCCCCCAAAGAGTCAGAAAGGTAAAAACAAAATCCATCCATACATCAGCACACTGAGATAATTCATTTGCTGTTTGAAAAAGACAGCATCACGTGGTGCTTCATAGCTTGCATCTTGTCAAAGCTCTCAGGAGAATCAAGAAGAAAAGCTGCCACCATGTATTGCTTCTGGTCTCGTGTCCCATGATAGAGGAGGGTCAGCCTTTCGGCATTTCTTGAAGGGTGTAGAGCAAAGAATCAGTGCTTTCAGTTTGTTTGTTTTTCGAGACAGGTTTTCTTAGTGTAGCCCTGACTGTGGCACTCTCTCTATAGACCAGGCTGGCCTCAAACTCACAGAGATCTGCCTGCCTTTCCCTCTCCAGTGCTGGGATTAAAAACTGCCCAGCAACTTTTTTTTTCTTGTTGAGAGCATTAACAGAATGAGAGAGACGAGGTGTGAGCCACTCAGAGTTAATGCTAGAAGCGAAACTCTAGTCCTCTGAAGAGCAATTAGAGCTCTTAACCACTGAACCGTCTTTTCAGCCTTAATATTACATAATTTACATTAAAATGAAATATCTCATAAGTTTCATAATAGAAAACTAAAGTCGTATCACCTCTTTTATTTGAAGTTTATTTGGTGAGTCAGGATTTGTTGGACTTGGTTCCGTATTGCTTCAGTTTTTAACAGAGTCAGCCAGGAAAGCGGATAATTTCATGATTACCAAATGAGAAACTGGGTCATTTTTTTTTCAGGAGGAAATTTTGGAAACCCAGTTAGGAAGTATTTAATACTGAATTTCCAGTAGTGAGTGAGCACTGACTATAAATCAAAGCCAGACATTTTTGAATCGTACAAAGAAGTGATGGAGTATGAACTCGGAGTTTCTGAGGGCTTGTAGATTTCCAGAACTGTTTCCTTTTGTGGACAGCCAAACCCTAGTACCTGATATGCCACACCTAAGGGTGGCCTCCGCAGACCAATCCAAGCCAGGGCAGGGCTGGAGAACCAAGGCCTGTGCCTAGATACCGGCTCCTCCAAGACAGCAGTCTCAACCCAGCTTCTGCAGGATGCATTTTCAGTTCGGCCCCGCACCCTGGTGAAGTTTTCACAGCTAAGGTGGCCATGAACCCCGAGAGCAGCCGGAGCCACGGGGCAAGGGAGCTGATGCTCCAGGCGGCCAGGGTCCTGAGGGCTGACCTGAGGGACGCGGCCACCGGGCCCTGGAGGAATCTGGCCAGGGTGCCAAAGCCTGAGGGGGATGGACGAGGAGGCTGCAGCAGCAGGACATGAAAGCTGTGAGTTCTGGGAAGGGGTCTCCTGGTGGGCAGAGGGTGGGCTCAGGCTGAGGAACTAGAGGAGTAATCACGGCCTCCTGGAAGGAAACGGGCCAGCAATCTGCCCTGGCGACCCTCAGGATGTCCCCCGACACCGCCTTACCTCCTCCGCGCCCCCATCCCCATCCCCATCCCATCCCCATCCTGGGGTGTTTATCCACGCCTGCACTCTGTACTGTGGACGGGGGATCGCCTTTCCAAGCTGAGGAGGAGACTGTTTAAAGAAACGAGTAAGCCCTTTGCAAATAGAATTCCTTGTTCTCTTGTCTTAAATCATGATTTACGTGCAGATTTATTGCGTGACTTTGAGTCACGTACAGTTGTTGCTAGGTTTCTAAAGCATGGGGAATAGATCAGCTATGCTTTGGCAATGATAGCAGTTAACTGAGGAGGCCCCAATGAGGAGGTCATCAGGAGTTGAAAATAAAGGACTCAAGTCTCTTAACAGCACACTATGGGCTCACATGGATGGGCTCTTTCCTGAAGCCCAGCCTTGGCAACTGAACTCCAGTTCCTTAATATAATGTACAGTCAGTTGGTTAGCTAATTCCAGAAACACTTTCCCAGGGCTTAATATTTGCTAGACATGATTCAGACGCGGGGATGCAGAAGCCAAGGTAGTTCCTGTTCCCTGGAGCTCGCTTTCTGCTGTGGTGGAACTTAAGTTGGTGGACCACGAGGAAGTAAACCCGTGTGACCATTTGAGGGAAAGGTCTGAGAGCACTGTGGAAGCCGTGAAACAACGTGACCAGGGCTCAGGCAGACTTTAGGACGGATACCCAAATGAGAGGAAACAACCAGCCACGGGAAGTTCAGATAGAAACCATGTCAAGCAAGACTGAAGCAGATGCAGACATGGAATGCCTGTTTAAAATGAGGAAGATGCCCCTTCCGGAGCATTGTGAATGAAGCTGAGAGCTGCTGAGGTCGGAGAGGGTTAGACTGTGGGTGGTGACATCTCCTAGTTCAGTAGGAGGGCCTTGGTGGAAGGACGTTTTCATGTTACTGAGGGGGCAACCCCAAAAAGAATATCAGGACAAGTCTATCCACTGTGCAGCTGCAGTCCAAAACAACGCCCACGTACCCATGGAATGAAACCTCTGAAACTCCGAGTCAAAATGAACTTTTTCTCATTCCACGTCAATTGTCTCAGGCATTTTGCTAACACAGGACGGTAGGTAGAATGAGTTCATTCACAAACATGGGACTGTATTTTTCCCTCAATTTTAGACATCTAAATAAATGCACACTGGTATCTCATTGGTGGTCTTAATCTGAGTTTCCCTCTCTATAGTGGTGACAAATTTCATTACTTTGGTTCCTCTCTGTTCTTCTGAAGTCTTTTCTCTGTACTTAAATTGGGTTGTTGAATATTGAGAGCTAAATATTCTGGATGTATTTAATTTGTCAGAAATATTATTTAAGAATATAAAAACCTAAAAAAAAAGAATATAAAAACCTATGTTGTAGTGTATCTTATTCTGGTTTTTTGTCTGTTTTCTGTTTTTGTTTGTTTGTTTGTTTGTTTGTTTTTTTCTAGTCAGGGTTTCTCTGTGTAGCTCCAGCTGTACTGGAACTCACTCTATAGACCAAGCAGACTTCAAACTCATATAAAGATCCACCTACTTCTGCCTCCCAAGTACTGGGATTAAAGGCGTGCACCATCACTGACTGGCTCATATACTTTATTCTTTAGTGGTGCCTTTCATAAGAGTGGATAGGTTACATTTTGATGAAGTATAGTTTATCAATTTTCTTTTCTTTCATGGTTTTGCTATCACTGTTATGTATGTGTGAGAAATCTTCCTGAACCACAGACTATAAAGTTTTTCCCATGCATTTTGTTCTGAAAGTTTATAGTTTTGTGTTTTTCATTTACATACACAACCCATTTGGAATTCATTTCTGTATAACATATAAAGTTTATATCAAGATTCAGTATGGTGTCCAAATATTTAAATGCCATTCGTTGAGATGATTATCCACTCTCTGTTGTCAAAACTTGCAAACCTTTGTCAAAAAACTAACTGGCCTATTTGTCTGCGTTGGTTTTCAGACTGTATATGTTATTCTATGGTGGATGTTTCCTCTCTGTGTCAGATGCCCTACATCACCCTGTTCTTGCACATTGCTGTACAATTGTGACACACTCCAGTTCACTAATGTGACTCTCCCAGCATTGCTCTTTCAAAACTGATTTGGTCTTTCAAAATTGTTCTTTGCCTTTCTAGATAAGTTTTATATGAACCTGTCAGTAGCTGCAATATATTTGTGCAGCATTTTATTGAAAATCCATTATATCAATAGACAACTTTGGGGACATTAACAGTTTATGATGTTCACTCTTCCAAACCGAAGGACTTGATGTATCTTCCCATTATTTAGCTTTGAGTGCTTTCACCCACAGTTCTTTTTTAATATTTAGTTTATTATTTTATGTGTGTTTTGCCTGCATGTATGTTATGTGTGTCATGTATGTGCCTAGCCCTTCAAGGTCAGAAGAAGGTTTTGGGTCCACTGGGACTGGAGTTAGAGATGGTTACAAGCTGCCTTATAGGTGCTGGGAATTGAATCTGGGTCTTCTGCAAAAGCAACAAGTGCTCCTTAACCTCTGAGCCAACTCTCCAGCCCCAATATTTCTTTGGTACAGAAAAGCTGTGTGTTTTGTTGCCTTTATATGCAAATAATTTGGCTTTTGATCAATTGTAAATAGTGCTTTGTAAATTTTAGTTTTTATTCGTTTATTGCCAATATGTAAAAATATGACTAATAGTTATGTATTAATCTTGTATTCAACAAACTTGCTAACCTCAGTTACTGGTTCTAGAGCTACTTTGTGTATTTTTTGAGATTCTATACGTAAGTAACCAAGTTGTCGGAAGCCAGACTAGACAGTTTCTCCTCCTACTTGGTGCCTCTTCTCTTATGTACCAATTTATTGTTCTAGCTACAACTCTCAGCACAGGCCGTAAACAGAGATGTAAGAGTGAAAAATCTCTTCTCATTCTTGATCTTTAGAAAAAAAAAAAGAAGCTCAGATTTTAAAAATCAAGTATGCTATTGCTTGTCAGTTTTTGTAGATGTCCTTTCAAAATGAGGAACTTCTCTTCTATTTCCAGTTAACCAAGAGAGGTGTTTGGTGTTTTTGTCTTGTTTTGTTTCTTTGGGGAAGGGAGAAGAAGGCCGTTTGTTCTTTGTTTTCATTTCTTTTATAAATGTAATTTATTTAGTGTGTGTGTGTGTGTGTGTGCGTGTGTGTGATGTATGGTGTGAGGATGGTGCATGCATGCTATAGTGTACATGTGCAGGTCAGAGGGCGGCTCTGTGGTTCTTTACCTTTATGTCCTTTTTGGGGTTAGAGTTCAGGTCGTCAGGCTTGCCTTTCCCCGCTGAGCCATCTTGCTGACCCCTAAAAAAGGTTTTTATAGACTCTGTTGGTCTTTAAATGCTTTGTAAAGTTCATCAAAAAAATGTTTTCAAGCATAAAGATTTCTTTTTTGGCATAGTTCTAGCTATGAATCTAGTTTCTCTGCTACTCAGAGTTATCCATGATAATTATATCATCTTGCATGAATTTTGGTAGCCTGTGGTTGTCTAGAAAACACATTTTATCTTAGTTGATAAATTTATATGGATGGAGTTGTTCATAATATTCCCTTATCTTTTCTTGTTTGTTGTTGTTTTTGAAACAGTCTTTCTAAGTATCTCAGAATGGTCTTGAACTCACAATTTGCCTGCCTCTTCCTGATCCTTTTTGATGTCTGATGGGGTCTATAAAAATATGTTTTCGTTCACTTATGATACTGATCTTTTTATGTCATCTGGCTGGGCAATTTTTTTGGTTCATTGATGTTTTTAGATAAGCAGCTATTATTTTCATTGATTTTTGTCTTATGATTTTTTCTGTTTGAAGTTTCATTGATCACCACTTTTATCTTGCTATTTTTCTTCTGTTTACTTTTTTCTCTTCTCCTTTTAAAAAACATTGTTTTTATTTCATGTGCATATGTATTTTCCTGCTTGTGTGAGTATGCACCATGTGTGAGCCTGGTGCCTGTGGAGGTCAGAAGAGGGTGCCCCGTCCCCTAGAAATGGAATTACAGATGATTGTGAGCCACCACGTGAGTGCTGGGAACCAAACTCATGTCCTCAACGGGAACAGTCAGCGCTCTTACCTGCTGAGCCATCTCTCCAACCAAGCTCTTTTCCTTTTCATTCAGTTCAAAATATTTTGTCAAGCATCTGCTTTCAATTCTTAACCTCAATTTTTATTTTATCCCCCATGATTTGTACTGTCTCTTGAGAACTCTCTGACTCTCTTGAATCTTCTCTATGCTAGTTAATAAAACTTGTCACATGTATGTATGAACAAGAGGGGTGGAGTGGGGGATGTCACGGTCACAGTAGGTGTGAATCCAATTTTATGTCCTTTCTTATAAATGATAATAAAACATGTCAATCTTCTTAGCCTTTATCTGGGTTTCTACAGTGGACTCATTAAAAGCTTTGGTTCCTCCAGGTCTGGCACTAAATCTGAGTTCTGCAGATAGAAGGAAGTTTTAGCTTTGGAAGAAGCTCATTCCTCCCAGTCTTATCCCCTACTGATGTCTCACAAACAAGGTCCCCTGGGAGGTCACTCTGCTGTGGCCCTCTGACCTGCTAAGCTGATAGCAGGTAGTACAACTTCAGGGTGGCCTTCTTGAGCAACGCTTTGTTTGAGGTCAGGGACATTTTGAGGGTATGAAAACAAAAACACTTGCAATATGAGGAGAAGATGGAATCGTGGTATTCTGGCTTTGGAAAATATTTAAGCAAATAGGCCGTGTCCTCAACAGCTGAGTAGGAGAGTCTCAAGGTTGCAGTTCCAGCTTTTCAGAGTACGAGGCTGTCACATGAAACGTGACAGAGAACTGTGGCCTCCTTTGCTCCTCTGGGTCATGCTCTCTTTCTTTCTTTCAGTATTGCCAATTGAGAGAAGCTTTCAGAACACCGCTAAAAGCAATAATTTGGCTCTTATGGAGAAGCTGTTTGAAAAGAAGGTTAACATTAATGCTGTGAACACCGTGAGTAGAAGTCACAGACATGACAAGTGACGATTCCATGTGGTGGCTTGGGAGCACATAGGTCAGCTGGAATAATAGCAACAATCAAAGAGACTCGGCTGGCTGAGATATGGGGGCTCTAATGTGGGTGTTAGAACTAAAGATGAAATTACGCAGCAGAGCAGATCAAGGAGTTTTCACTTTAGGGAGGGAAATGTGCGGGGTCTTATGCACATCTGTGCAGAGTCTGTGAGGAGACAAGCAAGTCCACCATGGGGATTGTGGGCCTGGACTTGGCCCTAGATTGTATCCTGTGGATAGATCGGTTCAGTCTTCCCCATTCTGGAAAGCCAGGGCATGACTTGCTGTAACATCTGGGCCCCTTTTCTCTCTTTGGGTAAACAAGCCAAAGAAGTATGTGGATTTTTCATCTTACTGTTTTTGAACTAGAAAGTATCCACATGCCAGGCAACAAATCTGGCTTTTGTTCTTCCAGTACCTAGGCTTTGGGGGAGAACTCCACTGCCAGAAACATGGATCTCCTGTTGCTTGGCTTGGTGGGGAGTTCCTTCAAGGCAGGGTTTATCAGCATGAGAGGGTTAACAGGTAAGACTTTCTTAGGGTGAACTGTAGGGTGCTTTGAAGTCAGAATACAGAAGTGGGTTTAATGCTAAATAAAGCCTAAGCCCTCAGAGGCCCTGCTTGCTCAGGCCCCTCCAAAGGCTCCGGGAGGGCTCTAGCAATGCTGCCCATGACTATATGATCTTCATGAGACCTAAGAAGACATTGTAGCTGTAACAAATTATACCTCTCTAATTTTGGCTTTAGGGAAATAGCTCTGTCAATAAAGTGCTGGTCACACATCATGAAGACCCAGTCCTAGCACCCAGAGAAAAAGCCCGGTGTGGTTGGACGTGTTTGTATCCCAGTGCTGAGGACGTGGAGACTGCAGCTCCCTGGCTAGCCAGTGTAGCCTGATTGGCAACCTTCAGGTCCCGCTGAAAGAATATCTCAAACATAAAGATGGGTCCTGAAAATCAACATCTGGGCTGACTTCTAACCTCCACACACGCTTTCACAACTCTAACCCTACTGTACCCACAAAAGGGTTCCTAATAGTCTGATCTCAGGTTTCTTAAAATATGTAGCTATTCCAGGCAGGAAAGTCACAGAAACAAAACTGCACAGTCTAAGTTATGCCGCACATGGAGCAGAAGAATGATCTTTAGTGGTTGCATATGTGTGCATGAATGCATGTGATGGGTTATGTGCTCAGGCATACACTCGTGGGAATTTAGGTATCCGTATATGCACTTGTATTTATGTGCATTGTGCATTTTTGATGTATTATGGATATATGTACATATATGTATAACATTATATATACAGATACATACACACAATCACATATATGTTTCATACACATGTTTATATTATATGTTTGTAATATACACACATTATATATTATTCATATATCCATATATATGATATGTATATACACATAAATAGAAAATCAGAAAAATTTATAGCACAACAATTCTAGGAACAAAAAATAGGGAAGGGGAATTGATGTGGGATTCCCTTCTGTATACTGTGAATACCATTAGTTAATAAATAAAACTGCTTTGGGCCTGTTGCGGCACAGAACAGGGCAAGGCAGGAATTTCAAGCAGGTAAATAAGAAGAAAGAAGGCAGAGTAAAAGAGAAGCCATGTAGCCACAGGAGACAGATGTTGGACACCAGATGGAACCTTACCAGTAAGCTACTACCATGTGGCCATACAAAGATTAATAGAAAGAGATTAATTTAAGATGTAAGAGCTAGCTAGGAATATACTAGAGTCCCTGGCCAAGCAGTGTTGTAATTAATACAGCTTCCGTGTGATTATTTCAGGTCTAAGCGGCTAGGAAACAAATGAGCAGCATCCAACTATGATGAATAAAAGAAGAGAGGATAGGAGGAGGGAAGAAAAGACAATAGCTGGTTGGCATGTAGAGAAGGTTCAGCTGTTGAGAGCACTGGCTGCTTTTACAGAGGAAAAGGGTTCAATTCCCTGCACCCATGTGTCATTAACCCACTGTAACTCCAGTTCCTGGAAATCCAACGCCCTCTTCTGGCTTCTGTGAACATGCGTGGAGGCAGACGCAGAGGGATCTCTGCGAATTTGAGGCCAAACTGGTCTACATAGTGAGTTCCAGGTCCCCTAGGGCTTTAAAAAGGAGAAGAAAACTAGAGAAAAGAAGCAGGCAGAAAAAAAAACTGTGAAAATATTTATTTTCTAAAACACGGGTATTTATCTTTAAAATTATTCTAAGCATAGAGATTTCTTTTTGAGTAAGTAAAACAGCAGTAATTTTTTTCTAACTAGCAGGAAGTACAGCCTCTACAAGTTTAAAACGACTTCAAATTTTCTGCACAAAGCAGCTGCAGTTATGCTACTGGTGTTTGACCTATAGTTTCACACATGCTAGACAGCCTACCACTGATCTAATTCCCCAGACAATTGTGTGTTTGTTTGCGTGTGTTCATGGATATGCATTCACATCCGTGTATGAGCAGGTGTTCACGTGGGTGGCTATGTGTATGGAAGCCAGAGGACATCCTTGGGCGTCAACCCCCTCTGTCTTCCTTCTCCCTTCCTCTCTCCTTCATTCTACAGAAGGAAGGCACTGGGTCTTTAGAATATCTCAAAGCCTGTGGGCGGACTGGAAAGCCCACCATCACAGTTACAGGTCTTGGCTTGGTCCTAGATTGTAGCCTGGGGACTAAGACTAAGTCCAGGGCCTCACACATACTAGGCAAATGCCCTACCACTGAACTAACACACACACACACACACACACACACACACACACACACACACTTTCTAATGACAGCTATTTAATCTTGTTTATAGCAACTTGTCATGGTTAGTTGCAGGGTTCCTTAAAATCTGTGATGATGCATATTTTTTTTAAGTGTAAGTGGACTTATTACATTCTTGTACAAATAAAGTTTATGGGGAAGCAGCTGACCCGATAGAATAAACTCTACATTGCAGACAATGTCAAGATGACTTGTGTTTTGTAAACATCACCAGTTTAGCAAGCAAGAAAAGAAAATACTCATCTTAAACCATTCTCTTATTTCTGTCGTTACTTGTGTGAAACAAGAGTAGTTCATGCCCAGGCATCTTTGGGGGGGGGGGAATAAAACAATACTTAGAATATGGCAAGTGTGGCATGAATATTTCTGATAAGCAAAAACATACATTGTGGGAAGAGAGGTAAATTGTCTGTGGGCTTCCTGGAAGCAAAATGTGGCTTTTCCTTGGAAGATTTCAATAGCTTGTTTTCTCTCCCCGATTCTCTAACTTCCCCCTCTCTCCTTCCCTCCTCCTTTCTTCTTCTAACCTTGAATCTTCTCGTCTTTCTTTCCCTTCCTCTTCTCCTTTTTTCCTCCCTCCCTTCCTTCCTTTTCTTCCTCTCTCCCTCCCTCCTTTCTTCACTTCTTTCCAAATCAATTTATTTGCTTCTGTGCAAATGGCAGGCTTTTAATTATAGAAGAGAGATGCCGGGGAGACGGCACAACGATGAAGAGCAGTTGTTGCCCTTACAAAGGACCCAGTTCGTTTCCCAGCCCTGACATGGTGGTACACGGTCATTGTGACTCCAGTTCCAGGGCGTCCTGTATCCTCTCCTGGCCTCTTGGGCACACATGTCTCTTATATACGCATACAACTTAAACTATTTAGAAAATACATAGAAGAAAGGAACAAACTGAAACATTTAGGAAATTTTGCTGTCAGTGATCAATATATTCCATTTTGATTTAAATCCTAAGTATCTCCAAAAGCCATCTCGAAGGCTTGGTTGCCGCACAGTGGAAGTTGTGAGAGCTTTAAGAGATGGGGCCTAGCAGACAAGGACAGGTCCCTGAAGTCTACTCTTGAAGGGGTCTCTGGTACCCCAGCGTCTCCCTCTCTCTTTTCCTGGCTTATTCGAGGTGAGCAGCTTTGCTCCCTCCCATCCTTCCCGCCAGTGAGACTGTGATGCTCTGAGCCAAACTATGGCTTCCTCCTTAAGAATCGCTCACCTCAGTTATTTTGTCACACAGGACATCGACTAACATACATTGTGAGGGGGAATGCCATTGTTAATGACTGCATATGAGGAAAACTACAGCTTTTACTGTGTGGATGACTTTTATGGTATCACTGGATGGCAGGTTCTACAGGGCATGGGTCTAGGCGCCATCAGCAGATGGCCAGATTCTCAGGTGACTTCTGACAACACTTAGGGTATGATTCTGCTGCACACAGTTCTTACCCCTTTCAAAGGGAAAAGCAAAAAGTGTGACCAAATAATCAGAATACAGAGAGTCAATATGAAAGTTCTGGCCATATGAGAGACGGGAGACCCAGCTGAACATGGTGGCTCAAGCCTGTGATCCCAGCATTCAGGAGGCGGGCACGGGAGGATCACAAGTTAGAAGCCAGCCTGGGTGACAGTACCAGACTCGGTCTCATAAACAAAGCGAAAAACAAACGACCGAAGGAGACAGGGTGCTAACAGGGTTAAGTGATGACCAAATAACCAAAGATACAAATTCTGTTTCCTCAGATGAACCGCACGGCCCTGCACTTTGCGGTGGCGAGGAGTAATTTATCAGCGGTGGATTTCTTACTGAGTCACAAAGCCCGGGTTGATGTTGCCGACAAGGTAAGCTCACCTCCAGTGGGTAGACTGAACTGGCACACGGCCTGCTCTCAGGAGAATTGACAGCTGCAGACGTCTTCCTCTTGTGGGCACACTTCCATCGGCAGGCCGCATTACCAGAACGGCCTCTTAAGAGAAGACACACGCTGTGTGCTCTCTGTACTTGGTAACTAAACTGTTCACCCATTAAGACTTGAGATTTTACTCATTTTCCCGTATCAACCTTACGACCCCAGCTCTCACCTGCAAAAGTAGTATGATTGTCCACACTGCAGTCAGATTCATGACAGACAAATGAGAATTAGTTCCAGGGACTTTACATTTTGACTTTGCCCTGTGGACTCTGATCCTAAATAAATTTATCAAATGTGTGTTCTGTGCCAGGCACAGGTATCAGGGTGGGTATTTAATGCCATTTCCCTTCTAATCCTATGGAAAATATTAGTAGAATATACTCAATTTACAGATAAGGAGACTTGGATATAGAGAGGTTATAGATCCCGTCTCTCAAAGTTACATTTCGGAAGGACGGGAGGGAGGTTTGAACTGAACTTTTCTGGTTTCAGAGACTATGCTGTTAGCCACAAGCCAGCTTCTGTCTGTCTGTCAAGAGAGCAAAACCCACCTCAAGTACTTTTCATCCACTTTCCCACCTCCATTTAGTACTTCTTGGCACAAGGAAGCTAGCCAGAAAGACCCCAGGTCATGCTTCTCATCTCTGTGGCAGAAGACAGTGGCAGCTCTGCTTGTTATAAAACTCTTGAGTTCATAACAGGTTGTGGCTCTTTTTTATTACTTTTATTTTCAATGGGCGTGCATGTATGGTGGGTGAATGCAGGCATGTGTGTGCCCGGGCACACGTGTGGAAGTCGGAAACTGGTCACCTCTTTTACTGTGGGACCCTAGTCCATGGTTCTCGACTTTCCACCATCTAGAGATACTCAGAGTCTTTGTGTTCTCTCTAGTCTGTACATCCTGGGAGGGCGGGTTCAGCACTGTTTTCTCTTCACCTCTCCCAGGGCCTGGGAGCAAATATTTGGATAGTAAAAAGCTTCTGTTCACACCTATTAGTCATCTCGCGGGCTTCACTGGCAATGCTAGGGAACATGAAGGTTTGATAGCGCTGGGATTTTCCTTTGTGTCACCAGTGAGGCGCGGAGCTCTCTCGATTATTGCCATGGCACTGGTGAGCCAGTAGATTGTTATGTAATAACCCAGAGATAAAAATTACCACCGGCTGCCCACTCACTCTCTGAGTGTGATTAATTGTGTCGCAGCCATGGTTTTGAGGTGCAGGGGCATGGCTGATGGCTGAACCCAGGACTTTGCATACGTTAAGTAAGCATGCATCGCTGAGCAGTCCCAACCTAAGAAATTAAACAGATGAACAACAAAACCAAAGCAACTTCATTTTGAGACAAGATATCATTAAGTGTCTCATACTGGCCTTAAACTCTCTGTGTAATCCAGGCAGGCCTTGAATTTACAATCTCAGACATCCAAATAGCTGGTTTTACTGGCCTGCCACATTCTTATCATGACTGTGGCATTTAAGGGGCAGGTTTTTTCAGGTATGTAAATTCTGGTTTGGATATTTTGCCTATTAGTTAGCCTGTAAAAGTTAAGTTGGCAAGAGACATGATTATCCAGATATATTTATATTTTGTCATTGGAAACGTCGTACAGTATCTTTGTGTTTTACTTTAATCCCAACATATTGCCCAATCAGCTTTCTTCTTAAAGTACAGTACTGATTTTTGACAGGTATGCAGTTTTATATAACTACCATTACTTTAAAAATGTAGAGTAGGGCCTTGGGGTGTAGCTTAGTGGTAGTGTGTTTAGGATGCATAAGGCTCTGTGTTTATCCCCATCAAAAAAAAAAAAAGAGGAAAAAACACACACAACCAAATAAACAAACAAAAACCCCACTAAAACTAACGAAACTTAACAAGCAGAACAGATGCGCCACCCCAATTTTCCTGTTGTCTCTGCAGTCTAAGCTGTCCCACCCCTTGAGACTGTCACCTATGCGATGACAAATGACATAAGACATTTGTGGCTGATTCTTTCACTCAGCAAAGCTCTGCCGATGTTCACCCACATCCTTCCCCCTTTTAAACCCGACAATATTTGGTTTATGGATGGAGCCTAGTTTATCTCTTTACCACGTGAAGGACGTGAGGCTGGCTTTCCATTTGTTATTGTGAATAAAGTTTCTGGTGCTGGCGAGATGGCTCGGTAGATATGGTATCTACTGCACAATCATGGGAACCTGAATTTTAATACCCAGCACCCACACAAGAAGCCAGGCGTGGCTGCACACACCTCTAACAACAGTGCCGGGTGCAGAAGTCACACAGATGGGCGGATCCTGTGCCTCCCTGTCCTCCAACATAGCCAAAATGGTGAGCTCCAGGTCACCGAGAAACCTGTTTAAAAAAATAATGTCAGAGCAATTCATGAAAATATCAACAATCCACCTCAACCTCCACGTGTGTGTGTTTATGCACAAACACAAAGTAAGGCCTTGTGGACATTCTTGTATGTTTTTGCAGGCGTAGCTTTTCCTTTCTTTGGTATAAGAGACAGTTGGGCCACAGGCATATGTGTGTAACTGGGTGTGAGCTGTAGATCTGTATGGGCTGTTTTCATCCTCACCAGCAATGCAAGAGGTCAGTTTTGCTTTGGACTGCATGGTCGCCTGCTGTTGATGGTGTTTCCTCATTCGGTTCTGGCCATTCTATTCAGAATGTAGGTGTCTCACTGTGGTTTGAACTGTGCTTCTCCACTAGTGGTGACGTTAAATATCTTTTTACCTGTTAATTACCGTTTATGTCTCATCTTTAGTGGCATCTGCTGAGATGTGTGTGTGTTTGTGTGTGTGTGTGTGTGTGTGTGTGTTGGAGATGGGAATCAGGGCTTTCCACATATCAACTGAACCTTCTACCACCAATGTGTATACCTAACCAAATCTTCTGACTATTTCTAAAATGCGAGTTTGATTTTTCTTTTAATTTCTTTTAAATTATTCTTTCATTGTGAAGTCTTGATATTTCATCATAAACCCTGAGCACAGATCCAATGTTAGGTGCATATTTTGTATTATTCTCATATCTTCAGACTGTCTTTATAGTGTTCACAGAGCAGAAGTTTTTCATTTTGATGAAATAAAAATTTTGATGTCTGTTTTGTTTTGAGGCAGGGTCTCATCATATGACACCAGCCAACCTGGAATTCACTATGTAGACCAGGCTAGGCCTTGACCCAGAGATGCTCCTACCTCTGCTTTTTGAGTGCTGGTATTAAAAGCATACGTCATCATGCCTGGCTTAATATTCCTCTTTTTAAAAATGAGTCCTGATACTGATATTGCTTATATGAAGGGATGGTTTGTCTAATCACGGCATTTTTTTTTCATATTTTTCTTCTAAATATTTTATAGTCTTATGTTTCCATTTAGTTCTGGCGTTGCTATGGTTTCAACATGTCCCCTGTAATTCATGTGGCAGATGTCTGGGGCCGCTGCCCTGAGTGAGGAGATCTTTAAGAGCTGAATAGTTCATAGTGCCCTCAAGAATAGATTAGTGCTGTTTTCTCAGGGGAGGGTTCCTAATAAGGCGACCCCCCCCATGTTATGATGCAGTTCACCAAGGAAGCCTCTTCAGCTTGGACCGCTAAGCCTCCAGAGTCATGAGCCAAGCCTATTTTTTCTCATCATTAATTACCAGGCTGTTGTTACAGTTTGTTACAGCCTCTGAAAACAGATTAAGGCAGTGGTCCATCTCGAGCTGGTTTTAGTACAGAGCAGAAACGGTTTGCGATGGTTTTGTCGCACAAGGGTGATTGGGTTTTTTTATAAGTCCCTCCAGTTTCCAAAAGTTTTGTAATGCAGCTCAGGTCTGTCCCCAGAGTCAGTCTTGGACCATAGTCTTCACCAGAGTTCAGTTCCCCAAGCTGTTCGTCACAGGGCTAGGGATCGGTCCAGATATGGCTCAGGACACAGTCAGGAGTATACGCGTGAGCTCCTTCATGTCCACAATTAACCCTTCCTGCACACACACCATATCTCAGGTCCCCTAAGCTGTCATGGACAGAAGAGAGCAATGAGGCATGGATTCTGTCACCGTCTCTTCCTCAGGGGCTTCCTCCTGTCTCTTTTTGTCCAGGTCCAGTTCTAGAACGGGAACTGCCTTTGCGTCTCTAAGAAAGCAGTGAAAACATCAACACTCTCAGTTTGTAACCCTCCCCATCTGCCTATTTCCATTCGTTTTCTAGAGTTCTCTGATAGCTAGATTTTGTCCAGAGAGCTTAGTGGCTTTTGGTGGGAGAGACAGAGGGGAGGACACTTGCTCTACCTTAGCTGGAAGTTTACCCTACATAACAAGACTGCATGGTGAGAATCTGTAGATAGATAGATAGATAGATAGATAGATAGATAGATAGATAGATAGATAGATAGAAGATAGATAGATAGAAGATAGATGGATGGATAGATAGATAGATAGATAGATAGATAGATAGATAGATAGATAGATAGCAAAACTAAGATGGAAAACAACTGAGGAAGATTTCCGGACTCTACATGAAACACACACACACACACACACACACACACACACACACACTCATCCCCAAACAAACAAAATCCGTGATTTGAAAACATTCCAGATGATTATATTTGAAATGAGTATGACACGAGACAGTCCTGGTCTTAAGGACCCTGCTGTCAAACTGGGAAGCAAAGGGAAATACTGTAATAGACTAGTACCATTCAAGGCATTGAGACTCAGGGGCAGATGCCTGGCTCGGCCACTAAGGATGAAGGTGGGTGACATTCATGAGCTTTGAGATGAGCTAAATAACAGGAGGGTCTTAATTAGGGTGAACAAAGCTCCCAGACATAAGCAAAGCTCAGAGATAGACCTGCTTTTCTGTGACGTTCCTCACCTATGACCAGGCTGGTTATGGGAACCAAGTTGGTTATCAGTGACGTCCCAGCATTTTATACTTTGAAAAGCACGTGAACTCAGTGTCACCCATGTCATGGGCTCCAGCTTGCCTACTTTGTGGCATGGAGGATGCTCTGGGGAGATGCTCGTCTATACACTGTGATTCATTGCCTCTGAGGAACAATGGCTCCAGTAGGAATCTGTGGTTGCAGAAACCAAGTTGCTTGCTGCTTTGATTCCCAGGGTTTAGATTTTGCAGTCAGAGCTAGGAGTTTATAAAGACTGTTCACTTCAAAATTAGCAGTGATCTCTTAGGGGAAAGAGGGTTTGTCACTATGTGATTTGAGCCTGTCCCAAATATCTGCAGCCAGATTTAGACACTGAATATGGAGCAGCGAGAGTAGGGGAACCTGAATGAAGAGGGAGAATCGTGGCTAATGCTGCTCAGAGAACCTCGACTAATCATGATGGGCCATTGCTCCTTGTAAAAGGAAGCCTGAAGAACCCACTGAGCTTTCCTTACACTGGGAATACACCATGACATCTGGGACCAACATTCCTTTTGCGGGGCAGCCTTGCGTGTTGTGGCATGCTCAGCAACATCCCTGGCCTTTGCCCTTTGGGTACCAATATCATCCCTGAGTCATGACTATCAGAAATACCCCCAAGATATTTCTAGGTGTCCCCTGGAAACAAATTGCCCCTCGTCAAGAGTCACTGGCTTAGAATTACACAGTAATAAACTGGGATCTGCTAGTTCACTCCTAACCTAAACTCTCCAAATCCAGTGCCTGGAGCAGCCATAGGAATGCCAAGGGGTCTGTCTTATCCACGGCACTAATGAGAAAGGTCTACACACCCGTACTTCTTCATTATTTACTCGGTTATGCTCAGCTAAAAAGCCTGTGTACCAGATCAAAACCATCGTTATTTGAGGCACAGATGATGCTGTGGGAAGGTTGTGCAGAAGACATGGTTTTTTTTTTTTTTTGAAAGGGATAAAGGAAACAGGAAAGAATACGTGTGACCTTAGCGATAAGGAACAGGACAACTGGGCATGGTTGGAGGATATCCGTGATCCCAGGATTTGGGAGGCTGAGGCAGGAGTGTGGCAAACTTGAAGCCAGCCTGCTCTTTATAGTGAGACTGTCTCAGAAACAAAGCAAAACAAAACAAAATGGTCTGGAATGCGAAGCTGCAGCTGAGCCTAACTAAACTGAGCAACACGACAGTACCTGGCAGTGGCGGAAGGGAGCCAAGTCTGAGCTGCTGTTGACTGCCCCTAAAGACCACTCCATGGGTTGTGTGCCTACATCTACCTCCCCCTACTTCTTCCCGGACGGGCCAGGGTTAACTGCTGCGTCCACATTTCTCTCTGCAAGTTCAGTGCATGATTTAAGAATTCAGCCTACAACCAGGCAGTGGTGGCGCACGCCTTTAATCCCAGCACTCGGGAGGCAGAGGCAGGAGGATCTCTGTGAGTCTGAGGCCAGCCTGGTCTACAGAGCTAGTTCCAGGACAGGCTCCAACACTACAGAAAAATCCAGTCTCCAAGAAACAAAAGCAAAAACAAAAGAAAGAAAAAAGATTTCAGCATACAGCTTTCTACAGGTCATGAAGTTCTGAAATGAATCTTTCAGTCTGACTACTTTATGCACACATATGCACAACTCATACCATCTTTTCAGCTATCTTAGACCCCATTACTTTCTTTATTGTTTGGTTTGGTTTGGTTTTGGTTTTTGTTTTTTTTTTTTTTTTTGGAGACAATGTTTCTCCAAGTAACCTTTGCGTAGACCAGGCTGGTCTCGAACTCACAGAGATCTGTCTATCTGTGCCTCCTGAGTGCTGAGGTTAAACACATGTGCCACCATTGCCCAGCACATATTTTGATTTTAAGTAGAACTGCCAGTTAGTTTAGACATGACACTTTTTATTTTTTCTAGTGCTCTAGGAAACCACATCTACCCACATGTTCTTCTGTGGTTTGTCTTTTGTTGTTGATGATGCTTTGTAAGAAGATTCCATAGATTGGCGATCCATTTATCTTTACTAGTGATAGGCTTTGAAAGCATCGTTTGTTTAAGGTTTATGTTCTATTTTTCCTTTTATCATTCTAAATCAAGAGAGTGCACATTATAGTCTAGTTCAAAACTAGTCCTTGTTTGTGTTGTTTGTGCTATTGTATGTATTCTAATTTTTAGTACATTGCAGGGCAATATTTCATTTTATTTCTTTCAGCTGGAGACCCACGTGTGCCTGTATTACTTACATGACCCCTATAGGATTACATTATCACTTCTGTTGCATATTAAATTACTTATTTCTTATTTTTCCAGGACTCTAATGTCACCTAGGCTTTTGTTGCCAGAGACAGAATGTGGTAGTTCATTACTTAATGGATTCTCCTCTTCTCTCTTCTTGGGGAAGCACGGCTTGACAGTAATTCACCTTGCAGCCTGGTCTGGAAGCTTCGAGATCATGCTCATGCTAGTTAAAGCTGGAGCAGACCAGAAAGCCAAGAGCCAGGTAGGTGTGCCGGTCCCTCGGGGAGGGGGGTGGTGTGAGCGCTCACCTCACCAGTGCTGGGGCAGGAGTTCTGGGGTTCTGAGGTAAGCCCTTACTTCTTCACCCTGGCTCTCTTCAGGAAGGAATGAACGCTCTCCACTTCGCAGCTCAGAACAATAACTTGCACATCGTGGATTACCTCATTCAAGACTTGCACCTGCAGGACCTGAACCAACCCAATGAGGTGTGCCCGCACACTCCCTCAAAGTTCTGCTTCTTCCTGCTTGGGTGGGGCTGCGAGAGCAGGCTTGGCCCTGTAGCCAGTTCCTCGCCTCTCTCTGGCTGACCACAGAGCAGAAGGGAAGTGTTGCTGGTGGCAGTGGCCCAGGCTTCTGCCTGTGGGGAGGACAGGAAGAGCAGAGAAAGCCAGACTCCACCACTCCCTCTTCCCAGCTGGGGGCTGGACACTATCCGCCTCCATTAGTATTCAAAATGTGTGCTATTAGTATTCAAAATGTGTGCTTGAGCTTTGTTTTACAGTGCCTGACCTTCTTTGGATATATTTGACCCAAATTTATGCAGAAATCAGTCACGGGCTGTAACGCTCTTACTGTATTTGCCATGGTGCCTTGAGATTAAGAAGACCGATTTTACCTCATGACTGTGTCTTAATGTGCTAGGCACAGAGGAAAGCAACTTATGTGCGGTTTTTTTCAGGGACAGACCTAAGGCCCAGAACACAGCAGACTCCTGACTCATTTTGTGGAGACAGTGGTGTGTAAGAAAAAGAGGCAGGCTGATGGAGTCAGGGACAGAAGCAGGCTTAATAAGAGCCACCTCTTCCTCTTACTTATTTTTTCGAGATAGGAGCTTTCTTTCTTTTCTTTTTTTTTTTTTTTTTAGGAGCTTTCTCTATAGCCCAGCCTGCCCCTGAACCTGTGATCCTCCTGCCTCAGCCTCCAGAGCGCTGGAATCAGCACGCACCACCACACCCAGCTCTCCCTACTTCCGGGATTCTCGCTTTTCCAGTCTGTTGACCTGGGCTGTACTTCCTCCTCCTCCTCTGGCAATGAGCTGAGGTAAAGGCTGAGGAGCTCAGTGCTGGGTAGAGCTACGCAGCCACTGAGAGGCCTTAGGATAACGCAGGTTCAGAGACTACAAGAGAATGAGCCCAGGGGCTTCACTGGGGGGTGTGGCGAGAGCCTCTCTCAATGTTGATTTTTATCTCTATAATGAACCTGGATTAATGGAACAGACAAAAAGATACACTCTTTTTCTAAGATAGTTGAAAGGAATGTCTTAGAAGTCCAGTAGGAATAGAGCTTGTTAAGGGCGGGGGCGGAGTAGGGTCGGGACAGGCAATTGTTGTTCACTGGGTAAAGAATTTCAATTCTGGAAGACGGAAAGGGCTATGAAGATGCACGGTGGTGATGCTTACATAATGATATCAGTGTACCTGGTTCAGAGCTGGTGAGAGGGCTATGAAGATGCACGGTGGTGATGCTTACATAATGATATCAGTGTACCTGGGTCAGAGCTGGTGAGAGCACAGTGTGGAAAGAGGCACTGGCCACCACGCCTGGTAACAAGCCTGATAATCGGATTTTTGGAGCCCACTTGGTGGAAGTAGAGAACCATCTCCGACAAGTCCTCTGATCTCCGTGCCTCGTATACTCCCTTCCCACCCCCCCCAAACGATAGACAACCAGACCTAGGCATTGAACTATGCATTTAATAATGATTAGGGTGGTAAACTTTGTTATGACTATTTTACCATAGCTTTTAAAAGAAGTGGTACAAAGAAGCCAGTTTGGAGCTAGGATCAGGAACTGGTGGCTATTGACTCACCGTTTGTATAAAGGTTGGGGATTTCACAAAACCCATTGTGCAAGAAGGATGACTCTATCTCACTGTGTCACCCTCTTGCCCAGACTCTTCTCATCAGAAAGAGCTGTTCATCTAACAGGGTTAGTGAAATCCTTCTCATTGGCTCAAAGGGAATTCTAGGCTCTGGCAAGAGAAACTTTTCTCAGAAGAGATCTTTAAGACAAAACGAATTTAACCAGGCCTAAGAGAATTTGGACGGAGTTCAGGACGTGCCGACATTGGGAAATCCGGACAGTCCCCTAGTCACACAGCCGTATAAATCACTGTAGGGTACGTAGGAGAGAGATTAAAGCCAGGAGTTTGAGGCTAAGTAGTCTAAATGTTTTGAATCTGTATGTCAACCTCTATCTGTGACCAAAACTAAAGAAGCGACACTGGGGTGGGGGGAGTAGAAGGGAAGCTACAAAGACCATTTGAATATTGGTTGAAAACATACACATGTTTGGCTAGGTGTCTGTCAGCTGTGTGTGTTGAGAACATCTACTGGCCTAACAGAATCGGAGCTGGAAAGCCTCGTAGGTCAAATGTAGCATCTTTGAGGGGAGGGGTAGTAGTCAAGAGTGTAAGGGGAATTGAGAAGACATCTGTTTTCTCATTCAGGCATCCCTCAGTATCCACAAGGGATTGGTTCCAGAACTCCTCTTGGATGCTAAAACAGTCAAAAATTCAAGTCCGTATATAAAATTGTTTAGTACTTATGTAACCTACACAGAGCCCCCTGAGCCTTCTAAGGCATCTCTAGATTGCTGTTAATATCTGTTTCAGTGATAATGCTGTGTGGTCTATTAAAGCCTGCTGCGGGGCGAATGACAAAGAAAATGCTACATGTTCGGTAGAAGAAGGCTTTGTTCCCCCCTGGATATTTTGGATTTTGAGTAGTTTTATATACGCATGGATGCATGGACCGAATGTATCTGAGATGGCGTTTAGCCAAAGCCATCACTGTACTGTGAAAAGAGAATGCAGCCTGGGTCTAACCCCACCTCCCTGCCTGTGTGCCGCATCTCCAGCTCTGAGCACACATGACCTTCCTGCGTTCTTTCCTGGACTGTTTCGTTACTCTGTTTTCTCCTTATGTTGTGTTCTGCTTCCCATAAAGGGAAATGTTGTTGGGTGTGGATGGATACACACAAAAAAACCAAGGAGCTGTGTCTCAAGGATCCCTATGATAAAGAATGGATCAGGTGGTGGGACTTTGGGTACCTGCTTATTGAAACATAAAATAATTTATTATGGAACATTTTGATGCGTCAAACTTGTTTACAAGCAAAAAAATTTAAAGGTATGACGTTAAAACATAGATGGTTAAAAAATATAACAAAGGAAAAACAGAAAGGAACAAGAACCTTGGATACTGTTTATTCTTGTTAAATAAATGCTTGGGATCCTGGGCCAGGAGGCAAGGGGATCTGCTCCGGGCGTGAAGCTGGGGCTCAGACCCTCTTCTTGGATCTGGCTGGGAAGTTTTCCTGCCTTCCAAATATAGGGAATCCCTTGAGACTGCACTGGCTAGAAGCCCACTAGAACATAATTCAGATGGGTTGTGTTGTTTAAAGAAAGAAAGAAAGAAAGAAAGAAAGAAAGAAAGAAAGAAAGAAAGAAAGAAAGGAAGGAAGGAAGGAAGGAAGGAAGGAAGGAAGGAAGGAAGGAAGGAACAACGTGGTATGAAACTCTATTTTCAAAAACACGTATGGCTTTGAAATTTCTATTGATATTTTTGCCCTATGTACCTAGACGAGAAAAAAGACTTCTATCCTATTACTTACATCTTCCTATTGCTTCATCTTTGAAGTATTTAAAAGAGCAAGATTATGTTAAACACTCTACTCTGCCCAACTTGGCTTTTCCATTTATCTTTCTTGGTAACATCTATAAAGGGCGTCCAAAGTTCACAGACTTAGCTCTTCTTTTGCAAAGCAAGATGCTTCATCTGTGATAACTCAGTCTTTCTTAAGCTCTCTTTTGTGTGGGTCCTCTGTCACTTGGTGTAGCGATACAAAAATGTAAAGCTTCGCAGCAACTCAGGGTACAAAGGGACAGGCTAATTTAAACCAGAACAGACCTCTAATCCTTTGAGAGAAATATTCTCCCTTGTCATGGCTTACAAGTGATTAGTTGCTTCAAACTCTTACAAGGAGTTTAACCCCCAGAGTCTTATGGTAAGGACATTAAGCCAACCCTGGTCCTGGGAGGTGGGACCTCTGGGAAAGGGTCAGGATTAGAAGCGATCACCAGGATGGAAACTTGTGATTGAAACCTGATGACTTTATAATGAGAGGAAGAGACACACTCCCTCTCTCTCTTGCTTTGTGACCCTTGCAACTTTCCAGCCAGCAAGAAGGCCTTTCCCAGATACGGGCCTAAACCTCACCCTCCTAGAGCCATGAGCCAAACAAACTTCTTTTTTTTTTAAGTTTTTTTTTTTTATTTATTTATTTTGTTTACAGTGTTCTGTCTGCATGTATGCCCGCAGGCCAGAAGAGGGCACCAGATCTCATTACAGATGGTGTGAGCCACCATGTGGTTGCTGGGAATTGAACTCAGGACCTCTGGAAGACAGCCAGTGCTCTTACCCTCTGAGCCATCTCTCCAGCCCCCCCAAACAAACTTCTTTAACTTTATAAAGTAGCCTGCCTTTGGTATTGTAGTAATGAAAAAAACCCAGATTTATACATATATTTCATATAATATATACATATATTAGAATTATAGACCCCAAACTGTTAAATATATATTAGAATTCTTTCTGTTATAAGTAACAAAACCATCTTAATCTGTGCTGAAAAACAAAGATGATTTGCTGACTTATAAATGAGGTCTTTGAGGGAGTATCTTGCTGATTTCAGACATGGTGGGTCCAGCATTTTTTTTTCTTTCTGTAACCATTGACTGTCACTTCACTGGTGCGCGTCCTCCCTACGCATGGTGGGAGGAGGTCTGTTCACAGTTTCCGGTTTATAGTCATACGAATTTTGATCCAACGACAAGAGATTTTTCCTGTCAAAGTTCATATATGAGTGTCACAAGCAATTCTGTTTGGTTCTGATTGAGCCACGTGCTCAATTCTGAGCCAATCACCTTGACCATATAACATGAGTTATCTGATCACTTCCCACGGCAGGAGAAAGTCAGGTGAAGCCTAGCGTGTGGCAGTGCCGCATGCAATAAATGGTGTAATATAGAAAGGCAGGACCAGTGGCAAGCTGTGATTCCTGTATCTAAGTGGACCAGTGCCAAATGTGACCCATGATAACGTTATGGGCCAGGAACCTAAGAAGATCCCCTAATGGGCATTGAGGCCAATTGCATAGTTGTAAGATATTGGATCCGTTGCTTTAAAGAAACCCCTGGGCCTGGGGATAAAGTTCTTGTTGGTAGAGACTTTTCTAACGTGCATGAGGCCCTAGGTTCAGTCTCCAGCACTGGACAAATAAAGGCCACTAACCAAAGGCACTGGGAATTACAATCTTCATTGTCAACCTGATTAGATACAGAGATGCCTAGGCAAGCAGGCAGGTACACATCTGGTCCTGCCTGAGACGGCATGTCTAGGAAAGGTTAGACGGTGAAGACTTTGACTTGTTCCATGATTTAATCTGTTGACTCTGGATCAGAGTTTGAATAGACTGTTGGGAGATGGTGGGACTGTGGGACGTGGGGATTACTTAGGGGAAGTGGGTCGGTTGGGGTGTTCCTTTGAAGGGTACGTCTTGGTTCTGAATCCTTCCTGGTCTTTATGGGATTGCCACAGGTGTCTTGCCCGTATCATACACATCTTCCCTGATGCTTCTCTGTCTTGTCAGAGTCCAAAGGCCACAGAGATAGTCAATGGTGGACTGAAACTTCTGTCCCCATGAGCCAAAATAAACCTTTCCTTGTTAAAAAAAAATTTCCACCAAATATCTATGACAGTACTTTTTAAAGAGGGGGATTTATTTGTCACGTGCAGATACTAGTGACTTCAGTTATGTGTGGATCCAGGACTCCCAAGTACTGGTATCAACCCTCCATCTCTTTTTATTTTCGGTTCTACTCTCCCTTGTTCTGGCTTCATTCATATTCACAGTCTACTTATCCAGTGACAAGGAGGGCTGATGACATCTCAGCCGAGGATTTTAGACTAAATATAGACTGTGTCAGGGGCAAAAATCCATGGCTAACCCTGACTGGCCTGCTGTGATGTGTGGCCAACTCAGGCAGGTAGTCCTTGGTGAACATAATGGGAGTCATAGAGTTAAAGGTTGCATCAACATGGGCTAAGGGCCATGTTCCAGAGGAAAAGATTATGGGCAGAGATTGGGTAAAAGGTGTTTTTACTCTCCTAGGACAGCCACCTTCATAGGCAGCTTTGTGTCTCCTCTTGCTGTTCCCTTCCCTGCCCACACACAGTCATGCTAAGTGGTACTCCACCCTGTCACCAGCTCTTGATGCCTTTCAATTTGAATAAGTGCCTCTGTGCCTCTCTACTCAGAAGGAGCCCTCTCTACTGCTTTACTGATACTGAGAGATACTGGCTACTCTATTGATAGCACAATATCTGCATATATGCATACTCAGTAAAATCAATGAATACATGGATTATGTGGATGTATGGTATATGTGGTGGTTTGAATAAGAATGGCCCCGTAGGCTCATGCACTTGAATGCTTGGTCACCAGGGAGTGGCCAGTAGGAGGTGTGGCCTTGTTGGAAGAAGTATGTCACTGGGGGTGGGCTACTGCTCCCTTGAGGATTGTCCTCTGGCAGCTCAGGGGTTGAGGGAGAGCCATTGGAGTCAATAGACATCACTCAGCTTGACTTTTCTATCTGAGGAAGTAAAACTTAAGTCTCTGTTCTTTATTTCTTTCCTTAACTCTATTTAGATGTATCCATCCTATTTCTCTTGATGTCTGTCTTCTAACTTTATTTATTCCTTTATAGCTTATACATCCCAGCAGAATCTTTCAAGTGTATAAAAATTATAATGTAGTTACATTCTATTTTTCAAGTGGATGATGCAATGAATGCAAGTAAAAAAAAAAAACATGTTTCTCATTTCCCTTACACGATTAAACATCTTATGTATTATAGATGAAAAACAAATTATTCCAAGAACCCACATATATTCATACCCAAGCAACTTGTTATAGATGAACAGAGTGTAAGCCAACAAGGTGTTTTTCTCAGTTAGTTCTCTTACTGGCAGCTGTATTATGTCATTACAAAGAAAGAATCAATCACTTTATTATTTATCTCAAAAGGTAATCTAATAAGGAATCTTAAAAGAATCATAAACCTAAACTTTTATTATTCAAAAACTATCAGTCGTCTCTGCTTTAAATCCTCAGGGTGCATACCCATTTATCAACAGTTTTTTTTTTTTTTATGAGGAAGCTGAAGGCAGAAATGGATGCTAGGAATTAATCATCATTTTGATTACCAACCAATCACAAAAGGCAATCCAGCTAATTATAATTGGGATGCATAGATGTATAGTATTTGTGTTTTAATAAATAAAGCTTGCCTGAAGATCAGAAAAGCAAAGCAGCCAGCCCCTGGCTCTTATATTTACCTCAGACTGAAATGGATTCCTGCCTCCACGAATCCTCAGATTGAGACTGAGAGTGAGAGCTGTCTCCTCCCGTCTAATATTCCTCTCTAGTGCTGGGATTAAAGGTATGCACCACTACCTGACCTGTATCGCTGACTAGTGTGGTTGTTTTACCTCCTGCTCTGCAGGCAAGCTTTCTTTATTAAAACACAAATCCCATACCACTCTAAGGCTGCTTTGTTCTTGTTTCCTGACCTTAACAAGTCCCTCACTCAGCTATGTGTGTTTCTAACCTTTCCCAGGTTTTTCACCTTGAAGCCATTAGCAAAAACATCTTAATCTACCCTCAAGACATATTTAAAGCTTTGTTTCAGCTATGATGCACGCTGAAACCTGTGACCACATCTCCCAACATTAAGATTAAAAGAACTTGAGTGCTCTTAGTTTTTGGGACTCAGTTGTTTTATTTATTAACCTAAGCCACAGTCTATATGGTTTTTCAAGAGAAACTAGCTGTGTGAATTTCCTTGCACTTCTTTTCTATCCTCTGCAGCCCCTGCTTTATCAGGGAAAGGGGCAACACCATACCTTGCTTTTACCTATGTTAGTTTCTCCACTAAGCTAACGTCTATTGTAATTCCTTACTGTATTTACTAAAGACTCTCAATCATCAGATTCTATTTAAACTAACATTATATTGCATAATATCATTGCTTCAGTTAAACAGTACATTTTAGGAGGAATTCATCTTCATAATAATCCACCAGTAAAAATGTCCAGTAGAATGAGATATTTTCATGAGATAATCATACCATATTAAAGGCAGTGGAGATCTCCCTACACCCATGCCAGATACCAGAGAAAAATAGCAGTGACAAACATGTAAAGACACGGCAACAGCAAGAGCCATTCTGAGGTCGAGGCTCTGGGGTCTTGCCCATCCAAGATTCACCCATCAGTACCTTGCATGTGAGTGGGTTGATCCCCTGAAGTCAATTGCCACCTGCTGCTCTCCTGACGTGGCCCCTGGCAGTGGGCTTTGGGGCTCCAAATACTCAAGCCAGGCCCAGTGTCTGGCTCTTCCCGCTGCCTGCCTATCCGGATGTAGAACCTGCAGCTCCTCTCTAGCGCCAGGTCAGGTCTGCCTTTGTCCAGCCATGATGGCAAAGCTTCTAAAACCTGTTAAGCCCCAATTAAATGCTTTCTTTTAGAAGAGTTGCCATGGCTATATCTGGTATATAAGCAGTGCCTGTTGTTCCCCGTTTCATGATTTAGGTGTTACTCGGGCTTGTTCTCCCTAAGGCACACATACCCAAGAGAACAGTTCCGAGGACAGACGCATCATTGCTCGGTATTACAGAGATTTTATTTGTCACGGCAGGAAGCGTGTGGCAGAGCACGGCAGCTACCACCCTGGTGGCCAGGAAGCAGAGCTGCGCACAGTAGGACAGAGCGAGCACAGGACAGGTCCCAGAACAGGTTCTCAGTGACCTGACATCCCTCAACCAGGCCCATCTTCCACAGTTCTGTCACCCCCAATAATCTATTCAAAATGTGAGTCCATCAGTGGAACAAACCATTCATTAGGTCAAAGCCTCAAGTCCTGCCTGGAGACGCCCTCCCAGACATGCCTGGGGGTGCTTTACTAACATCCTAGCCGGCTCATAAGCCAATCAAGTTGATAAATAAGATGAATCACCACAAGCTGTTTATATGATTTTTCGTTTGCTGTTGTCCTTTGAGGATACTTGTGTTAAATCACATACAGTAACTATCCATCTGTCATTTTCAGACGGACTAGATTTTATCCTTCAACCATAGCCCGACTTGTAGGCAGGAGACTGTGGCTCTAACCTGTCTGTTCCTTCCCTTTACCCGCTGGTGACTTCCTGGGAATAAGGAGGGCAGGGAAGCCTCAGACTTTGAAGAACTGAAGATGGAGGCTCTCATTGACAATATGTGTAGCCTAAGAACAATGAACTGCATGAACTTCTTGGTGCTGGCTTGTTTCTCTGGCTTCTGCACATTCATGGAGCCAGATCTCCACACAGCTGATCTTAGCAGATGTTCTCCACTTTGTCCAATAGGCACTGGGCTATTTTAGCCACTTCCTCTTCCTTTTTCCTCCCTTATAAGCAAAGAGTGGCATGATCTTTTTGTTAAACATAGCTAGCAAGCGATTAGTTGGCAGATTCAGAGCCCTATTTATAGACTGTTGCGCCCTCTTTACATTAAAGGCATCTTGGTAAGCTCTCAGTTAACACACGAAGCCGTGCTGAATTTTCCTCCTTTTCAGTTGAAGAAGATTCATCGCTGTTTTGTCATTCAGCTTCCTTTTTCTTTTTTAAAAATAGCTCAAGTTTAAAAATTCAGTTTTTGTGTATCTTTTCCTTTTTCTTCATGACATTTGGGTATTGCAAAGGCAGTCTCCGTTACCAAAAGGTAAACTTAGAGAAATTACCATTATTCAAGAATTCTATATTTGAGGAACCAGCTACAAACACTTCTCTTCACTGGAGTTTCTGGATGCCACCGCTTTGGTTCTCCTTTCCATTTCAAACAGGCTCACACTCAAGAGTTTTCTGGCTGATTCTTAGGAATATAACAGCCTGTGAATATGGCCTCAAATTGGATTGAGCGGGGAGGGGAGGTTGGAAAGAAGGTTCAGTGGTTAAGAGCACTTACTGTTCTTTTGGAGGACTCAGGTTCAATTCTTAGTCCCAACATGGAGGCTCACAATGGTTTTTAGCTCCAGTTCCAGGTGATCCTGAAGGGCTCTAGGCCCGAGCATGGCAGACAAGGCACACACAAGTTTTGCTCTTTCCCCCTTGCTAAAAATCATTAGATTACATTCCTAAAGCTATCCCCTGAGGTCCATTCTCTTATTTGATAATAGACTCATTACTGAGACAGAACACAAAGGTCCAACAATCAATTATTTGGCTAACATGTTCGATCAGGTTACCAACTCACCCTACCTAGCACAGACTCCCCCTTAAAACCCTACTCCAGAAAAAAAAATGCTTGCTGCTGCTTACTGTGTGTCTTTGTGGCTCCTCCACCCCTCACCACCCCTCCCAGGTAATAAACCTCCTTGGTGCTGAGAATTTGGTGTCAGGATGTGTCCTGTACCCCAACTCTGATGGGAGTGTCCTCCCTTATTGACCCAGCGTTCTCTTCTGGCCTCTGAGGGGATCGTGCATGCACAAGATACACATACATACATACACTCAAGGTCTACGTGTACACATTAAGTAAAAATAAATACATCTTTAAAAATAAAACAAAATGCAGTTTTATCTGACCAAATGTTGTTTCTGAGTGTGTTAAATGCTAAAGAATTTCTGTCTCGTGTGTTCTTATCAGGAAGATTTAGGATGCTGCCGAGGAGCTTCCAGCAGGATCGGAGGAGGAGGTAGCTGAGCGGGAGAACGGTTGATGCAGTCAGGAATTCTTGCTGCATTTGAACTGGCATCTGATCACTAGGCTGTGGCATTTGAACTGGCATCTGATCACTAGGCTGTGGCTCTTGAAATGGCATCTCATCACCAGGCTGTGATACAGTCCTTCTCTGGAACTTCAGAGAACCTCTTCTGAGTGCTTCTCTTGTTACCATGGAATGGACTCGCTGTTGTTTTGGGGTTCCCACAGTTTTGATGACAACAATGACAATTCAGAATTGGATCTGGCTTCACTTTAGAGGAATTATCATCGCCTTCCCATGAGAAGGGCCTAGAACTGATATATGTCCACGAAGCACCATCTTAGCTGCCTCTTTACCTTTCAAATGCTACCCACTCCTTGCCAGTTACTCCAATTATTTGCTGAATGTGAAATAAATGTAGAATTTGTGATTGATTTCAGAGAGGAAGAAAACCATTTCTTCTGGCAGCAGAGAGGGGCCATGTTGAAATGATTGAAAAGCTTATCTTCCTTCATCTGCAGACTTCAGAAAAGGACAATGTGAGTTGGACTTAGCGGTTTGTTTTGTTTTTTAGCTGAGAACAAAGAGCAGTAACAATTGGTGTGGGGATTAACAATCAGTGTGCAGATTGCATGACTGTTCTTTTCTGGTCCACAGTAGAGTTCTTAAATTGTTACTGCTGAGAGAATCATGGATTTAGCAGATAAAAATCCATCCACCTTTGCTGTAGGTTGTCATAATTGGTAGGTGTTTGTTGTTGTTGTTGTTTTTGAGACTGATCTCTTATGTAATCCTGGTTGTCCTGGAGCTTAATATGTAGGCTAGGCTACATATCAAGAATTTACAGAAATCCACCAGCTTCTGCCTCCTGAATGCTGAGATTAAAGGCATGTGCCATCAGGACTGGGTATGATTGGTAGTTTTTGCTCCATACACATTTAAAAAAAATTTCTAGACAGGGTTTAACTGTGTAGACCTGATCATTCTGGCACTCACACTGTAAACCAAGCTGGCTTTGAACTCACAGAGATCTGCCTGCCTCTGCCTCCCGAGTACTGGAGGCACCAACACCCATCCATAAGTGTTTTGGATTTAGTTTACTTCATGGATTTTTCTACTTCATGTTGAGTTTGGCTCTTCTAAATCAGAAGTTTGATGAATTTGGCCTCCAAGTTGCCTGTGAGGCATTGTTTCATAAACGAAGGATCCACTCCTGGGGAGTCCCAACCTTCTCCTGTCCTTCCTTGAGGACTGCTCTGGACTTGGTTCCGCATTACTTGTGAACGGAAAACTCACATGGTAGCCATCCGCATGGACATCTTTGATAATTCCTGAAGATAAATTCCCAGATGAGAAATTAAAAGTGTAGGAGTTTTGCACCATATATCTTTTGACATGTGTTACCAAGATTACTGCTCAGGTTGATTTTATCAGGGTACCTAACATAGGCTAGGACCAATTATTTTTGTTGTTCTTTCTTCTTCTTTTTTTAATAGTACCAAATTTAAGCAAGAATGATTTTTTTCTCCTACTGTATTAAATAGCCAAGGATTTTCATTTAAAACTTAAAAATTGATAAGCCTTACTTAAAACTGGATAATGTCTATATTCTGCTTTAACCAAAGAAAAAGTTTCCAGAAATCACCCTGTAGCCTGGTGTTGGAAGGTGTGTTTCGACACAGGCAATTTCACCAGGAATGAATTTCTGTTTCAGGAGGGGAACACTGCCTTGCACCTGGCTGCCATGCATGGCCACAGCCCAGCGGTGCAGGTGCTACTAACTCAGTGGCCTGAAGTAAAGGAGACCAATGAGGTAGGTGGACATGCAGGATCTTGCTGTTTTCTTCAAGTGTCCTCCACTGGGGAAACTGCTGATTCACTCGAAAGCCATTTGAATTTACCTCGAGGGAGCTCACCAGAGACACTGTCTTCCAGACACAGCAGAGATGGTGACTGCAGCCACCGAGCCTGCACAGGTTCAAGCCCAGCGAGGTCCCAACACTGATGGGGGAAGTGGTCGCAAGCTTCCAGCTCTAAGGAGCTGTTCGCTGTTAACAACTGCCTACAAAGCAAAACTTGGTTTCCTCCAATGGAATCTCACTGGATATACAATCGCACTCACAGAGGCTCTATGCCCAGCAGTAGATGCCAACACGAAATGAATCAATGGTGTTTTGTAGACATTTTGTTTCATATTGCTTTGTTTCCATATTTTTTGTCTGATTGGTTTTTGTTTGTATATTATGGTTTGGGATTTTGTAGTTTTATGGGTTTTGTTTGTGTGTTTTTCTTGTGCGTGTATGTTTATTCTGTTTTGTTTGTTTGTTTGCCCAATTGTTTTCTAAAGAGAAAGAGAGAAAGAAAGGGCCTGGAGTTGGGTGAGTGGGGAGATTGGGGAGGGGGGGACCTGGAAGGAATTGAGGGAAGAGAACCCGTGATCAGAATATATTGAATGAAAACAAATGTTTCCAATAATGATGATGATAAGAAGAGGAAGAGAAAGAAGTCATTTGTTTTCAGAATAAGTATGTATTTTTACTCTGGGGCCCTACAGGACAAGAAAATCATGGGGAAAACATAGTATTATAGCTGTATACACAATATACCATGAGAATCAATTTCAGAAACCACAGCCTTCACATAGGAGGTAACATGTCATCTCTGTTTTGCCATTCCAGTGGTCTTTGGCAGAAAGAGTTGGCTTCTTTGTTGTTGTCGTTGTTGTTTTCCTGGGGTGTGTATGTACATGTGCACACATGCATGTCCATAAAAGACATGATGTGTCCTGGGACTGACCAGGTCAGCAAGACAGAGAAATTGAAAATAGCTGGACTGAGTAGGCTAGAACAGGTAGATGATGGAAGCTCTGATGGCCAGCTGTTTGGTTTTGTTGCCTATAAAATGAGTATAAAATGAAGCCTGCCCTTCTAGAATTATCATATGATTTGACTGTACCAAGTGTATGGTCTTGGCAGTATATGTTGGCACATATATTCTAACAACAGCAAAAGAATCATGCATAAAAGATATTGGAAGCATGCTCTTTCTCAAAGTACTTTTATCGCATGCCAAGGGGAAATTAATTTTAACTTCTTTTTCTTTGTGTCAGAATGGAGAAACTCCATTCATGTTGGCTGTTGAAGGAGGCCATGAGGAATGCAGTCAAGGGCTCTTGGCAGGAGGAAGTGATGTCAACATTCCAAACAAAGTATGCAACTTGGGTTGTGATCAGCCATGCAGGGGGAGGATGGCTTAGAATAGTCTTTGGAACTCTGGTCCTTAATTGATGGTTTACTGGGTTTTTAGAGAATTAAAATTTTTTGCATAAGAATGATTTACCACAGATAGTCTCTTCAAAAGCAATGTCATTCTTCCAGTTCATTTGGTTAATGACAGAAAAGGAGACAAAAGGAGCAAGGGCCTGTCACAGCAAGGTGATAGATACTGTACTCCGCTTTGTTGATAGCAGACACTAAAGGAGAAAAAAGTTTGCTGTGTGAAAGCTCAGTGGGTCATCCTGGCCCTGAAGAGTGCACGATGCTGTCTGCCTCTAAATATAAAATACATTTACGTAGTCATGGCACTGACAGACTTTGAAACTTTCAACATTGGTGTCTTAGTTACCCTCCTATTGCTGTGAGAGGGACCATGAATGCGGCAGCTTACAGAAGAAAGCATTTAACTGGGGGCTGGCTTACTGTTTCAGAGGGTGAGTCCATGACCATAATGATGGAGAACATGGCAGCATACAGGCATGGTGGTGCTGGAGCGGTAGCTAAGAGCTTACATCCTCATCCATAGAAAGCAGGCAAAGAGTAAGAACAGGCCTGTCATGATTTTTGAAACCTCAGAGCTCATACCTAGTTGCACACCTCCTCCAGTAAGGACACACCTGCTCTAGTAAGGCCACACATGCTAATCCTTCCTAAATAGTCCACCAACTGGGAACCAAACACTCTAATATATGGGCTTATAGAGGTCATTCTTATTCAAACCACTGCAACTACATTACTAGCTTCACCTTTTTTTAGATTAAAAAAAAAACCTATAACCTAGAATGAGCAAGAAACTAATCCAGGACCATACTGTAATGGTGGTGCAAAGATTCAAACTCATGCTGGTGGCTCTGTCTTCAGACAGGTTTCTGTGATTTTCTGATTAGTATTAAATTGCAATGAAAATAAGTCATGACGGAAAATCTAAATGGTACCTAAAAGAGTATATGATTTCAAAAGTGACTATCTACAACTCTACATTTCAGTTCTGCTCTTCAGAACGGTCTCTGGAGATCACTTAGTCCCCCAGGAAGTTTCCAGGCATTCACAAGTAAAGTGAGACTGGATTGGACATTCATCTGCACAGTAGCACACTGTAATTTATGTTACTCTGCACTTTGCTGTTGCCTTTGTATTATCACAATGTGTTGTTGGAGGAGACTACTCATTTGTTCCCAGCTGTCCAGAAACAAATAATCACTTGGAAACTATATTATACTGTTTGGCCAATAGCTTAAGCATATTTCTGGCTAACTCTTATATCTTAAATTAACCCATTTCTATTAATCTGTATATTGCCATAGGGCTGTGGCTTACCAGCAAGGTTCTGGTGCATCTGTTTCCTGTGGGCAGCTACATGGCTTCTCTCTAACTCTGCCTGCTGTGTGTGTGTGTGTGTGTGTGTANTTTATTCTGTTAAGCCATTGGCTGAAAGCAGCTTCTTTATTAACAAATAAAAGCAACACATATGCAGAAGGACTTTCTACATCAAAGTGTAGGCAGAGTTTTCCTGTGCTGGTGGCCTCTCCCAATTAATTACTCAGAAGCAATATTAAATGTCAATGCTTGGCCAATAGCTCAGACTTATTACTAGCTAACTCTTACATTTAAATTATCCCATATTTTTTATTTATGCTTTGCCACATGGCTTGGTACTGTTTCTCAGTATGGCATGCCCATCTTGATTCTCTGTGTGTCTGCTTGTGACTCCATACTTTGTCCTTTTTCTCTCCCAGCATTCCCAGTTTGGATCTCCAACCTAAACTTATTCTGTTCAGCTATTGGCTATTCAGCTTCTTCATTCAACCAATAACAATAAAGTATATTCACACAATGTAAAGGAATATTCCACATTATCCCCCTCTGAGTAGACAGGAACCAGAAATCTCTGTGAGTCTGGGTGTAAGTAGGCCTGAGCCAGGGACCTTTGGAGGACCAACCCCAAGCCAGGGACCTCCACAGGAGTGGATCCAGATCAGAAACATTTACAGAAAGAGGTCTGAGATGACAATCTAAGCCAGAGCAGGTCTGAGCGAACTCCACACGATTGGAGCAAACCCTGGGAGCGCTGAGCAACCTTCAGGAACAGAGTGACCAACAGAGTAACTGGAACTGTGACACTGACTGCACCAGGAGGAGCAACTATCTGAGCCTTGGATCCACTGGCACCTGGAAGATTGATCACCAGAGTCACAGACAGCCCCAACTATACCAATTAGAGGAAAAGATGGGTAGACAAGATAAGAACACATGCAATACTACAAAGAGCAACACAATACCAGTAAAATCTGGTGACCCTACAACAGCAAGACTTGAACAACCAAATATAGATGAAGCAGAAGAAAATGACCTAAAAAATAACTTCGGGAGAATGTTTGAGACTCTGAAAGAGGAAATAAGAAATTTCCTCAAGGAAATGGAAGAAAAGACAAACAAAAAATAGGAAGACATCAACAAATCCCTTAAAGAAAACCAAGAAAAAGCAATCAAACATATGAAAGAAACTATTCAAGACTTGAAAACTGAAATAGAGACAATAAAAAAAAAACAAGCCAAGGGAATTATAGAAACACAAGTTATGCTGGATGGTGGTGGTGCATGCCTTTAATCCTAGTCCTCGGGAGGCAGAGGCAGGCAGATCTTTGTGAGTTCGAGGCCAGTCTGGTCTACAAGAGCTAGTTTCAGAACAGGCTCCAAAGCTATAGAAAAACAAACAAACAAACAAACAAACAAAACAAAAAAGAAAGAAAGAAAGAAAGAAAGAAAAAATAAAAAGAAAAAAAAAAGAAATTATGAGAAAACTATCAGGAACCACAAGTGCAAACATAAACAGCAGAATAGAAGAGATGGAAGCAAGAATCTCAAGCGCATAAGATACAATAGAGAAAATAGACTCATTGGTCAAAGAAAATGTTAAATCTAACAAATGCTCAACACAAAATATCCAGAAAATATGGGACACCATGAAAAGACCAAACCTAAGAATAATAGGGACAGAAGAAGGAAAAGAAATTAAACTCAAAACACAGAAAATATATTCAACAAAATTATAGAAGAAAACTTTTCCAACCTAAAGAAAGATATGGATATGAAGATACAAGAAGCTTACAGAACACCAAATAGACTGGATCAAAAAAAAAGTCCCCTGAACACATAATAATCAAAACACTAAACATACAGAATAAAGAAAGAATATTAAGAGCTGCAAAGGAAAAAAGCCAAGTAAGATATAAAGGCAGACCTACAGAATTACACCTGACTTCTCAATGGAGACAATGAAAGCCAGAAGGTCCTAGTCAAGTGTTATGCAGACAGTAAGAGACCATGGATGCCAGCCCAGACTACTATACCCAGCAACACTTTCAATCACCATAGAAGGACAAAACAAGATATTCCATGAAAAACCAGATTTAACCAATACCTAGCTACAAATGCAGCCCTACACAAAGAACTAGAAGGAAAACTCCAACCCAAGGAAATTGGCTACATCAACAAAAACACAGACAATTGATCCCAAAGAAGGTGAAAACACACACAATAATATCAGCAACAATGAAAACTAAAATAATAGGAGCTAGCAAATAAGGATAATAGGAGTGGCTTTTAGACATAAAACATAGAAAAACCAGCCTCCAATTCACAATTCCAGAGAACCTAGACAACAAAGAGGACCTTAAGAGAGACATACATGGATCTAATCTACATGGGAAGTAGAAAAAGACAAGATCTCCTGAGTAAATTGGGAGCATGGGGATCACGGGAGAGGAAAGAAGAGAAGGGGAGAGGAAGGGAGGGGAGCAAAGAAAAGTATATAGCTCAATAAAAACAATAAACACACCTACATTTCTAATATATATCACCACTGTTACTCTAAACAGAGCTTTTATTTTTATTTTTATAATTACTTGGCTGCAGTGAACTTCATCTAATTTATAAGTGATTGACTTGTTAGAACACTGTATATATACTTGGGAATTTTCAGGAGGTTAAAAAATGAAAACTCTAAGACATTTATAAATTAATGAATATTTTATGATATTACATTTAACAATCAATAAAGTAGGAATGTGTCAATTAAATATTTATTCACTTCAATTTTGTGGCTTTCTTTTGGTATCTTGGAACCAGTAATTATTATTTTTTTCTTGAGTTTCAGAGGTAGCTTAGTGGTTAAGAGCACTAGCTGCTCTTCCAGGGGAATGGGGTTCGATTCCCAGCACCCAGATGGTGGCTCACCACTGTCTGTAACTCCAGCTCCAGGGTACCTGTAGTGGTAAAGAAAACAAATATAGGCGGTTACACTGTTTTTATAGATGGAGACAAATCGGCCTGTACTCAGAAGCCTTTTAAGCCAGGTCACACAAGTGTTCAGCATCAACCCAAGCTGACTTTCAGTTGGCTGGTCAGCTATTTATTCCTTCACAACCTGTTGAAATAGGAGCTGCGGCAGGGCACCCCGGCACCCGGCCGCCTGCATGGCTAGCTTATGCCCGAAATAATTACACGGAAACTGTATTCTTTCAAACACTGCCTGGCCCGGCTAGTTCCAGTTTCTTATTGGCTAGCTCTTACATATTGTTCTAACCCATTTCTAATATTCTGTGTAGCCCACGAGCTGGCTTACCAGGGAGGATCTTAACCTG
>NW_026067964.1:3686952-3691077 GCF_014885135.2 Alexandromys fortis
TTTTAATTTTCTAGGCAGGGTTTCTCCGTAGCTTTTTGGTTCCTGTCCTGGAACTAGCTCTTGTAGACCAGGCTGGCCTCGAACTCACAGAGATCCGCCTGCCTCTGCCTCCCGAGTGCTGGGATTAAAGGCGTGTGCCACCACTGCCCGGCCTGGGTAGTCTTTTAAGAATAGTTATTGTGGTGGTTTGAATGAGAATGGTCCCCATAGGTTCATATGTTGGAAGTGTTTGGCAAGGCTTAGGAGGTGTGGTCTTGTTGTGGATGGTCTGTCATTAAGAGTGGCTTCGAAGTTTCAAAAGCCCATACCATTCCAAGTTAGTACTCTCTTTCTGTCTCATGGTTGTTGACTCAACGTGTAAGCTCTCAGCTCTTGCCTCAGTGTCAAGTCTGCCTATCTGCTGCCATGTTCCTGGATATGGTCATGGACTCGCCTTTTTTTTTTTTTTATGGACTCGACTTCTAAACCATAAGCCAATAAACTCTTTTATCAGTTACTTTGGTAATGGTGTATAGAAAAACAACTTGGAGGCAGCAATAGAAAAGTAACTAGGACTGGTCTCATCAGTAGGTATATGTATACCAGATCCCTCTTTTATAATATCTTGGTATTATTTATTTGTTTATTTGGACTGAATAAAAGGAAACATGTTTTGATCCCGAAAACTTTCCCAGTGAGTTGACTGGAACCATCTTCGATAATCTTTCTTGGAGTCTATTTACATGATTATAGTCAGAGGGTGGCCAGGATTTTAGTCATGTGATGTTTTATCTGAACTAGATATCCAAGATGGTTCATTCACTTATCTGGAAGATGTTGCCAGCTGTCACTTGGGAGGTCAACTGCAGTAGCAACAAGTGCCTACTATGTGGGGTTACCCTTGGACAGCTTAGCAACTGGCCGCAAGAGGAAGTGAGTGCTACAAGAATCATAGGTACAAAAGGAAGGGAGGTGAGCTGGGTGGTGTGGTGCATGCCTTTAATCCCAGCACTCATGGGAGGCAGAGTCAGGCGGATACCCATGAGTTCGAGGCCAGCCTGGTCTACAGAGTGAGTTCCAGGACAGGCTCCAAAGCTATATAGAGAAACCCTGTCTCAAAAAACCAAACCAAACCAAACCAAACCAAACCAAAACAAAACAAAAAAACAAAAGGCAGGGCATGGAAGCTGTTAGGGACCCTGCCAGAAACTCATTGGTTAAAGAAGTTGCAGGTCTACCTAGACCCAAGGCAGTAAAGAAATGAATGCTAGCTGCTGACGAGGCTTGACGAGCAGGTCAGGGGCTCTCAGTGCAGCGGCTTCGGGGAAAGCAGTTCTCTACAATGCTCTTATATTGAGGAAATCTTATAATCAACCCTAACTAATCCATTGGCTTGCATTGCTGCCAGACTGAAGGCTAACCACGAGTAGGCCACGATTTCGAGCTGAGCACCATCTAGCTCAGGTGCTAAGCAAAGATACTTAGGCACTGGAGGGTGGCACGAGGCCGCGGAAGCGAGAGAATGAGAGCTGCGAAAGGAACCAGGTGACAGGACCAAGAAGCAGCACTTCACACGGGTGGAAATCTTGCTAAGCTTTGAAGTCATTCCTGGCACAGAGGAGAGCTGGGAATAAACAGAGGCGGAGAGCCAGAAACCACTGAGGTCGTTTTTGAGGCCAATGCCAACTCAACTATTTTAACTCAAGGAAAGGCTTTGTTGGGACTACAGGGGTAAGCTTGATTCTGGAAATAGGGATTTAACTCCCATGCGACTGAGTCGTAGTGTCTCAGTGTCTTAGGTCAGGCTGTTAAAAAATTAGCAATAAGAAAACTGAGTGACTTAAGCAGCAAGCATTTACTTCTCATAGCTGGAGACTGGAAAGTCGAGCCTGGGCACTAACAGTGTCGGGTTCTGGTGAAGATGCCCTTCCGGCTTCACTGGCGGCCATTTGTAGGGCCTCCCACGGCTGAAAGAGGAGCAGCTGGCCCTCTGGCCTTTCTTATCAGAGCAGGGACACCATCACGTGGACTCTACTCACCTAACACTACCCCTTCCTGTTGCCTCCTCTTCCATATCTCCTCTCATTAGCATTAGGAATTTTGGAGACCCAGTCAGGTCGTGGGGTCATGTGACAAGGTAACAGAAGACCCTCGGAAGCGACAGACCCTAGAATAATCAGAAACACACTGGAGCTCCTTTTCCAAATCGTTGTACTATTTCCTTGTATAAATTGATTACCGTGTCCTGAGCACCAGACTGCATGCAGATAGTGATGGAATTCCCCCTGACCCTCCTTCTCCATCTTTTTTTTTTTTTTTTTTTTTTGGCAGCTCCATGTCAGTGTGTTGCAGGCAGCCACCCGGAAGGGACACACATCTCTCGTCAACTTTCTTCTCCATGAGAACGTTGGTTTGCAGCAGCAGCAGAAAGAAGTGAGTCCAGGACAGTCAATACAGGTTTGGGGGCTGGTGCCGCGCAGCTGGCTGTGCAAATGCCCCGGATGAGATGTTTCACGAGGCAGGGATTCTTTTTAGGGAACACTGGCTTGTTTTGTTTTGCATTTTTAATCTTAATCGTGAGAAATAAGATCCAAAGGGTGAATTTCAAAAAGCCATTGAAGTTGCTGCATAAAACAAACTCTTTGTGTTTAAGATCTGTTGCTGCAGTAAGTCCCAGGTGTCTAGAGGTGCCCCGACTCTTGTGGCCATCTCACCAGCCTGGGAAATGCCGCCGCCACGGCTGCTGTGGCTGTGGAGAAAATGGATCGTTTCCCCATCTCTGAATGATCTTGTGGTTTTTCAAAGTCAGTCTTTTATTACTGATTGAAGTTTTTCTGAAGTTTGGATCGGCTCCAGCAGAACAAACAAATGCCGTTTGTGCTGGAATCAGACAAGAAACACTGTTCTATCTCCACTGTATTTTCCTCTCTCCTGTGAATATTGTTTCCTCTGGTGTGCTGTGCCGTTTCTATTTACGGCACTGCCTTGAAAGGAGGGACGTGATCTGAACCATGTCCGATAATTTTTAGAGCGTGGAGTTAGAGGAACTGGCTCTGATTTACCTATCTGGGGCCAAGGAGGGTTCCTCATTCTCAGGAGACGCTGGGTCCCAGCAAAGTGGGTGGCCTTGGCCAAAATACTGACCACTTCCTTGAGATGAAGGACGCGGTCTCTTTGTTCTTGCTTCATGCTTCTAGGGAAAGGCTTACTTCCAAGCAGAGGAGACCTTCACCATCTCTGGCGACCCCCATGTGTGCCCCAGTGTCACCTTGTCTCCTGGCTCACCCCCAAACAGCCTTTCACTCAGTCGTATAGCCTTCCCTGTTCCTCAGCTCTGCTCCACTGAACTATCTCCACCGTGCAGATAGAGAACTCTGGAAGGCCTGTGCTCAAGTCCTGTCTTTGCCTCCTCCTTGTTACTGGAGAATTACCAATCTGTGTGTAATGTAGGGGATATGAAGTCCAACTCCTAGGGTTGACATAGGTTTTAAGAACAGTTTTTTTCCCTAGTCTTGTTTTCCCTTTTTGTTTGTTTGCTTGCTTTTCAAGACAGGGCTTCTCTGTGTCTTGGCTGTCCTGGGACTCACTCTGTAGACCAGGCTGGCCTCGAAGTCAGAGATTCGCCTGCCTCTGCCTCCAGAGTACTGGGATTAAAGGTGTGCGCCATCACTAGCAGCTTTTCCTCATGTTTTTGAGCCAGGGTCTTATTACGTAACCCAAACTAGCAGGAAACTCCCTATAAAACCTAGACTGACCTGACATTTGAGATCCTGCAGCCCCTGTCTGTCCCATGAGTGCCGAGATTGGAGTCCTGTGCCACTATGCCTGCTTGATTTAGTGTTTAAAACAGGATGAGCATGGCGGGTAATAAGTGTGTAGTATTGACCCTTGTGCATCCCACAGCGGGTGGGAGACAGACAGATAAGTCATGCAGAAAAAGCTTGGGTATGGAGAGTTTATTTAGTGGGCATTGGGAGGGTATAAGCGTAGGGAGTATGGGGGGCAGAGAGAGAGAGAGAGAGAGAGAGAGGAGGAAGTGGGGAGGAGGGAGGCAGAGGTTGCCTCTTCAGAAGAGCTGAGAGCTGGAGAGGGAGGGAGGGAGGGAGGAAGGGAGGGAGGGAGAGAGAGAGAGAGAGAGAGAGAGAG
>NW_026067964.1:3691107-3805222 GCF_014885135.2 Alexandromys fortis
AAGAAAGGCAAACTAACCTAAACTAACCTGCCTAGGTGGTGGTGGGATTGGGAGTGGGCGGAGCTTTCTCTTAAAGGGACAGGATACCCAGGTGACAGGGCAGGCCAGCATAATTATAGTTTTAACAGGAGAGGATGTGTTGAGTGTGCCTGATTGTGACACTGCAGACTACCCTAACCACCCGCCTCCCTCTCCTCTGTGTCCCCTTCTCTATTCTATTGCCAGCACCTCTGCCACCACCTTTAGGCTGCAGTCTCACTGCAACCCACTGGCCCTCAGGCCAGTGCTCTCTTGCTGGCCAGAGCTCCCCTCCTCCTCTCCCTCCACTCTGCACGTCCCTCAACTTACTCATTTCATGCCTTAACTGCTTTTGAACCTTTGTTCAATACTTCTTCCTCAGTCCTTTTCTCCTCCCAGAGAGCTCCGCAGGCCAGTGTGGCTGGGTGGAGGGGAGGTAGCAGGGACTTTTGATTCAGCCTGTGGTGATGGACTTTGTGTCCTGTGGGCTGAGTAGGAGAGGGGAGGAAAGGAAGGAGTGAGAGGGGTGGGGAGATCCAGGTGGGGTGATGTAAAGGAGACAGGGTCGTGAAAGGAGGAGATGAAGGAGCAGGCCGCTGAGACTGCTCACAGCAAACCGCGGGTAGCCTCTTTGGAGGAGGAGGCAGACACCAGCCAGGGATCAAGGGAACTGACTGTGGCTTGCATCTGGTCAGGAAATGCTGACTGCGTGTACATTTCCGCCTTGGCAGCCACTCCTTTTGTCCTTTGGCTCTTGAAGACTTGGAGAAGTCCTCAGCGGAGCCTTCCTAAGACTTCCTTGTCCAGTTCTTCAAGGAAGCCTCTCCTAACTCCCAGAGGGTCAGCCCTCCCTGCTCCTCTTGCCACTTCAGCGCATTTGACATTTCCTCTAAGCCACTTAAACTTTGAAACTAAATAGCTGTGTGTGACTGAATTAAAAGAAAGGAAGGAAGGGAGGGAGGGAGGGAAGGAAGGAAGGAAGGAAGGAAGGAAGGAAGGAAGGAAGGAAGGAAGAAAGAAAGAATGAAAGAGAGAAAAAAAGAAAGAAAGAAAGAAAGAAAGAAAGAAAGAAAGAAAGAAAGAAAGAAAGAAAGAAGAAAGAAAGCAAGCAAAGGACCGTTCAGGTGTGATAAAGGAGTAAGTTTATTATAGTTAAGTGGAAGAGCAGAGACATCTGGGAGAGTCCAGAGTAGAGATGACCAGACTGAGCTGGGCCATGTGAGGGGAGGAGTAGAGGAAGGGAGAGGGAAGAGAGGAGAACCTGGTGCGGCAGTCAGAAGGCCCAAAGATACAAAAGGGACAGGTGATCAGGTAACCAAAATGGCTGTATTATATAGGAAAGAGCAGCCCAGTCCCTTGAATTGGAGAGTTCAGGGTAGGGGTGGAGTATACCAACCAGGAGGGCCCTGTTAATGTAGGTACTGAGGGCTGCTGGGACACCCAGCGCCAGTGTCTTCTTTGATATGTTAAATAGGCATCCAGCTGTTTGTCCCAGGTTTGAAACCTCACAATGACTTCATTAAAAAGATAAATCTCTAACTCCTGAAGAGCCGGGTCTATAGTAGGTGCTTGCTTGTTATATATTTCCAGAATGACCGGCAGCCTGGGGATGGTACGGATTGCTGAAGGCTTCCTGTGGGTCCCGCACAGCGATGGACAATTTTAATTCTCAGAGGTCGTCTGTGATGGCTAAAATGGATTGCTTCAGGATTTGAATACCAAAGCTGGATGGTTTGGGATTTGCTTTTTTTTTTTTTCTTTTCTGCAGCCTCAGGAGTCCCCTCTTCACTTAGCAGTTATCAACAACCACCCTACAGTTGTAAACAGCTTATTAACTTAAGCTCAGCACGACGTTAACGTCTTGCTTGGATCAGGTAAGCGGAACAGGCGGGAGCCGGACACTCTGTTCTCTTGCATTTCAGCCCGGAATTGCCAGGTTTCAACAGGGAGTTCTGCTTAGATTCAAGGTGCCTACAAAACTTCTAGGAGGGTATTATTCCTTAAAAACGGCGGCGGGGCGGCGTGGGTGTGTGGACAAACACAGGATAGACGGACGCAAAGGAAGAGACGGACACGCAGCTCCCACGTGGGTGCGTTTAATGGGGAGAGGGAAACACGATAAGGGCGGGACGTGCAGACACACGAGGAAAAAGGGGCAAGAGAGAGAAACCTCGTGGAGCGCTCGCTTTTAACTGCGGGCGCAAGGTTATCTGGGAGTGATGGTCTTCACCTGGGCGCGCCAGCGCGCCCAGGTGAAGGGAAGTCTGGGAGCTGTAGTTTCCAAGGAATAACAGAGGGACCGTCTACATCCTTTTTTTCATCACGCTTCTTCTGTAACCAGCACTCTGTCCCCACACTTCCGCTTTCTGCAGAGGCAAAAACCCGGATTCTGGTGTGTAATCAAGGCGTTCATTTTTTAAGAGGAGTAGCCAGGGCTTTGGATAAACAGTGCCAAGGCAAAATGCCAGAAGCTCTTTAAATCAAAAGCCACTCCTACAGTGTGAAATGTTGTCCTTGGCCTAAAGCTGGTCCCCAGTAAGAAGGAAGCTTTGTTTCCACGCTAAGCATCTTCTATGCCAGAAGGCAAAAAAGACTCTTAGAATTAAAACAAACAAATAAAAAGATCACCAGGTATTCAGTGAACTGGGGCAGAATCAAATAACCCATAAAAGTCGCCCGTGGCCTGCTGGAGTGGGAACCCAGTGGAGCAGCAAACAATGAGCTCCTGTTGCCTCTGCGAGCTGCTCCCTTCCTGGGGGTTGTAGGCAGGAGGAGGGAGCCTGGCTGGGGGGGGGGGCGGAGCCACGCGCAGCCTCCTTTTCCAGACAATCTCCACCTGCACCCTCTAGGTTAGGGGGAAGCCGTCACGTGAGGCACACTTGTCCGCATTTCCTCACCTACTGAATCTGCAGAACTTGATCCCTTCAGGGCTCAGCCAGCTCCGGTCTCTTAGTTAATTTTTCACCTGAGCAGGAGGGACACTTCGCTGCCTTCCCTCCCTCCCTTCCTCCCTCCCTCCCTCCCTCCCTCCCTCCGTCGCTCCCTCCGTCGCTCCCTCCCTCCGTCCCTCGCTCCCTCCCTTTGGAATGCCTCCCTCTTTTGTATTGCATTAGCCTACAAGCTGGGGCCAGAACTCCCTGGTTATTAAATCTTTCCTAAAGTGAAAACCTTTTGCTAAATAGACTATGCCATCTTGCCTTCATGGGTGATTTTGGCTTCTACAGAACTGGCTTGATCCTCCTCTAGGGAAGGAGTGTTTGTCATGCCTGCCGATCCGATACACAACTAGACTTTATCAGTTCAAACTTTTTGTTACATCAGTAATATACGTACAAAATAAAAAAAATTCACATAAAGTATATAGAATCAGACTGTATAAATATGGTCTAAAAAGGTAATTGTTCTTTGGCCCCAGTAAAGAAAGCTAATGCTTGTTTTGGTGTTTCCTGTGCCCCCAGACCTAGAGCGGTATTATCAAAGCAGGTTTCTGTTGAAATAGCACACTCGGACCTGTGTCCTGTCTACCCTCGATAGGTTTTTCAGTTGGCCTGTTGGGTGATGAGCGCCCCCAGAGAGGCACACTGCCATCTGCTGGTAGTGGTTACTGGTTCAGCAACCTGGCTTTGCCTTTTTTGGTAGGAAGAGAACTTGTGCTTCAGGCTCCTGTGCAGTACTTGCCTGGGGAAGTGGCTTTCTCAGCCTGGTGGAGGAGGGGGTCTAGACACATCCAGGTTCCTGTCTGCCTAAACGTCCTCACATCATTCTTTTCTATAGGAGGTCGGGGTGGTGGTCTTTTGTTTACATGGGTTACACGTTTATCTTCTCGGTAGAAAGCGGTCACTCCATTAGGAAGTTAGAAATCTTTCACTCCTTCATACACACTGATGTAGAAGTGGGGAAGAGCATCAAAGGGCAGTAAAATAACCTTTAGTCTCCATCTAGATGTCACCATTTTTAACATTATCAATGATTTTTTTTTTAAAGATTTTATTTATTGTGTATACAATACAGTGTGCTGCCTCCATGTAAGGCTGCAGGCCAGAAGAGGGCACCAGATCTCATTGTAGATGGTTGTGAGCCACCATGTGGTTGCTGGGAATTGAACTCAGGACCTCTGGAAGAACAGCCAGCATCCTTAACCTCTGAGCCATCTCTCCAGCCCCTATCAATGATTTTTTTTCTCATTTTCTGTGCATTTATAGATTAAGCTTAGCCAGATATCATGTCTTTTTTTCCTAAAGCTTTTTAAAAGGATTTGTTTTCATTTTCTGTGCATTGGTGTTTTGTCTGCATGTCTGTCTGTGAGAGGGTGTTGAACCTCCTGGAACTGGAGTTACAGACAGCCGTGAGCTGCCATGTGGGTGCTGGGAATTGAACCCAGGTCCTCTGGATAAACAGCCAGTGCTCTTAATAACTGAGCCATCTCTCCAGGTCCCCCCTAAAGCTTTTATTATTATGTCATAGTTTTCCCTTTATATGAATCTCTGAAGCCATTTTATTACAGTAAAGTGCATGCCATTAATTACCATTTGAAGTATTTTTAAGTGTGCGGCTCTGTTACGTCACAGAACTTCCCCTTTCTCATTTCCCAGCCCCTGGAAACCACCATCCTTCCTGTCCGTATGAGTTTGGCAACTCTATGTACCTTGTACTGAAAAAAAAAAAGGGGGCCTCAAACTCCCTCCTGCCTTAGCCACCCACGCAGCTCTGACTACAGCTCCATGACCACACACTGAGGTTGATTGAAAAGTTGCCAATTATTCCTATATGTTTATATATATAGTTTGGATAATGTCTCATTACCAAACATGTAACTGCACCAGATGGGAGGGCAGTAAAGAAACCGCGGACGTGACAACACCATTACTGGGGAAGGTTTTTATTGTGAATAAGAGTGAGAGGGAACAGCCGGAGGCATCTGGGAGAGTCCAGAGCATAGAGTGAAGGAAGCAGACTGGACATGGCCAGGGCTGTCCGCTAGAGAGCTTGAGGGAGCATAGTCGGGCATAGTGCAGATAGCCGGAGAGAATCGCAAGAGATAGAGAACAGAGAATAGCTAGAGAACAAGGGGATAGCGAGGGAGATAGGTAGGAGAGCAACAGAGAGAGAACGAGTAGGGTGGGCAAACCGTGTGGGTTATAAGGTGCACAAACGGGGGTGGGGGGATGGGGGGAAGGGCCAGGAAAGGTGTAACGGGTACTTGTGATACTGAGGGAGCCTGGAGGCCAGCAGGGGTTTTGATAAGCTGATAGGCCCCAGAGGTAGCCCTTTGTCCCTTCTGCCAGAGATAAGGGAAATGACCCCTTTTGACAGAGGGGAACCTGTTTCACCAGTTCCTGATGGCTGCTGGCTTATCTAACCTCCAGAAATCCTTCTGTAGTCCAGCTTGAGCTCATATGTGGAAGTCTGGACTGCCTGTGACCTAATGGGAACTTCGTCTTGACTTTCAATAATTTAAATACTGCTGCGACAACTGTGCCCTAGGTCCACATGAGGATACACGCTTTTACTCATCCCCCGCCGCGGCCCCCCCCCCCCCAAGCCTGCACGGCGTGTGCATGGCGTGCTCTCCTGCAAGTGCCTCCATGACAGTTTCACATCTCTTGTGGCAGAGGCAGCAGACCCCTCTGCACGTTGCCGCTGATCTTGGAAATGTGGAGCTGGTGGACACCCTGCTGAAGGCCGGCTGTGACCTGAAAATCACGGACAAGGTACCTGCTCCGTGTTCACTCTTTCCGGAGATGGAGCCGTGACCTCCCTATTGGCTGCCATGGAAACAGGAACATCAGCCTTCCTGTGTGTGTGTGTGTGTGTGTGTGTGTGTGTAGCACATGGAGGCCAGTGGTTATTTATCTATTTGTTTGTTTGTATGTGGGTAGCACATGGAGGCTAGTGATTATTTATTTATTAGTTCTTGGTGTGTGTGTGTGTGTGTGTGTGTGTGTGTGTGTGTGTGTAGCACATGGAGAACAGTGGTCAATGTTAGGACTGCTCTCTACCCTATTTTTTAAGACAGGATCTCTCATTGAAACTGGAGTTTGCAATTTAGTTAGACTGGTTGACCAGCAAGCCCCAGGAATCTACTGTCTCCATCTCCCCAGTCCTGGGGTTACAGGGGCAAGCCTTTTTACATTGGTGCTTGCACGGCAAGCACTTCACTAATTCAGCCACCTTCCCAGCCCTACATCTCAATTGTTTTTGATGATAACCATTTTAAATGCTATTTTTGTAATATTTTATTAATTCTTTGAGAATTTCATACAATGTTATAGGCAGGATTTTTCTGTCCTGTCAGCCTGCTCCCCAATAACCACAAAGAAGCTTAATATTAATCTTGGATGCTCAACCAATAGCTCAGGCTTTTTACTAGCTAACTCTTGCATTTTAAATTAACCCATTTCTATTCATCTACATTTTTCCATGTGGTGTTACCCCTCTTTCATCTCGCACCTCCTGTTTCCCTTCAGTGTCTGGCTGGTGTCTCCTCTGGCCCTGCCCTTCTTCTTCCCAGTGTCCTTAGTTTGGTTCTCCTGACTTGATCAGCCCAGCTAATGGCCAGTCAGCTTCTTTATGAAACCAATCACAGCAACATATATTCACACAATGTAAAGGAATATTCCACAGGTGATAGAAGGAACACGGTGGGTGTCAGAACGAGAGGCAGCTGTCTCACCAACTCTGACATTTATCCTTTGCTCTCTTCATGCCTCAGACCCCAGACCACTTACTTCTGTAACTCCCCAGAAAACACCAGACAGGACTCTCCTGACTACTTCTCTGGGAACTGCCTGAACCCTGAACTTTAATGACCCCTTTAGGGAAGCGCCCCAACACATGGACAAAGCACACAGAACTATATCCAGAGGGTTTTTTAAACTTCCAGCTCCCAAATAATGACATGGAGACTTTTTTTCTTGAAGATTTATTTATTTATTGTGTATACAGTGTTCTGCCTGCATGTAACCTGCAGGCCAGAAGAGAGCACCCAACCTCATTACAGATGGTTGTGAGCCACAATGTGGTTTCTGGGAATTGAACTCAGGACCTTTGGAAGAGCAGTTAGTGCTCTTAATCACTGAACCATCTCTCCAGCTCTGACACGGAGACTTCTTATTAATCGTGAAATCTTGGCCTTAGCTTAGGTTTGTTAAAAACTAGCTCTTCTAACTTAAATCAACATGTTTATATTAATCTATGTTCTTCCATATGGTTTGTTACCTCTCCTCCATACTGTATNGGTCTACAAGAGCTAGTTCCAAGAACAGGCTCCAAAGCAACAGAGAAACCCTGTCTTGAAAAACAAAAACAAAAAACAAAAAAACAAAACAAAACAAAAAAAAAGAATTATTATATAAATGACAAAAATATCTGTCTTTAGGCTTCTGGGTCTGGGTGTGTGAGTGTTTGTGTATTGGCCTGAGATGATGTGAGGAATCTTCCTATACACTTCTTCCTTAGTCTTTAAGGCTAGGCCTGTCAATCAAACCCAGAGACCTAGATCCCCGATACTGCTAGTCTTACTAGTCACTTAGCTCTGGGGATCCTCCATCTCTGCTTTCTGAGGCCAGCATTACACATGAGTTGCCATGCCTGCACGGCGTTTACTGGGGTTCTGGCGATCTTCGGTCCTCTTGCTTTTACAACCACTGAGCCATCTCCCAAGCTGTGCAGCCTAGACTGGCTTGAACTGGAGATTCCCCTGTCTCAGGTGTTAGGTTCACTGTATTTACCACACACCTGGCCATTCTTCTGTCTTCTGAAGACAGCAGTGCCGTTCCCTTGTGCATACCCTTCTGCACTGAGCTCTCTCGAGCAGGGGTCGTCTCTAAGGGTCAGCACATGGAGAGGTGTTGGCAAGCTCTCCTTAAAGGTGTGCTTGAGTCTCAGCGAATAACTCACATGTCTAACCTCATTGTTTATGCTTTTCACCTCTCTCTGTCTCTGTGTGTGTGTGTGTATGTGTGTGTGCACGGTGTCAACCATGGCACTAAGCACGTGATGTCAGTGCTTCTCTCGTATTCTTTGTGTCTTCCCCTCATTCTGTGGATGTGTGGGCTCAGGCACTTCTAAAAAGCCTGAATCAAGTTGGTCTCTCCTGGTTCTCCTCCAGGGGCATCTGGGCTGGGAGAGTTGGTTCAGAACAAATAAACAGTTAATAGTATGTGCTTGCTAAACTAGTAACGCGTGAACACTAGTTCCTTTTTACAGCACGGAGCACCAAAGTGCCTTTATCAAACACAGTACAGCCCTTCCAGTCCTGGGGATAGAACCCAGGACCCTGCCCTTGTTAGGCAATTGCTCCACCACTGAACTATATCCCCAGCCCAAAGCCGGCCATTTTCTTTTCTGGTTCTGGAGATTGGCACATGTATGATCTGAGGTCATGGTGTTATTTTACTTTTTCTCTGTCAGGATTTTTTTTTTCAATCATAAAAGTAACACAAGCAGTGGAGAATGTGGTAAACATTGAACAGCATAGGAAACATGGGCACCTAGGGCTTTGGCTTAGGCGGAATGCTGTTCGGTCCCCAGACTTAGCTGCGTGGCTTCATTAGCATTCAGTCAAGGTACTGATCCCGTTCACACGCCTTTCCTCCTGGGCAGTTTGGTGGGTGGAGGCTCTGAAGGAATTCTTGTGGGGCCCCTTGAGCTCCTGGGCTGACTTAGTTCAGTTGTCAAGGTCAACACTCCCAAGAGCCTAGGGTTGCTAGCCCTTGGGAGGCGATCTTCCCCACTCTCTCTTCTCCTTTGCTCCTTTATTCTGAGGGTCTGGCCTAAGGCAGGCACGGGTACACCTTTAACTAATGGATCAGCACTGCCCTTTCTAGCTGCTCCCAAAAGAAAGTGTTTCTCCAACTGCGTTAAGGACTGGATGGGTAGCTAGGCATGGTGACACAGGCCTTTGATCTCCGCACTCTGGAGTAAGAGGCAGACTGGTCTCTCTGGGAGTTGGTGGCCAGCCTGGTCTACCTAGCAAATTCTAGAGTTTCAGGCTAACGAGGCTTGCATAGTGAGATGCTAGAGAGAGGGGTGGGGATGACGGTGGGGGAGGGTGTCATAAAGGAGCCAAAAGAGAGGCTTGATGAAAGTCTAACTTGGGGGTCGCAAAGCTCTTGGCCTCCGGCTGCCTCGCTGTCAAGGGCAGATGGCACCTCCACTCCAGTGTTGCTGTTCCTTAAGAGCAATTTCTCCAGCTTGAACGTTCCGACTTTTAGAATACTGTCTTCCCAAAACAGGCTAATTGCAATGCTTCAAATGGCTTTTCAAGGCAGAACGCAGACAGTATGCAATTAGAGCCTTGCTAAATGCCTGTGAAATGCAATTCTTCCTAATTTCATTACCAGTTCTGCTCACAGGCTGATTGTGTTCAGCCCCGACTTCCCAACTCACCCAGGTCTTTGCGCCAGCCCTGAAAACCTTGTCACTCAGGTTGGTGGGCAACTGACTGTACTCGTTGCTGTTATCCAGACATGTAAGAGTTATTGAGAGAAGTTTCTGGATCTTCAGGGTTAGAAACACAAGTTTCTAACATTGCAATTTTTTTTCTGGAGTTTTTTTTGACTATTAATTTATCTTTAGAGTCCCCGAGTGACTGTGCCTTATCTGAAATGCAAATAAGGGGCCCAGAGAGATGTCTTGGTAAGCAGAGTGGCTGTCTTGAAAGCTTGATGACCTGAGTCTCCTCACTGGTATCCACACAAACGTGACAATGCTGGGCATGGTGCCACGCATTTATAAGCCCAGTGTGGTGAGGGACAGACAAGGGGCATCCCTGGGGCTTGCTGGCCAGCCAGTCTAGTCTTAATGGGTAAACCCCAGGCCAATAAGAAACCCTGTCTCAAAGGAGGTGCTATGTGTTTCTAAAGCTAATACTAAGGTTGTCTTCTGGCTTCTGCATAAACGCTCATACATGCACATGGGCACACATATGCACTTTAAAAAAAACTTTGTAAAATGTGCATTGGTGTTTTGCCATGGGTGTTGGGTCCCCTGGAATTGGAGTTATAGACAGTGGTGAGCTGCCATGTGGTTGCTGGGAGTTGAACCCGGGTTCTCTGGAAGAGCAGCCAGCGCTCGTAATCGCTGAGCCATCTCTCCAGCCCCTATCCATGCATTTGCTGTAGCAAACGCAAACCAGCCTCCTTTGTCAAGAAAGCCTGTGTAGATGCAGGAATAGAAACTGCCTACTGCATAAAATCAAGGAGGCGCAGCTTGTGAAGATGGGTTCTCTGGCTGCTGAGACAGCCATCACAAGCAAGGTTCACCTCTTGTAATTCGTGTAAGATGAGACTCAGGCTTCCGGCAGCATACATCCCAAGTTATGTCCAGATCAGTCCTTTCTCTTACTCATCCAGTTTGGCTAAAATCGGAATGCTTCAACGTCGGTTAGAGGCAGTATGCAGCGCTCCTTGCTGGCAGCCCGCGAGCTGAATGTTCCACAATGAACTGTGTTGTCGGGATTGACACTGTTCTTGGACCCAGCCCTTTTCTGTCTCATCACACCGTCCTCTTCCAAATGAGACTTCCATTTCCTGATGGAAAGTGGCTGCCAGATTCCCGCTGTCAGCATTCCCCTTGGGAAAGGGAGGAACAAAAGGAAGAAGTCACCTTTCCTCCCTTTGAAAATCTTTCCCAGGAAAGGAATGTGCCTTTGCATTTACATACCGTCAGCCAGAATGCAGGCCTCCACCCTGACCGCCACGAGGCTAGGAAATGTTCCAGGTGGCACACCCGAAGGGGTCTGTCAGTGCTCACGGGGACACCTGGGTGTAATTGCAGAGACCCTGCAGCGACTAAGGACTAGGTGGCAGAGCCGGCATGGCATCTGGGTGCAGTCCTATGTCGAGAAGCTGGAGCTCCCGGCTAACAGGCGCTATCAACTCCCCGCCCCCTCTTTTCAATCTAGCAAGGGAAGATTGGCTGCCAGGAGCCACCACAGCCTCGTGGTGGACATGCTCATTAAAGCCGAGAGGTACCATGCCTGGAGAGAGGTAAGAAAAGCCAGTTCCAGCCAAATCGGGGGCCCTTTTGGCAATCCTTGCTCAGTACAACGATGACTGTCCCTATTTATGGCATGGACAGTGTGTCTGTCCTCTTTCCCTCTTTCTCTGTGGGCATCAGCAGTCAGACCTGAGCATGTGGGCCAGGCAGCCTCATCCATGGCGGTATTGCTGGCCTAGCATGCAGCCTCTGATGGCTGACTCCACTGTGACCTCTGTCTCATGGTCTCTGGCTATGACCTGTCACAAGCTCCAGTGAGTGGCATACATGGGAAGTATTTGGAGCTCTCCTGGCTCTGCCGGTTTTGCTGAAGTCCTATGCTGGCTTTCTGGCACTCAAATATTCCTGGACAACACAAACTTTGAACACACAAATTTTATCTCTAAGTGAGTTTTTATTTTTTATATCTTTCTTTCCTCTGATTGCCTGTCAGTCACACATCTTAGTAGACTGTCCTTCCCTCCAAGATTCAGGTCTGTGCCTTCAGGCAAGATGCTCAGACCCAAAACACCAGCCCCAACTTCTTGACCTATGCTGTTTCCCAGTTTCCCTCCTGGGGACATGGCTTCTCCTGGGCCCATGTGTCATGCCGGCATACATGTCTACACAGCTCGGGTGTCTACTGTAGAGAGGTTCCAAACCCGGATTGCTGTTATTGGCCAATCCTGGGATAGTCCTTTTTAAATCCATAAAGCAAGAATGTTTACTGCCTCTTTCCCCCTCATATGTAGTAATAGGAGCGGCGGGGCTGTGTCCCCAGCACCCTGGCCACCCGGCTAGCTTATGCCCCGAAATAACAACACACAAACTGTATTCTTTTAAACACTGCTTGGCAGATTTCTATCTAGCTTCTTCTAGGCTAATTCTCACATATTAATTTAGCCCATTTCTAATCATCTGTGTAGCACCACTAGGTGTGCTTACCGGGAAGATTCTAGCCTACATCCATCCTGGGTCGGAGCTTCATCATGTGCAGCTGCCCAGGAGATGGGAGCATGGCGTCTCTGAGCTCACTTCCTCTTCCTCCCAGCATTCTGTTCTGTTTACTCCTCCCACCTATGTTTTAACCTGTGAGGGCCAGCCAAGCAGTTTCTTTATTTTTTTAACCAATGACCTTCCTCCATCACTCATAAACCAGCTTAGTAGTCTAAATATACAGTCAAATGTCAGTCAATGACAAGGAAACTTGAGACGCGTCATTAGGCAATGTGATCATTGTGTCAATACCACTGAGCACTCTTACATAGGCCACACACAAGCTGTGTAGCTCATGACTGAGAATGGAGTCTTCCAATGGCTACACAGCTTCCTTGCAACTGCTCTTGCATGTAGAACGATAAAATCTGTTTCACCTACAAAACAACAGTTTCTTGTATTCAAGTAGAATTCTGTTTAGTCTTCCTCCTCTGACTTATTTTTATTGTTCCTCTTTTGTCTTCTTGCTTCTTTATCCTTCTCTTCATTTTCTTAATCATCTGTATGCTACTAAAGACTCAGGTTGGCTTTCTCTTGTTCTTTAAGTGGTTTTCTATACTCACTTTGAAAAATCATGCTGTTTAATGTCTTTTTTTTTCTTTTTTCGTTTTTTTTGAGACAGGGTTTCTCTATATAGTTTTAGAGCCTGTCCTGGAACTCACTCATGTAGACCAGGCTAGCCTCGAACTCACAGAGAGCTATGTCCCTCTGCCTCCTGAGTGCTGGGATTAAAGGCGTGCGCTACTACCAATCCATTTATTTTTTAATGCCTGTTAGCAGCCTCATATTCTTTTGGCTAGATGACGATCAATAATTCTTACACCAAATGGACCTTTCTTTTCTTGACGTTTGTGGTACTGGGAAAACTTACTTTTAACTAAGTAGCATTAATTTCTTTTTCTCTTTTTAAAGCTTATCAAATTTTATTATTTTATTTTTAAGGTATTTTTTCATTAATCAAACAAGTTTATATCCAGATTTAGTACAAAATAATCACCAGTACAAAGTTTGAAGAGATAATTTGAACTTCTTTTATATCTATTTACATATGTTATGTGTACCCACATCCCATTTAAATTAGTTAGATATTGTGTCTATTATACATATACATATTTAACCACATGTACATGCCATTTAAATTACCTATCTGTTGTATCCACGTGCGTATTTAACCATCATCCATCCTTATATTCAGTGTCAGAGGCAAAGTTGTGGCCTCTGCTGTTGTTTCTGTCAAGCTTGGATACCTCAGGCTGCTACCAGGAGTTCAAGTGATTCCTTTCCTCTTCTCGCCTCACTGGAGTCCTGGGGTTACAGATGAGCACCAGGGCAAGCAGCTTTCTAAATCAAACTCAAGTTGTCACACTTTGTAACAATCACTTTTAGTGGCCGGGCCATCTTGACAGCCCTGTCTTATGCTTTTTACTCTCCATCACTTCTGGCGCACCACCAGCTGGGTCACTGGGGCTTTCCCAGTCCCCTGCTCTTGCCTACAGATGCCTGAATGTCCACCCTGCCCCATGGTAGAATGCAAATGCATGATTCTCTAAGAAATAAAAATGCATAGAGTGAAGATGAATGCAGAACTGGTCTGCGCTCTTCTCTCCTCACGCTGTTTGATGTTTTGATCTCACTGGGTGCATCGTTTTATGAGAAGGAATGGGGAGGAAAAGTGAATTTTGCTGGTGCTCCCATCTCAACTCCTAGGATTTCTGGAAGCAGGTATTGTGATAGCAAAGCCAGGGAGCTCTGGAGAGGACTGCGTTTTCAAGTCTTGGGAACAGTTGTGGATGCTCACACCTCCCATTCCCATCCCGGTTTCTGCATCAAGGCCCAACACCAGCAGAAGGCCTTTCCCTGCTCCTTGGCTGAGATCCCCGGGGGGTGTGCAGAGGTTTCCGGAGGTGGTGAGGGCTGAGTGCAGGCCTACTAAGTTCTCAAAACTCTAGAGAGGCAGGGTCCCATACTCTTTGCCCATTCCTCGCCTGGCATTAGCTCCCATCCTGTTTTTAGAGTATCTTTTATTTACTGGAAGACTAAAATAGAAGTCATTCCACATGAAAAAGGAGGTGAGATAGGACGTCTTCACTAAACCTTTCGGTGAGTCCTGTCTTCCATTCCCTTACGGCTGTAATCTTCTGCCGTCCTAACGGTGCATGTGTGGTGCGCGGCTGCTTTTCCCTCCGAACCTCATTCCTCTGATGCTTTAGAGAGGTTGATTGGGAAAGACCGTGGCACCTCCCACCAAGGGGACAGAATCGGCTTAGAAAGGACAAAAGCCCAAGAGAACAGTCCAGGTGCAGTGCCGTTGGGCTTATCATGGCGAAATGATAGCCACTTCGTTCTGGTCACCACCCTGCCTCCCTACTCCCTCTCTGTCTTGCACTAGTCTACCCTGCCCTACCCCAATTTACCTTACCTGCCTTTACTACCCTACCCTAGCCTGCTCTACCCTGCCCTACACTACCCTACCCTACCTTATCTGACTTTACTATCCTACCCTACCCTACCCTACCTTACCCTATCCCTGCCCTACCCTATCTTACCTGACTTTAGTACCCTGCCCTACACTGCCCTACCCTACCCTGTCCTGCCCTGCCCTACACTGCCCTGCCCTGCCCTACCCTATCTTACCTGACTTTACTACACTGCCCTCCCCTACCTCCCCTCCCCTACCCTACACTATTCTGCCCTACCCTACCCTACCCTACACTGCCCTACCCTGCTCTACACTGCCCTACCCTATCCTATACTGTCCTATCCTACCCTACCCTGCCCTGCCTTGCCCTACACTGCCCTACCCTGCCCTACACTGCCCTACCCTATCCTATACTGCCCTACCCTACCCTGAGTTAAGCTTCCAGTCTCTTCTCATACTTAGAAGGAACAGAAAGAAGAGCCATGAAGTTTTATTAAGGATGTATCCAATCTGAATTCCACCGAGGTTTCAATGAGAAAATCAAATACACCAAAGACTAAAGAGGGCCCAGTGTTGGGAGTGAGGCCATTAGAGCAATGGGTTGTAATGTTTCACTTGCCAACATGTCCCCTCTGTTCTCGTTGGAAGTGGGCAAACGCCAGTCAGCAACACAGACACAACACATTTGCCGTTTCAGACCCAGTACTCATGCTTTTTATTCCAGACATTTCTGTCCAATTTGGATGACAAAAGATGATCTAGGACAGATTAGAGAGTCTCAGCTACTGCTTGCCCAGATACTCATTACATACGGTAGCAAGCGAGCATGATGTAACAGCGCGTTTCCATTTAGGCGCACCCTGAGAGCATCCAGGGCTTGGCAGGATGCTCTACACTGACGTTCAAGCAGGACCACAGTGTTGAGACCAGGCACATCCGCATGCTCCTCTGGAACCTGGCCTACAGACAGCTGAAGCAGGACTGGCAGTGGCTGGCCCACTTGTGGAACTTTTCAGAGGACCAGATTAGAGCCATTGAGGAGCAGTGGTCAGGTGAGTGGGGACCAGGGGACATGGACAGGAAGGCATTCAGAGTTAGGGGCGGCAGTGCTCCCGTGTACACAAAAGGCCGAGTCCAGGGATCACGGTAATAACGGAAGTTAGCTTGGCTAAGTCTGCACCAGTGGTTGGCAATTTGGCAGAAAGCTAAACTCCCAAGAATTGTAGTCAGCTGCCCTGGGCAAAGGTTGACTATTCTGGCCTAAAAGAGAAATGAAAGCTTCACACTTGAGTGGGAACCAAAGAGGTGAAGCTACATACAATCCCTGGTATGCCTGTGGAATGCCAGTCTGGCTTCCCACCAAAATCTGCAGCTTGTCCTGCCATAGAAAAGGTCACTGCTGAAGCTTCTGCCCAGGAGGAAGCCCCCTACCATGTTGGGGGAAGGGTGTGGAGATCAGCATCTGTACACACACACACACACACACACACACACACACACACACACACACGCACAATCTCACCAGCATGGTATCAACACTCACAATCCAATCATATTTTAATTCTTGAAGCAACTGGTATCGGGAAGTTTGCGGGATTTTGAGTGAATAATGTTGGTATATGTTGTTGATATTGAAGAACAACCAATAATAAATGTAGTTCTTCAATTCTTTGACAATACAACAATAATACATGTTGGTATTGAAGAAGAATTAGTTTTTTGAGGAGCACATTCTTTCTGCCAAGGCTCTTTTTGTGTCATCTGCCCCATGGTGCCTGTTGTGTGTTTGTAACTATGAACTGTCCAAAGTGACAACAGATTGTCTTCTTATTCCAACACCTCTCCTAGCCCCTCAGGAATTAGCTCTCAGGTATTTACAGGATGAATAATCCTGGCCTGAGATACAGGCCTCTGAATTGTGCAGCACGAATAATAAAAACCCAGAGACAGACATTGAGGTTCAAGCTGAAGATCAGAAAAACAAAGCAAGTCACTAGAGTTCTTACCTCTACCAACGCTCCGACAAAGGGGTGACCCTGTCCTCAGGGTGACTGCTGGCGACAATGCTCTCCACGAAACCTCAGGCTGCACCGAGACTTCACTGAGCTCCTGTCTTAGATTCCTCTCTAGTGCTGGGACTAAAGGCATGCTGTCGGGAGTGCTGGGTGAGCTCTGTTTCTCTTTCAGACTGATTCAGCCCAGGGTGGCCTTGAACTCCCTGAGTTCCAAGGGCCTCTGTCTCCCTGGGTGCTGGGATTAAAGGTGTGGCCACCACTATGACTAACTAATGGCTTAGTGTGTTTACGCCTAACTTGTGGCTTAGCTCTTAACTAGGTGTGAGGCTAACTGGTGGCTTAGCTCTGCACTCTGATCTTCAGGCAAAATTTATTTGTTAGATTACGAGTACAGAGTTGGAGCGATTGTATGGCACATGCTTGCTGCCCAGATTCAGAGGGCACTGGGGAACTTGTCATACTGTATACTGTCATCAAAAATCATTGACTCCAAAAATCTGCATTTGCACAAGATGCCCAGGGAAAACACATACTTTGAGCCTGACCTGTTAGAAGACTTCATACTTCACATCTGTGGGCACTATCTGTCATCTCCAGGGAGGCATCAAAGCCCTTCAGTCCCTTATAGCTCCCCACCTCCCTGTGTGTCAGCATGGCCAAGTGGTCTAAGGTACATTCAGGCGTGTCCCAGAACAGGAGGAGCAGGCCAGGCTGTCTCTCAAAGCATGGTCACCATAGCACAGTATCAAGGAGGAATGGCAAGCGCTTCCTCCCTTCGCTGGGCTTTTGACCTGCGAGATCTGGGAGGAGGAAGGGAGGCCAATAGCAGTCATTTAGAATGAGGCATCAGTGGGTGGTGCCTCACTCTGGACACTTATCCTGGACACAGGAAACAAGGGCTTCCGTGAGCACGGCTACAGGGCTCTGCTCATCTGGCTGCACGGGGCCCTCATGACACAGCCCGACCCTGCCAAGCAGCTGGACGGGGCGCTGGTGCACGCAGGATTCCCAGAGTCAGCTGGTGAGTTACTTTGCCACAAACCCACACAGATAAATCCCTTCTCCCTTCAATGGCGGGCAGACCTTACTCCCTGAATTTGGCAGCAGTCTGATGGGGGGTGGTTGTGGCCAAACAGCACACGAAGCTGTGGAAGGGGCTTACGGGCATGCTGTAGCTTCTGCCTTGGTTAAGCCAATCAGGCAATCCTCAGCACAGCGTTTGAACCAAGTGTGGGGTATCGGTGTGCCCGTGAAGAGGTAGGATGGGGCACGGATGCTCAACCACCTTCCACGACCCAGAACTCTTCTCCACACCTGAGCAAGAATTCTCCTGCTCCCAAAGCTGCTTGCTCCTATTGGCAAACTCCACCAACTGGGTGGTTGTGAAAATGTGTGCTCTCCAGGTAGAAAGCAGAGGAGCACAGACTGCTGCTTCGCCAGTTAAGGCTATTATAGAAAATCACCCTCCCCCATGTTGTCAGGGAACATTCTGTAATGACAGCTGCTGAAGGAAAAGGGGGAGAGGCCTCCGCCATGGTTTTCATGGAGGCAGTTCCACCTAGGGCTGACCACAAGCCTGCCTCATTCCGGCCCCTGGACCAGCATTGTTTCAAGCAGGAATAGGAATGATGATTACTGCAGATACCTACATTGCAGGACACTAGCCTCCTAACACAAGGCCCTGCAACTTTAAACATGTTCTTTCTAATCAAAGCGCGCCTATGCAGTCTCTAAGGGAAGACTACGGTGGTGTGAGGAAGTGGTTAGGGCTGTGTTGTCAGGGCTTTCCTTGGCTCCAGCGTTGCCATCTTTAGCAGGTTCTATAACCACATCGCACCAGTGTGCCCATTGTAGACTAGGGAAGAAATGAACATCCATCTCTAAAGGTTGGTGCTGATGAAATGAATGGTGCCCGGAACACAGTAAACTATACTTAGTATCAGCTGTTGATCTCGAATGTGTGTGCTGGTTAATTTTTATGACAATTTGATACAAGCTGGAGTCATCTAAGGGGAAAATGTCTCCATAAGGTCTAGTTGTAAGGCATTTTCTTAATCAGTGATATGGGAGGGCCAAACCCATTGTGGGTGGTGCCACCCCAAGGCTGGTGATCCTGGGTGTAAGAAAGCTGGTGGAGCAAGCCATGGGGAGCAAGCCAGTAAGCAGCACTCCTCCATGGCCTCTACAGTAGCTCTTGCCTCCAGGTTCCCGCTGGATTTGGAGTTCCTGCCTTGGTTTCCCTCAATGGACTGATTCAGGATATGTAAACCACATAAACGTTTTCTTCCCCAAATTGCTTAGTTATGATGTTTTATCGCAGCAATAGTAACCCTAAGATAATTATCCTGTTTTTTTTTTTTTCCAGGAAAGATTTGTCATTTCGAAGGTAAAACTGGCCCAAGCTCCAAGAAATGTGCAGTCTCCTAAGCTGAAGAAACAATTCCAATGGCTTCCCACTCCGCATTCAGGTTGACTGTGGTTCCCGATGGCCACAGCTACCTCCCAGCAGACTGATTTCCTGGTCCAAGGATGCTGCTCCTCCAGGGATAGAGGTGAATATACCACCTTCTCACTGCTCCAGCCTCACGCTGGAGGCAAACTGTGTGGCTTTCCTAGTTCTGTCATTTGATGTGCATGCAGAAGAGCACAGCTCTGTACAAGCTTAAGATCCACACGGATGGTGGGCGCAGCATGGCGGCACACACAAAAGCAGGGCTAGGAGATTCGGCTTTGAAACTGGATGCTTGGCTGCGAGCAGTGGGCAGGTTAACATTACTGACGTTTTAAGAGCTGTGGCTTCTTTTTCTGATAGACAGAACATTTCCTCCAGAGATCGGGAAGGAGATGAAGGGAAAATACCCGTGATACCTGACCGCAAGCCAGTGGGATGTAAGGCATAAACTCTTATCTTTGTGGAGAAGCTGCGTGTGGAAATCCACACACTACTGGCTTTACACCACACAAGTGTAGTTTATTACGCAGAAAAAAAAGACACGCACCAGTAATTTTTAAACCCGTCGTGATCTAAATACGGGTAATTTTAATTCTTGGTACTTTCCAGTACATCTGATTTTGCTCACAACAATCAAGTACTGCCTTCTGTAACCTGGGAAAGCTACAAAGGTACCAGTTTTCATCACTGTATACCTACCTAGAGTTCAGCTCCGACTCTCAGTCTGGAAAAGCTGGTAAGGCAACCACAGGCAATAAGTCTATTAATTTAGTTTCAGGTATTTTTCTTACAGTGATTGTAAATGGCCCATGTAATGCTAGGAGTGTTTAAAACAGGCAATATATTCACAAGATCCCAGAATTTTAAAATAGTATTAAATAAAAAAGTCCCATCCCAGTTTGTTCTTGAGTTTGGCCACACCAGTGCGAGCATTCTCCCTCCAACCTAACCTCTGCATGTAAAATAAGTACAAAATGCACACGTACTGGAGAGTGTTTCCATTAAGCCTGTGTTATTTAACTTAGGCCAATATGAATGATTTGTTCATTTGGATAACACGCAATTCTACACTTAACAATGCCTATAATAGTCCTAGTTACATCAACTTGCACTAGTATGTCCATATGACCTGGCTTGCACACTGAAAACCTAGCTAGTCCATGCTTCTCAAAGGTCCAGCCTAGACCAAGATTTCAATAGAAAATGAACATGAAGCTGAGGAGGAGCAAGGTGAGGATGCTACCAAATTGGCTCCACTTGGTGTCAAGTTTGGCTATCTGATCCTAAGCACATTCTGTTCCAAGATGGGATGGATGAATGCATCTCAGGGCAGTTCACAAAGGGGAGGGAGAGAGGAGGAATTGAGCCATGTTACAGTGTGTTTTAAAGACGTAAAAATGTGTTTTGACTGTATGTACGTATGTACACATGCATTCCTGGTGCCTATGACGGCCAGAGGAGCTACAAATGGTTTGAAGCTGCCAAGTGGGTGCTGGGAACTGAATTAGGTTCCTCTGCAGGAGCAGCATGTGCTCAGCGGTTGAGTCATGTCTCAAGCTGCACAGTGGGGACTTTTATTCTGGTCACATGAGTGATCTCTTAAGGCAGCCTACCGTTCCTCCTGGCTCTGCTGGGTGGAGAGGGCAGTTCTGGGGAGCATGCCCACAGGGAAGGTGTGAGAGGAGGTGCTGCAGCTTGCTATTCACAAAACTTAGAAGCCCAAGGAGTGAGTTTTTGCTACGGTAGTAGCTGGACCATTGCCTGGTACGTCTATAATTCAGAAGTCTTAAGCACTTGTTATAATATGGAATGATGTTTGCCTAGATCACATTTAGTCTCTGAAGTGTGAGGCAGCAAGAAAAGTGACTTTTTATAATAAAATGAGAGAGCACAGAAGCAGATCACGCTCAAACTGGAAGAGGCTTCAGATGATCAAAACCACACGTATCAGAAAGTGGAGGACCTGCTCATATATTCCGTAAGTACAGTGTCAACAGGAAAGGAAGTACATCTACTTACATCACAGATGAGGATCCTGAAATCCATTTAATTAAATGTTTGGCCCCAGAAAACAGAGTATTGAAGAAAACTGCAGTTTTTTCTCTAATGTCAGTTCTGTCCAGATGGTCTATTTCCTTCCTTCCTTCCTTCCTTCCTTCCTTCCTTCCTTCCTTCCTTCCTTCCTTCCTTCCTTCCTTCCTTCCTTTTTTTCTCTTCCCTCCCTCTCCTTCTCTCTTTTCCTTGAGGCAGGGTTTCTCTACACAGCCTTGGCTGTCCTGGAACTCACTAGTAGATCAGACTGGCCTTGAACTCATAAGGGATCCACCTACCTCTACCTTCCCTGTGGTGGGATTCAAGGCGTGGGGCACCATTCTGGCCAGCCATTGGGAAGCTTGCAGATCTGCAGGGCTCTCACTCTTGTGCAGCACACGTGTGGATGTGCAGAAAGGAGGAGGCAGGCTCAATGCTGCAGGCCCCACTAGGGTGAGGGAGAAGAAGGAAAGCAGGGTCATCCCAGCAGGGAGTTTCACAGATGTTGACTGTCTCCCTCAAGGTTTGACTGCAGAGTCCTAGAGATGAAGACCAATATACTGAAGGCAGAAAAAGCTGTGTTTAGAAATATCACCGTGACTCTTGGTCTTTATTTAAAAATTCAGATAGCTTCTATTTGTTTTAGTAATGACTAAGTTCTCTGTCCAAGTTTTGTGTAAACTATGGTTCAGTAACAGTGGAAATATTCCCTTTTAGAAATAATGTACAGAAAAAGATTTATACCCTTCAACAATGCAAGCAGTAGCAGGCTGGACATGTTTAAAATCAGGTTTTTTTTATTAAAAAGTTATACTTAATTGTTTAAATAAAAATAACAACATTAAAATAATCGCTACATATAGTTACAAAGGATGGGAAAGTATCTTATAATTCTGAAAAGATGAACATGATGTGTCCATGATGTTCTAAACAGTACAGAAAAGTCAAAATCAACAACTTCTGCTCCCAGTCAAGTCCTCAGAGGAATGAAGAGACCCGAGTGTGAACACAGCCACTCTAGTCAACCACTTTTATGGACTGAAAGTTGGAGAGAGATTGGGAGTGGGCTGGCCTGGCTCCGAGAGACCTAGAGGTTGGGACGCTGCCACCTTCAGGATGGATGGTCCGTGGGTACTTGGCAGCAGCTGCCTGAGGAATGGTTTGCTGTAAAGATAAGAGGCTGCTTTACTAATCTGACAGAGTCGATGTGAAGCATCATTTCATCACCTATAGCCCAAACCAACAGGCATCTGACATCCCACAGATACCAGCAATGCACTGGGTGGAGTTGCCACTCAGACAGTGAAGCCCTTCTCTAAAAGGAACCCATATTTGAACAACCACATTTAATACCAGAGCCCTGGGAATCAATGCTCTAAGAGGTCTAAGACGAAAAGGTCTATAGAGGCCAAGGACGGAAAAGGACTTCGGTGTCTGGATGAGGGTCAGCTCTACATCATTCACCCCTTATTCTATTGAGCCCAGGCCTTGCTTCAAGCCATGGTGAAATAGACTTCAGATTTCACTTGGGAGCAGACCCAACATTTTACAGTCACACAAGAGAAGGCTCCCCAGAAGATAAGTGGCTCCATTAATATCGCTTTCCTTCAGTGGGGTCTGGCTTTGGAGCCCACGTTGGACTCAGACTTGTGATCCACCTGCCCAGGCTCCAGAATGTTGGGAATATAAAACATCCACCACACCTGGTTGGGCCACACTATCCTAAACAAGGAAAGAGCTGGACATGGAGAACAACCACAGACACTGAGGAGAAGGTAATCTGCACGCCAGTTCAAAGCTTAGGAGAACAGAGACATGAATGCTAAAGAATTAAAGCCAGGGCAGAGCCGACAGTCTACGTATGTGATACGTAAAAATATGCACTGTGTATATACGTACGTGGTAGCCCTACGTACATATGAAAACCAGTTAAGACTTTATTGTACCTGTGACAATGTCTTAGTAGCCGGCAGGGGATCTGTATCAAGTTATGTTCTTAGTCATGTCCACAGATTTCTATTATAGGAGCTTCCACTTGAAAAATTATCTTTAAAATATTTCAAGTACAATTTTATGCATTAGGGGCGGGGGTGACGGCTCAGGAGGAAGAAGACCTGGGTTTGGTTGCCAGCACTCACACAGTGGATCGCAAGAATGGCCTCTGTGGACACAAGGCACACATGTGCTGCACAGACATATATGTAGGCAAAACATTCATACAGGTAAAATTTATAAAAAATGCATTTAGCCAATATATTTACCATCTATTTCAAAGACTGCATAATAAAACAGGATCCTCATGTCCAATTCTGTCTTAAAAGTGAGAACTTCTCTATGGAGAAGTAGAAAAGTAACCTCCCTTCTTAAGGTATCTTATACAGATGTTTCTCCAACTATAAACACCTGGATAACTATTACAAATGGGAGAGTCTTACAGCTGGCATGAAATTTTAGTTGACAAGCATTAAACATGACATGATTTATCAAAGCTGTTTCTCCTTGAGGATGGGTAAAAGGAACTGTAGGAAGAGATTAGAGTGATCTACAAAATATGGCAGAACACATAGTCAGCCTCGGAAGCAAGTGAACACCAGCTGATGGGCAAAGGAGTTCAAACAGATCCATGCTTTATTGGCAGTGATGGTTTCTGCCAGTTTTAGATCTTGATTCCTGGAAAACACTTCAAACAGCACAGAGGCCCACAACTGTCACATGACAGAAGCTAAGCAAGGAAGGAAGGGTTTCTCCATCTCTGACTCGGCCCGTACTGCACGCCTGCTGAATAGCAGGAGAGAACAGGTAAAGAGAATTTCTAAGATTCTAGTTTCTCCAAGTGCAGGTCTGAATAAGTTATTTGATGTAGGCTTAACCTGAACTCAGGGAAATGAAGGAAAACAGGAAAGGATGACGTAATTCCTTTTCAGGAGAAAAGGAATTGATGAAAGTAGATAAAACTACTCCATCACAAGAAGCTGATATAAAACAAGTTCAGTCTGGGGAAGAATGGAGAAATGATGTGATTTTATTTTAATTCAATAATTGAATTTATTTTAATTCAATAAAAACTTTTTTCAATAAGAAAAAAGATTCTACTCCCTCAATTTCTCTATTCTCTAAAACACCAAGGGCTGGAGAGACAGCCTGGAGCACTTGTTGCTCTTCCAGAGGACCCAGGATCAATTCCTGGCTCCCACATGGCAGCTCACAACCATTTGTAACTCCAGTTTCAGGGGCTCTGATGCCCTCTTCTGGATCAGGCATACATGTGGTGCACAGACAAACATGCAAACAAGCACTCAACGATTAGAAAAAAGAAACAAAATCTCACATTCCTTTTCTAGTAACTTTCTAGTTCTTAATGGCTCTGTAGTTTCCACAGTACCCCTGCATATGTCATTACTTTTGGTATTATCTCATTTACTCCTGAATTCTGACAATGTTCCAGAAGCTCAGTACTCTCACCAACCCCATTTCACAGAAGAGAAAGTGGAGGCTTGACTATCTGACTTGAGTCTCTGTCCAGGTGCAGAAAGTGGAAGGAACAACTGGGAAGTTCTCACTTGCCTGCTGCTTCAAGTCTGTGCATCTTCCCTTATACCTTATGTATTTTTTGCAATTCACTACCCTTTAATATAGAGATAAGTTAGATACTCTACTGAAGGAGACTGGAAAATACAAGGGCAAGAGTAAGCACTCTAACGTAGGACATTTTCTTATAATCAACACCTGCTGCATGAAGAGTCGGTTTACCAGTAAATTATTTTTCTTTCTTTTTTTCTTTTTACATGGAATCTTTACAGTTTACTGTTTTAGCAGTTGATATAATGGATTACCTTTTCTATTTGATGATTTTGATGCCATTTGGAATAAACATCTTCCTTAAAAGAAGAACATTTTAAGTATGATTGATGGCAACAATGACCAGCCATGAATGTCGGGGTTGATTAGGGGACAAACTCACAGGACTTACCACTGTGACTGGATGGTGCTTCTCCACAACGACTGAGCTCATGGGAGGAGAAACTCCCATGATAGCCAAACTGCTGCTGACTCTAGTTTTGGAAGCAAAATCACACCGACCCGTGATCCGCGCGGTAATCGTCTTCCCGGCTTTCTGCTGTGCTGAGGTCACAACTCTTGGTATGTACTACAAAACAAACCAAAGGTCCAGTTGGAGGAAGAGCCACTGCACAATTTACATGACTTGGCTGTGTAACTTTCAAAGAAAACCCACAGCACTTAAAAGCTAATGAGACAAAAAGGCAAAACAAAATCTCAATATTCCCAAATTCCAAAATATTCCTCTAACCTTGGCATGTCAACTCTCTAAAAATGCTTTTGAGATTTAAGACCCTTATTGTGAAACGACAGATTCCCAGGAAGTATCCCTTTGTTCTCTGAGGTTCCTGCAAGAATCAAGTCCTCCTGGAAGTCAACCACACCGACACCAGCACAACGGTGCTGCAGGAGGCCTATACACACACCTGTGCTACTTTCTTACATGCAGATTCCTTACTGCCACCGAGTTCACTCCATCAAACAGACCACCTCTCGTCCGCTTTCCCTTCTCCCCATTCATCCTCCATAATACCACCACTATCTGCATTATGACTTTAATCCTGACATAGATTTATCATCATTACATATATGCTTTTGTTCTGCTTAAAAACTTTAACAACATGTTTCACGAATACAGAAACCTAAAATAATTGGTCAAGAACGATTTCATATGACAGACTAGTTCTTTTTCTCTGTTCTCTTCCTATTACATCTAGTAATTTTTTTTGTAAAAACACTTTCAGTTATTTTTGTAGAGATACTGCAAGAATGAGATGATCATACCAAAACACAACTTCAACATTTAAAATTTTTATTTGTTACTACTAGATGATATTGAAGAAAGTTACATGTATATTAAGAGTGATGTATAATTTCCTTTTATCACTGTCAATTACATAAATGCTCCACTCAGTGTAAGGGAATGTGCTTTGACTTAACTTGTAATGCTTCATTAATGTTTCATATTTATACTACAGCTTGTTAGCTCTTTAACTGTGGGTCCGAACTGGAAAGGGTGGTTGCTATTAAAACAATATAATGGCTCAAAATCCTGGGCAGGGTGGCACGAATGTGTGAGTCAGCACCCGGGAGGCTAAGGCAGGAAGACCACCAGTTTCAGGTATTCTCCTTCTCTCCTGCTCTCTCTCACAGACACACACACACACACACACACACACACACACACGCACACACACACACACATGCACACCCTAGCATCAGCTGGGCTGGGAGTATTACTGAGTGGTTTTGGTATGCCTTGAGTGGACCCATGGGTCTGATTCCTAGCTCTACAAACAAACATTTTTAATAGTTCCTGTTGGGTACTTGCCTAGTCATATAAACATTTTCCTTATGTATTTCCTTCCTTCCTCGGATGTTCAATCTGCGTGTGATAATGCTGGTACATACACATGCAGAAGCCAGAGAGAGGATGTGTGACTCTCTGTTGCTCTCAGACCTGCTGCTCTGAGACAGGGTCTCACTAAACAGAAGCACACTGTTCATTTAGGCTTGCTGCCTGGCCACTGAGCTCCTAGGATCCACCTATCTGTCTCCTTGCCCTCCTATACACCCCATGCTGGAGTTACAATCATGTACAATCATGCCCAACTTTCTGGAAAATAAGTGTTAGGATTCTGAAATAGGTCCTCAAGTACTTTTTCTGGCTGAGCCATCTCCCCAGGCCCGTGTTTCACTTTTCAGCATCCACAGTCTTTAATCTTATCATTAGCCCTTCTTACTGGAGGGAGAAAATGATCTGTTTAGGATAGCTGCAGTACTTACGCTCTCTGACATGTACTCATTTTGGTGTACCTGAAAATGCCACGTGAAGTATTAATCTAAATGCATGTTTTTTCCTCAATAGTTCTACCAAAAGCATTGATTAAACACTGGTCCTTTCCCCATTGAGCCTATCCAAGGTTCTCTATCTGCATCCAGCTGCAGATGATCAGAGCTGTCTACTGAATCATGGAGAGGCTAATCAAGGAGACTTGGCTCTGGGGAAATTAAAACAACCCAGAGGAAAACAACATTTAATAGGGTTGTCCAATTCCTTAAAGAATCTGCAAAGAATTCATTATAGTTCTGTAAAAACCCAAGCAAAGACAAAAATGAAGCAATTAATTCTAGGAACACAAAACATGCTGGAAGGAAATGTCATTATATACATCCAAGGCTTAGCTATATTTACACAGGAATCTCAAGTACTGATTTAATTTAAAGCTGGAATAGCTATGTCTAAACATGAACGCACAGGAAGGGGGCAGCAGAAGGCTAAGATGGTGTCACAGCTCAAATCCTTTATCTACAGGAGGAAGGCAACAGAAAATGATGCAGTTTAATAATATAAGATAATGACAGAACACACTGTTCAAGAAAAGGCGACAGAAACAAACAGCTAACAGCCTGGGGAAGGAGATTTGGAGGACTGTCACTGAAAACATAGCCTGCTTTTGAAATTAATGATATGGATCTTATGTATTTGTGCAAACAAATCTCAGATTTTAAGATGTTCACAGAGCTGCAAACATGGCTCAGTGATTAAGCACATGGACTTCAAGGGAACTAGCTAAAATCCCAGCACCCAAATCAGAGGCACATAAACATCTGTAATCTAGCTCCAGGGGGACCTGACACTTCCAGCCTCTGCAGGCACCCTGCCCCTCAACTCACTTTTAAGAACAATAAAACAGGCTGGGCTGTGGTGGTGGTGCACACCTTTAATCCCAGCAGTCATGAGGCAGAGGCAGGTGGATCCCTGTAAGTTCGAGGCCAGCATGGTCTTCAAGAGCTAGTTCCAGGACAGGTTCCAAAGCCACAGAGAAACAAAAGCAATAAAAACAAATTAAGAAAAGATGTACACAAATGTTTTGTGGACTACATTCATGTTTCTATCTTCAGGAATTCATATATGATACACATTTATAACATACACATCAGCAAATGTGAGGTACAGAATATTTTGTGAATAGATGAAGATTATTTTTTGGGAGAGTGGCAATTAGGGATTAAACCTATGATTCATGTATGCCAGGGATTTATTAATCCCACCAGTAAGCTGGGCCCCAACTCCAAATGAGAAATCATAAATGCTATTTTAGAAATAAAATTAATAGCTGACAAGAAAATCCCCTGAAGATGTGAATTAGCTCAGTGCTAGAGCACTTGTGTGTTGAGCCCTGGGTGTGATTCTTAGCAGTGGGGAAAAAACCCAATAACCAAAGCCAAGTACTGCAGACTGGGGTAGAACTGAGCCTCCATCACCCGAAGGTGACAACCCCCCCCCCCCCCACCCAGCAGCTCATCTCACATGGAGAGGGAGGGATGCCTGACAACCCAGAAAAGTTTGGAATGATAAACACCAGAGTAGCCAGGAAATACAGATGGATGGATGATCAGCTACCCCAACCCAGCTAAGAACTGCTTCCGACTGTCTCAGGAGATGACGAGAGGACATCTGCTGAAAACACACGCAGATTCCACCACGGTCACAAGTGCAACAGCCACGTGGTGGCACGCTTTGTCTCCACTGGTCTGTCACTTGCTAACTGTATTGTGTTTACAAGAAGTAAAGGCTGGAGGATGGGGCGCTGTTAACAGCACCTCCTGTTTGTTCTCAGCACCATAGTGGCTGACTTACAACCACCTAGAACTCCAGCCCCAGGGGCTCAGGTGCCCTCTTTTGGCCAATATGGGCATTCCCTGACATCATACAAATTTATAAAATACTTATGTAGCCCAAATAGTTTAAGCCGGTGAATAAAGAGCTGTCTTTAAAAGGCATAAGGCTGTTTTAGAAAGAATTTTTATGAAAAATTATTAGAAAAGATTTCTTTAAATTAGGTGACAGGGAGAAAAAATTATTAGCAGATAGTATTGAACAAAAACTGACATTAGAAATTAGAAAACACACTGAGTAAGGCTTATATTAGAAAGGTGATTTATTTATAATCCATAACCACACCTAGCCTGGCTGTCTGCTGAAAACGGACTCTTTTGAGTGCTAATTATGTCCACAAAGGGTTAGCCTCTCTAAACACCTCAATCTCCTCATCTAAAAAAGGGAAAGCGCAACAGTCACCTCACAATACTCATAATTTTGCGTTCTGATAGCTGGAGAAGCTGGATGAAAAACTTCAGTAAACAGTTTGGAAATCCAACTAAAGGAGCATTTCTCTCAGTGGCTCCAACTACACTCTAGAACCGGAGGAGCACAGCACCATCTACTGTCCAGCTCTGTGAGTTGAAAGATAATTTGGGGGATAACTGCCTACAGGCTGGCCTTATACTTCTGAGCATTTGAACTACACAAAGGAGAAACCTTCACACTGTTCTTACAGAAGGATTACCTGTGAGTCTCCTGTCTCCTGCCTGGAAGACGTTCTCTAGGTCCTGAGCATGCATGTGCGCTCTAACTATCACTTCCGTGACAGGACTTTTGGATTACTTTTCAATACAGACTAATGGTTTGGCTACTTTATCTTGAGTACTTCCTGTGGGTTGATTCAAGTAGCACGCTGACTCTTTTTTTTAAATGCATCTTACTCTTTGCCCCTTTTATTGAAAATAGATTCCCCCCCTCACATAATATATCCTGATTATGGTTTCCCCTCTCTCTACTCCTCCCAGTTCCTCCCTAACTCCCCTCCCATCTGGGTATACTCCCCTTCTGTCTCTCATTATAAAACAAACAGACTTCTAAGGGATAATAATGAAACATAGTAAGATTAAAAACCCTAAACCATCAGAATTGGGCAAACAAACAGAAGGAAAAGAGCCCAAGAGAAGGCACAAGAATTAGAGATCCACTTGTCACTCAGGAGACCATAAAACACTAACCCGGAAGCCGTACATATATGCAAATGATCTGCTGCAGACTGGGGCAGGCCCTGTGCAGGCCTGAGTTCATACAAGCTTTGATCATGTTCACACTGACTTTTTCCTCCGTGTTCTCCAGAGCCACTTACAGCGCTTACAGGGGGTGGGAGCTTGACTAGGTTAGATCCTTAGCACTACATTTACAAATATGAACAATCACCAGGACAACTGGAGGCTCATGTGTGTGTGTGTGTGTGTGTGTGTGTGTGTGTGCGCGCGCGCGCGTGTGTAACAAACGAGAATGGCTGTCTACATAATCTATGTTTTTCATGTTTCGAAAACTTCAGAATTATCCGAGGAAGTAAGCAATGTGAGGGCGGGAGTCGACTCCCTCACATGTGCTTGTGCGCAGGGCAGGTCTAAATTTAGACTCTGATGTAGTCCTACTTTGAGGAGGAGATTTGCAGATATCTAGTGCTGTGCATGTGATCTGCATATGCAACACGAACAGCAAGTTAGAAATTTAGATGAACTACTACTGTGTTCATGTAAATGAGATCATCTACATAGGACTGCACTCTGGGATGCATAGTCATAGAAAATAAACACAACTCAACAAATGTCAAGGTTGAATTTTAGTCTTATTTCTAAGTCAAAACTCCTCCACACATGCATATACACATGTGCTATGTAATTTACTTCGGGCAAGAGCAAACATAACAAGTAGCAGATCTCAACACATTTTCCTCCAAACTTAGTAGCTCTAAAAGGAAGAAATTCAAGTGAGCTAGAAGATAAAATACGACTAGCTGTCTGGTCAAAGCTGTGTCTTCATTTAGAGAGAGCACTCTAGAGCAGCGGTGCTGGTCATGGCCCGTCGGGAAGGGTTCAGGACAATGCAGCTGAGTTCAGCATTCACATCTGTAATCTCAACATGGGGAGGCCCAGGCGGGAACTTAATGCAAATTGAAAGCCAACCTGGGGTGAGAGTGCCTGTCTGTCTGTCTGTCTGTCTGTCTGTCTCTCTCTATCGCTCTCTCCCCTACCCCACACAATAAAAAGAGAGAAAAAAAAAGACTGAAACGCCTTTCTATTGTCTTTTCTGTTACATCAACAGCTAGAATCAAGCAGGGAGGCAAAGAGCTGCCTTGAGAGCTTTCTAATGGTAATGCCTTTGTGTAGAGCAACACTGGACAGGAGGGGGCTGCAGAGTTGAGTTCCCTCCCGAGTCCTAGCCACAATGGGCTCTGTCAACAGCTTCGTTAATGATCTATCTCAGATACACACTTTCCACACTAAGGCTCTGTCCGGTGCAGCCCCTTCTCTAAACATCCCCTTACGGAGACTGCAATGACTGGAGGAGAGAGGCTGCTGCCCCATTTCAGCAGGATTACAGATGGACGGAGACGCAATCATTTGTTGTGCGTGAGAGGTCACCTACAAAAAAGGGGTAGAAAATATCTCTGAGCCTCTAAGCCCTTGAAAATACCCACTAGTTTGCTTCAAAGAAAGTTTGCTATTAATTGTCTCAAGTGCAAACTATTTTTCTGGACTAGTACTTTTGGATCACTTTCGCTACAAACCAATGTTTTGGCCACTTCCTGTCTCGTGCTCCTGTGTGCTGGCCAAGTGTCACACTGAATTTTTCCTCCATGTTCTCCATGTCGCCTTTACAGCGCTGGGGGATGGGCGCTTGACCAGGTTAGATCCTTAGCACTACAATCACAGAACGAACAAATGAAGGACCAAAAGCCAGATCCCCACCAACGCCATAACAAGACACACATGCCTTCGAGGCTTTCATAGTGCAGCGCTTGCACACACGGTACTCACCATTTCTTCTGGGGCAGTTGTAGCTGCGGATCCTGCACCAAGAACAGAGACAGGAACATGAGCAGAAGAGGCAGATGTGGCTCCAGCAGAGGTCATGGAAGCTGCAGAGGGAATGGCAGTGGCGCTGACTCCTGCTGTTGCTGTTGCGGAAGGCAGCAGCTGCGGCGGAACTGATGAAGGTATTGTAGATGAAGATGTATCCAAATGAGCGGACAGCTCTCTTCCTGGGCCAGAGGGACCACTCTCCTCCCTTTTATTGTTCGTGAAGTCTACCCCTACAAACCACAAAACCATTCTATTAACAATAGTCCAAATTACGATTACAACCCTCTAGACAAGGAAAGGACTAATGGCTAAAATACAGTTCTAATGAAATTCAGACACTTGTCATCTTGGGGGTTCACTGTTCACTTCATACAGTGTAGTATTCACGGGCTACTATCAACTTCAGATGAGGTGAAAGCTAACAAATGATCTGCACTTAGTTACGAGATAAGAATCAAGTACGCGCTCAGCTGGAGCCTGCCTAGGTGGACTGCCATCGAAACACAGCCACAGTGGTGGCGTCTGTGCTCACACAGGGTGGGAGATCTGCAGCCTTTCCCACTTCACACAGCCATCCTGACAAATGGCCACTAGCAGAGCTCTGCAATGACTTCCCACATCAGCATCCGCCTCACCTCAGTTATTCTTCTGATAGGAAGTCATAAATAAATGAGACATAAATTATGAGTAAAAAGCACCTGCCTGCTGAACCAGCTGTAGGGATGGCGCCCTCACAAAGGGACCCAGCCCTGCTCTAGGGAGGGAATGGAGACAACTTTCAGAAGGTAGGACAAGGGTCTTCACCCAGTTTTTTATAGTTCCCCTCATAATTAGAATCTGGATAGTTTTCACTTGAACTTTCCTTGAATTTGAAAATGAAATGTAGATACTGAGGAAGACATCGTGTCAAAGTTTCTACGCCTCTTCTTCCCATCCAGAACTTGGCCTTCAGTGATCTGCACACTATCCATACAACAACTATCCATAGTGACAGTGACCTTGTTAAAGTTTAACAGTGATCACAGTTCAAAGGTCCTTCCAACTCTGGTGGAAACAACTGTTCCACATAAAATATCACCTATTCTTTGGAAACTGCACACCACACACACACACACACACACACACGCATACACTCATGAGCACACCCCACATACCCTCCCACAGGTTTAATATGTTTCTGGCAGAAAGTAACCCTGCATGGCGGATATCCATGACTTAAAACCAGAGAAAAGGTCAGGCATGAAGAGGCAGGTGACCAACTCTTACTGCTGTGGGCTCATTACGAAGTTTCTGTTCACAGATCTCTGACAGGGAGACAGCTTTCTCACTTTACACCGTGTCTGAAACTGCTTAACAACTCTGTATCCACCATTTTAAGGATGTTTTAAAATGAAGACCGAAAAGCCAGCTAAGGTTTCATGGGACTTTAATGAAGTGAAACTCTCATGAATAAGCGAACTCTCAAAAAGGACTTAAGCTTTAATCTGCCACCCTTTTCACAAAAAGCCCCATAAGGATTTAGGGGAGCAGGTGAGAGGGTCCATCTAGTGAAAGTGCATGTCACCAAATCTGATGGCCTAAGTTCAACTGCAGGATGGTGGAAGGAGAGACCTGACTCTAGCATCCCAACCTCCACGATTTGTGCACATCCTCCTTCCTCCAAACAGATAGATAAATACATATATACAATGAAAAGTGATAAATAAACAAAAAAGTAACTGGTTAGTGTGGTGACCAAATTATTGGGTATTATTGAGACACACTAGTCACCCTCGAGGTTTTGCAATTCTAAGTCTAACCTGTATACAGACTATAGTCAACGGCTAACTCTGCTGGAAAGACGGTGCCCTAACATCACCACTCAGTACCATTTGTGACTTAGTAAGAAATGGTTGCTGATGCTTTAAAACGAAGGCAAGCCAAGCACAGACATGCTTTTCACAGTGTGATCAAATCACAGTGTAACAAGACGAAGTCACTTCTGATTTATTAGCAGAGTCCCCCAGTGGGATGTGATATGAGGCAATACTGAAGAAGTGCTCAGGTACTTTCATGACCTTGGGAGCCTGACTCAAGATGACAACTGTATGTAAGCAGGGTCTTACACGACCGTGTTGTCTTACAGGGTACCTTCTGCTCACTGCACTGCCTCTGTTAAGAGTTCCCTGAAGCAGGTATGTTATGGGCTTTACTTGGAGAAGGGGTCTAAAGCCCAATGAGAGAAATGGCCCCACTATAAACTGATGGCAGTTTATAGTGTTCTAATCCATGCAGACAAACTATTACAAAAAGATTCCAGGTATTACATAGACTCAAAAAATTATTTTATTGATTTTAATAGGTTTTAGGAAACTATGACTAGGTTAGAAATATTTAATCAACTAACTTTTCTATGTAATGTGGCAACCTATGCTAAAATGAAACTAGAAATTTTATCTTTAGAGGCATTAAAATTATTAGTTAAGAGGATCTCAAAATGTTAAATGTTAAAATTAAACATTATTTTGGCTGTGCATGGTGATGTATACCTAAAATTCCAGTCCAGAGAAGCTGAAGCAGGACATGAATTTAAGGCCAACTTAGATGCTGCCTCAAATAAACAGATAGATAGACAGACAGACAGACAGACAGACAGACAGATAGATAGATAGATAGATAAAAAGAATCATTTTATCACTGAGCTTAAGGAAAAATTGAGACTCCTATTCATCAGCTCTAAAGCACAAGGGGCAATGAATAAACTCACTATTCCGGTGGATTCAGAGCTGGGCATGAGCCTAGGAAAGCACAGACGAGTGATGTAGAGACCAGGCGCACTCAGAATATAACCAACCAGCCACGGATCTGCTTAGTTTCTTTTGAAACTAAGCAGAGAATCATCCATAAATTACTCACCTGCATCGTTTTTGTTCTGAAATATGGTCATGGCTTCAAGGTTCAAAGCGCACACCCCCCTCATGAACGCTTTCTTCATGGAGTCTTCAAAGTGCTCTTTTTCCTGCTGCATTCTTTGAATCTCAGCTTTTGCATTCTCCAAAGCTCCAGATAACTAAAGAATTACACAAAGGGGAAGGGGGTTGAAACAAAAGAAAGACCAAGGTTATTCTTTGCTTTTTATCTACTTAGTTAATCTTATGAGACAGGGTCCCCTGTAGCCTAGGCTGGTCGCAAACTTGCCATGCAGTCAAGGGTGACCTTAAAATATTCCTTTCTCTACCTCCCAAGTGCTCAGATTATAGATATATGCTACTGGACCCAGTTAGGCTATAATTCTTAGTGTTTATATAGCCAACAACAAAAATTTAAAATTGTTTATCTTTATTAATTCAAATAAACTATGCTTCTATGTAAATTCGATATAAAGCAAATGTTTATAAATTGAATTATTTTTTTCTCCGACTTTCAATACTAGAATTAACATTGTTTCCATAGGAAATCATTTGGATCATGAAAGGGGTTAGAGAAAACTAGACATTTGGAATGCAGAGGGCCTTTTGAAATCATTTTAAAAGGAAAAAGTCTTTCTTTCTTATAACAATAGTATTGAAAATAAATTTTACAGAGCTAGCGAGATGTTTCAGTCAGGAAACTGCTTAAATTGTGAGCAGGAGGAACCAAGTTCAATTCTCAGTCTACTTTCTTAACGTGTTGGGCTCAGTGCTGTGTTCTATACATTTCTTCTACTATACAAAGTGGAAACTTTATTTTTTATCTATTCTTCTCTTATATATTACATCCTGTTCAGTTTCCCCTCTCCATCCACTTCTTTCAACACCCCCCCAAACCTCCCCTTTTCCCCCAGATCTGCTCCTCCTTAGCTCCCCTTCAGAAAAGAGCAGGACTCCCAGAGATATCAACCAAACACAGCATAATACGTTACAACAAAACTAGACACAAACCCAGTAGGAGGGACAGGGTCCCAAGAGCAGGCAAAAGAGTTAGAGACACATCTACTCCCACTGTTAAGAGTCCTACAAGAACACCATGTTACACAACCGTAACATATATGCAGAGGACCTAGCTCAGACCCATGACTGAGCTTCAGCTTCTGTGTGCCCCTGTGAGCCCTGCTTAGTTGATCCTGTAGGCAGCTTACCATAGCAAGTTTGGCTTCATAATCATTGGAGATCTGCACACAGACTTCTTCAGCCCTCGCTTGGCATGCCCGTTCCACCACCTCTTTCCACTGCCTCTGAACCACGGAGCGCCAGCCCTTCCAGACTTTCTTCAGCAAAGTTCTCTGGAAGTACTGGTCAGCCAATTTATCTTCATAGACCTGAACAAAGGCAACACCCAACCTTAGAACCACAGAGAACTGGTAAATGTATAAGGAGTGTAACAAAAACCAGCACAGTGGGAAGGGCACGGATGCCATCACTAATCCTATACAATCACGCTGCTGCACATGGGAAACTGGCTTAGACAGGTTCAGTAACTGGTGGGGCCACATAGGTGGGGATGGAGAAGTCAGGCTTGCCTGGTTCTTGGCCAAGACATTACAGCTCAACAGGACTTATCAAGTCAGAGAGAAAACAAGAAATGTGTCATCTCAGTCACGAGTCTGCATGACCTTTAGCTGAAAGCAGGAACTGGAGAGGAACACAGTGGCTGGAAGGCGGAAGGTGGTAGCAATGGTTTGGGTGGTTCTACTTTCCCTTTTGTTTGCGGAAATAATTAACCCACACTGTCACCCTCTGCAACACTACGCTGAACAAATAGAGAACATCAACTATTTTTCTTTCATCAGTGAATGCTTTTTAAGTAGTTGCATTTCTTCATTTTCTTAAAATTAAGATACTATTCAACAGTGATGACAACTTGACAGTTCTAGCCAGCATTTAAAAATATATATTCTCATCATGTGTCACTTAACACATACTTTTTAAAATTACGGCACACTAATTTTAGACAGTTTCACCCATCCACCCATCTCCTAAGTGTGGTGTATGCATGTTCACATGGGCATGTACATGTGTGTATGTGCGAGTAGATCAGTGGTCCATGTAGGTTATCTTCCTCTATTTCTCTACCTTATTTTTAGAGACTGATTCAGCTAGGGTGGACAATGAGTTCTAGAGATCCTCCAACCGTTCCAGCCCCTACGTGCTGCTATGCATGGCTTTGATTTGAGCGCTAGAGATGTGAACACAGGCCCTCGTGCTTATGCGGCAGACCAGCAGTCACTTTACTGACTGAACCATGTCCCCAGCCCCTGGATAGCTTGTTTCAATGTGATGAATGTGTATTCGGTACACCTGGATTAATACAAGATACTTTTTTTGGTCCATTAATTATTTTTATTTATTTATTTTAGTTTTACTGCTTTTATTTATATATTTTTCTTCCTTCCCCTCCCTCCCCTCCCTCTGTTTCTACCCTCTCCCATTATCCCCACGTTCCCAATTTTCAGGAGATCTAACAGAAGGTACTCTTAAAGGAGATTCATGATAATATTCTCCTTAAGTATTGATCTCTTAGAACTACTCCAGGGCTATGTGAACATAGCCTATACTTTCTATATTCATGTCTTTTACATCTCTATATTCATTTCCTTTAATCAGAGATTTCTACATTCTGTTTTTTATGGCATATACACATTCATACTTTTCTGCATTTTAGACAGTTATTTTATTTAAAATTTTGTGATGTGTGTCCATGTACACAAGTGCAGGTGGAGGCCAGAAGGTGGTAGGTAGATGCCCTGGAGTTGGAGGTGCAGCTGGTTATGATCCATCTGGTGTGGGTCCTTTGCAAGAGCAGCATGCACCCTTAACTGCTGAGCCTTCTCTCCAGCCCCACTTTTCTACTTTTAACAGTGTTTTTTTGCTCTGCACGCTAAGCTGGCAATTCACAATCCTCCTGCCCCCGCCTCTCAATTGCTGAGACCACAGTGCATACAAACATTTCTTCCTTCATTAATTTATTGCTCTTTGTTAATTTGATAAATAACAATTATTACTAATAAAGAACAAATATTACAAACTATCATTATTTTTGATACACCAAGCATTTACTTATTGAAAGTGTGATATTCTGGTATAAACCTGTCAAAACCTACCTAATATGACCTTCTTTAATTCTCACACTAAGTCAAGTCTTGAACAAACACTACCTGCTTCATTTTAAGTGTAAAAGTAGTAATGTCTGTTTATGAAGAGGATGTACTTAGGATTTATTATCATCAGCATTTCTTTTAGAGCCAACATCTTGTTATGTTTCCCAGGCTGGGACCATACCCTGGGCTCAAGCGATCCCCTGCTGCAGCCTTGAGGAGCTGAGAACACACATCAGGCTGCTATGTTTTAATAGACATGTCAGAAGCAGAAACAAGAAAGGAAGCAAATGGCCTATTTAAGGCTACAAATTCTTTTCCCAAATAACTGCTTCCAAGGTCAAGTGTCTTAAAGAGTTTCATTGCCAAGTATTGAAATGTCAGGTATAACCCTGTTAAACTACAGTGAAGCAGCAAACGCCTTATCTGTCATATATATATGTCCTACATCAATACAATCTGGGAGGTATTTTTCTAAATGTATCAAAATCAAATTTCTTGAGATCAGAGCAACATTACGACCTAATTTGTATTGACTCATTAGAAAACAATCTTTGACTTCAGCGAGGTCTAGTAAGTCACCCCAAAGTCTCTCTAATTAGAAGTCTAACAGCTGACTGACAGTGGTCATCTGTTCATACTCACATCCTGTCTTGACTTGACATGGCTGATTCGCCAGTGGAAGAAGGTTTTCATCAACTCTGTCCTTTCCTTTTGCTTGCTGATGGCATGAGACAAGCTGGAAATCACCTGTGAACAGTAATAACCCAGTTACTGTGACACCAGGACAGCAGCGGCTGACTCATGGAAAGGACACCCAACCTTCCGGGTTTTCTTTTGTCTTAAGCTACAGGGTGCCTGGCTGCTCAGTTTATTCATTTTCTTTTTTTTTTTAAAAAATATTTATTTATTTATTTATTATGTATACAATATTGTCTGTGTGTATGTCTGCAGGCCAGAAGAGGGCACCAGACCTCATTACAGATGGTTGTGAGCCACCATGTGGTTGCTGGGAATTGAACTCAGGACCTTTGGAAGAGCAGGCAATGCTCTTAACCACAGAGCCATCTCTACAGCCCCCCAGCGTATTCATTTTCAGAAAGTGATTTTCTCATGTAAAAATGTATAGAGAATAATTATAGGTATCGCCTCTATTCATCAATTAGCTCATCTTTCTGTTTTTTGAAACATTGTTTCACTATGTAGCTTAGGCTGGACTCAAACTTGTGATCCTCCTCCTCCAGAGTGCTGAGTGCGGGGACTGCAGGCATGCTTGACACAGACTGTTATTTCAGAGACCATGTTTCTCATGTCAATGTGGTAAGTATTGATGAACGATGGGAAAAAGGAAAAGAAATCATTGTGCGTACATCTTGCTACTCTCCAATAAAGTTTACATGCGTGAGGATTAACATACTTCCTAACATTTAACCTTATGGAGGTAACTGTTTCATATTTAGAAAGTCTTTATTTATCTGACTTATGAAAAGGGTCTGGCTGAAATGTCTTTCTCAGCATTTAATTATTTTGTGGTTTCAGCAAATTGATAAACACAATAGCTCCGTTTTAAAGGTTTTCTTGAATGACATTATTACTATCCTTAAAATAAAGCATTTAACTTCTAAGATACTGTTTTTCCAGAGAACCGCATGACTGGATGTATCTGAAATAAGACACATTGGAAGGACCTCAGTAAACCACAAAACCCACAAGACATGAGTTCTAGTTTATGTCTTTTTCCCCTTTGAGATCAGACTTGCTGTATTCACATCTGGCCTTGAACCTGTGATCCTCCTTGTCTCCACCTCTTAAATACAGAGATTACATGTATACAATGCCCAGCCTTGCTTTCTAAATAAGAAAGCGCATTCTAAGTTGTCCGCTACACTGTCTTAAGTTGGATGGCAATATAAGGCTTGCTCATTTTATCCACTTTCATAAACAGGATGCAAGCATACTCATTTTGTATGCTTCTTCAAGGTCAGAAAAATTAGGAGTTTTGAAGATAATAGAGAAATCCTTTCAAACAAAGCATACTACACAAAATGCTTGATTTTATACTACACCAGTAAAGAACAGTAACTGTACATCTGAAAAAAATATTCGTGCCTGTTGTAAAGATTAGGTCTATAATCCCAGTTGGGAGACTGCCGGAAGAATTTCCAGTGAAGAGGCTAGCCTGAGCTACATACTGAGTTGAGGCCAGCCTAGGCGACACAGTAAGACCCTCTCAAAGAGTCAAGCAGTAATAAACCTGCAGCTTCGTAAGGCGAGCTGCGCCTGCCCCATCCCTGTGACATCTAGCACATTCCCATCCATAAACAGATGTGAGTCAGCAGAGGCACAGGCTCACTGCCCACTATTTTGTTTAAGATGTGATCAGGAGTTAAGAAAACTTGGACCAGTTTGAACTCTACCCTCTGGTTTTTCTGTGTTTATCTCACTGAGAGCATTTGAGAGGCTTATCCTGTCATCCACAAGGATGGAGAATGTAGGTAATGCTGGCTCCTTGATGTTAATGAGTTACAAAAATGATCAGGTAGAAAAACCTAGTATGTCTGTGTCTACATTGAGCAGGCTCTTAAAACATCATCAAACACCAAAGCCAGAGCTTCCAGATGGAGCCCACTACCCTTGTGTCTAACATTAGCTTCCTGCTCTGTCTGATGGGAACAGGATAGTCACAGCTCAGAACTATATTTCTACTGAGCGTCCGCTGAGTCTCGCTAAAGGGAGGCATAGAAAAGAGGACCTCATCCTTCCTTCTGAGGGAGACTTCAAAGGCTTTCTGCAGCTCCTTCAAGTCAGCGATCTGGCTCGACAGCTGCTTCACAAGCGCCGCGTGCTTTTCCTTCTCCTTCTTCATCTCCATACGGTGCCAGTCGAGAAAATTAAGTCTCCACTTACTGAGTTCAGACAGAACGTTTGTCTGAAAAGAAAACATACTGGAAATAAGTCATTTCTTCTTTAAAACCACTCTCAAAATTAAACTGAAAATAAACATTAAAAAGAGCAGGTCAAAACAAGAGCTATTAAAAGAAAAAAATCCCAGCATACTAATAAACGATGTGAGCAAGCTCAACAGCCGTGGCTCTCCACTTTCCCAATGTATGCTACTTTGTATGAAATCTTACGACACTAAAAAAGATTCAGGTTTCATTCACTACATTCTTTGTAGTCACAGACTTAAATGTCCATAGGTTAGATGGGGCGGAGAGATGGCTCAGCAGCTGCGAGCACTAGCTGCTCTTCTAGAAGACCTGAGCTCAATTCCTAGTACTTGCATGGTGGCTAGCCATATGCAACTCTCGCCCTGTGAATCTGATATCTTCTTCTGCCATCCCATGGGCACCGCAAGCATGGATGCACTTATATACATGGAGGAAACGTCCCTTCACATAAGACTAAAAACATAAAATGTCAAAAAAATTTAAACAAAAAATGGTTCAGGTTTAGAAATGTAGGAATATGGGCTAAACTGAGGCACAATGACGGGTTGATTAGTGGTGGTGGTGGTAGCTGAAACCATAGAGCTGAGGTTTTTCCCCAAACAATTTACCACAATAGTCATCTGACAACAAAGAGCTCAGCCCGTTCACCCTACTGACTGGCATGAGTAAAAACACCAAGCCATCAGTGAGCATCTAAAAACAACAAAAACCTTCAATAAGTACTCTTGGCTAATTGACAGAGAGTCGTTTGAATGGCTGTCTGTACAATACTGCAACAGACGTCCTCTATTTCCACACCAGGAAACCTGCTCCAAGGGGAGGATGGTACAAACTGCTGGCAGAGCACTTCTAGAGTTTAAGGAAGATATAGACCACAGAATTCATAAGATCATAACTTTATGTAAATACATACTATATGCTTCAGTAAAGTTCATCTTCTCCATTTTGGAATAGTTAAATCATATTACTTAAAAAGGTATTTGTTTTAAGTTATGCATAAGTCTCTGTGTGGGTTCATGAACACAAGTGTAGGTGCCCTTGAGGCCATAGGCTTCAGATGCCTTGGAGCTAGAGTTCCAGTAGGTTGTGACCCACCGACAGGGTGCTGGAAATTGAACTTCAACCCACTGCAAGAACAGTACTTTTGCTCTTTAGTGAGCCATCTCTCCAGCCCCTCAATTAAAAAAAAAAATAGCAAAAATCAGAACATTTCTGTAATATTGTTTTATTGGCAGGCTATTAACATCACCAAATAAAAAACACTTTCAGATTCTTCAGACAATGTGGCTGCTATAAAATTAATATGCATTGGTAAAGTATATATATTTTTAAACATAAAAGGTCCTTCAATCCCAGCTTTCCAAATAGCTGGGACTCCAGGTATATGGCCCTCCTAAGGCTCTATTGTCATCACTAGGGTCTGAAGAGAGAAACAGTGTCAATCGTCTGAACATCATCAAGAAGTCCTTTAAAACACACGAGAAATGTGGCAGAACATATAGTATCCTAGAAACTCCTGGAAACCTTGCAACTCAAAGTAGGGTTTAGAAACCACCAACATTACCTAGGAGTGTAATAGAAACATGCAATCTTAGGCCCCACCTAAAACGTACTGAGTACCAACCCACAGTTAACAAGACATTGAGGCAGTTCATATGTGCACTAAAGACTGAGGAGCACAAATCTGAGACACTGGATGCATCATTTCAGCAACCTAAAGGTTTAGGTTTTTGTTTTCTAGAAAAATTAAAAATAAAGAGAGAGGAGAGAGAGAAGGAGAAGAGAAGGAGAGAGAGAGAGAGAGAGAGAGAGAGAGAGCGAGGGAGGGAAGGAGAGAGAGCGCGCTCAAGTGTCAGACTGCAGTAGAGCAAGTGCAATACCTTCAGACCTGCACTCCAGAGGTCAAGTATATTCTCCACCTTCTGAAGATTTTCATCAGGAACAAGACGATCACCCACAATTATTTCATGGGCATCTCTATGAGTAGAAGTAGAGGCTGGTGAGGAAGAGTCATCTAAAAGATGGGAACTGAAGAAATCCATGACTGGGTGAGAGGGCTTCCTGGGTGACGAGACCGGTGATGACCCTAGAAGAAAGGCAAAACAATCAAGCAGCAGCCAGGTGAAATGGGAAATTCTCCAACTGGCAAAGCAATATCAAAAGGTTACAAGATGTCTGTCAACCCTGGAGGCTGAGTAAAACACAGAGGTCTACCTCAGTGTGGGTGACTGTGATATCAGTACTGTCATTGACTGAGGTCTGACTGGCGTGGGTGCCTTCTATACCCCTTCCACCCTTCACAAACAGCAAACAAAGATGTGTCTTACCCTGGTCCAGTCTGAACTGAAGACATACCATCACATTAACATTAAATGCTTTTACCTTTCTGTGATAAAAATGTTTAAGGGCTAGGTCACACATGCCATCCTAGGAGGTAGGTATTTTCTAGACCTTAAGGAGAAAACTAGGGATCAGAGAGTTAACTGACCAGGTGAGGGCAGTCATATATAGACCACTATTGCTTTATATTCAGTGCTGGTACCGCCCTTAACATTGTTAAGATTTGAGGGGCTAGTTAGTTTATCAGATACTGTGGATGAGAACTATGCAGACCAATCAACATGTATGTTCATAGACACGTAGCTCTCAGCACTTGCCATTACTCAGTGGATGGGGGAGAGCCAGGCAGATAACTGGCCTCTGTCTCTAAAAAGCTACAGTAGAAAAGTCAATCTTCTATTACAGATTTACTAGAGTTAGACACTATCCACCATCATTTCTCGTGTATCCCACACTAACTATGAAGATTTTAGTAACCAGGACTGAAGGACTTTCCTGTAAAATGAATCAATGACAGGATCACTATACAACTTATTACTTAAAAGCAAATCTTTCCAGAACTCCTTACAAGAAGAAAAATTATTCCCTAAGTGGCACATCTGCTATGCAATATGTATTTGCTTTCCCCCTACTGTTTCTTGTTGTTGTTGTGTGTGTGTGTTTTTTTTTTTCTGAGATAGGGTCTATGTAGCCCAGGTTGGCCTTAAACTAGCTATCCCCTTGTCTCAATGTCCTAAGTGGTGGGGTTGTAAGCATGTTCCACCACCATGTCCATCTGTGCTTTTATTGTTGAAATAGTCACCGTTTACAAAATAGAATCATATAACTTAAGAACTTGAAAGATCACCTGCAATGATACTGCCCAAGATTTAAATATTATCACATAAACCAGCAACAAAGAGCATTTTAAAAGTCTGATTATTAAGTAATATGCTGACATTATTCCGGTAAGTACACTGTACTTAATGAAACAAACTAAGGAACCGTCATCCCACCTGATTTTGAGTAGCTGGAAATATCACATCCTTTTCCAATTTCCATTGCAGTTTCTTTTACAGGATTATTTCCTACCAGAAAGAATAAAACGGGGGGTGGGGGGAGGACACACACACACACCTAAAATTAAACTGAACTACTTAAAAAAATATGTGCATGCACTGTACAAGACAGTGGCTTCACTGTGACATTCTCAGGCATGCAGACAGCATACACATCCCTTCCTACTCTGCTGTCCCTGCTCCTCTGGTCCTCTTACCTTCAAATAACATTCCTTCTACTTTTATGTCTTAAATTTCAAAAAAAAAAAACAATCCATATTCCACATATGTGGAAAAACATGCACTATTTGTCTTTCAAAGGCTGGTTTGTTTTTGTTTTGCTTAACTTGATGATTCTCAGGTTCCATTAATTTTTCTGCAAACAACATGATTTTGTTTTTCACGCCTGAACAACACCCCACTGTTCTCTGATTCTATGCCATGGCTACAGTGAATGGTGCTGCATAAATATAGGTGTGAGGTGTTGCACACTAGCTTGGATTTTCTTGAGTGTCTATCCAGGGGCACACAGCTGGGCCATATGGCAGTCCCAGTTTCCTGAGTGTCTATCCGGGGCACATAGCTGGGCCATATGGTAGTCCTAGTTTCAGTTTATTTTAAAAAAGAAAACAACAACAACAACAACAAAACACACACCAAAATTAAGCAGGCCCAAAGATTATCTATTCAACATAATTCAGTTAGAATTGGCATTCGGAATGGAAGTTGTGAAGCTAGCTCCACATTAAATTTTATACTTTTAGTATCAAATATATTTTATGCACTTACCTACCATCAAAACAAAAAATCCATGACAGAATTAGAACTAGAAAGGCTTGCAATCATTTTTCATAACTTGTATCCATCTACTTTTGAGAGGATTCTCCACAATGCCTCTCTTAGAGGCTGCACGAGTCCACACTCCCACCACCAGCAGCATGTTAAGTCTACCCTGTACTTATATTTTCACCAGAATTTGTTGTTTTTGTGTTTTGGATGACAGCTTTTCTGTGGGGTAAGATGGGAATTTCAATATGGCTTTGATTTGAATTTCCGATTGTTGGAGAGGTCAAGCATTGCTCAGTTGTACTTCTTTATTTGAGAACACTGCTTACTTTCTATGTATCTATCTAAGGTACAGATATAACATCTGTAAGTGCACACACACAGTCTGTGTGCCTATGTGATGACATGTTTGCGGAGATGCCTGCCTGCTGTGTTTGAGACAGGGTCTCTGTGTTCAATGCTGTGCATGCAGCTGCCCAGTCTGTGAGCTTCTGGGATTTCCCATCTCGGCCTTCCACCTTGCCTGAAGGGCAGACTCGCACTGTACTAGCTTTACATGGGCACTGGGAATTTCAAACTCAAATCCTCAAACTTACATGGCAAGCACTTGGCCTGTGAACTCCCTTCCCAGCCCTTGCCTGTTTATATTAATCAGTCTGCAGTACTTTAGTTTGGTCAGTAGGAACTGTACTCAGTGTAATCAAAATATGATTGACACTCCTGACGCATAGTGAGTAAACCCAGGGGTCATATCTCTTAAACGAATTGAAATTTGGACAGAAAACATTCTGCCATGGTAAATTATTTGAAGTCATGGTCCTCCAGTCTTATTTCTTGTTCCAGTGCAGCAGTCTAAAGATGGAACATGGTGAGGGGGCGGGGATGAACAAACAGAGGGAATGAGGAACAGAGACTAGCGCTGTGACTCAGCAGAAACCCAGGAGCCTTTTGTCTCTGTGTGCGTTGTGAAATGCATCCTCAAGGACAGTTATCCTTAGGGGCAAGCCAACTACATGGTGACTTCTCATGTTGGCTGTCTCAGCCCTCTCAAAGAATGGTTATTCAGGGCCATGAGATGGTTTAGTGGGTAAGGACGCTTGCTGCCAAGCTTGACCTGAGTTCAATCCCTAGAAACCGTACAATGAAAGGAAATAACAGATCCCTGTGGGCAGGTGCATGTAGGCGTGAACATACACATGTTCATGAATAAATAAATACAAAAGAGAGAGCTCTTACTTACTCAGAATGAGTTGCTTGAGCTTGTACTTTACTTAGAGGTAAAAAGAGCTTCCTGTCTGTTTCTTCCTTTACCCCTTCTAGCAAAGCACAACGCGGCCTGTGCCAGACTCCAGATGGACTGCAGACAGTCCACATGACGGCTCACCTTTGTCTATAACCCAGTCTACCTCCTGCCCACATAAGTATCGCTGACAGTCCACACGACGGCTCACCTTTGTCTATAACCCAGTCCATCCTCCTGCCCACATAAATATCGCTGACAAAGTACTAGTATGTGGTTCCCAGAGGGCAGTGTTGGGGTTTTTAAAGGTGGGCTTGGGCATTTAGTTTTCAAAGTAATCCTCACATAAAACTTCTGGATCAAGAACCGAGGCATAACATATCCCACTAAGAGATAATCACCACTGTGTTACTCTGACTTTAGTCATTTTCATAAAGTTAAAAGTCAACTGAATTTTAAATAAAAAGTCAAGAGCCAGGAGCAACACAGTAAAATGCAAAGCAGGACCCATGTGTTACTGCCTTACACCATGGACTGAGAAGAAACCGCTGAGGGCAAGGAACATTTCCACAATAATGTCCCCATCACTGACAAACTCACGATCTTACGTGGTATCTTGACAACTGTACATAACCTGGTTAGCAAAACATACCAGCTGGCATAGGAAATCTATCTGGTACCACTTCTCCCTTTGGATGAGACGGCTGTGAAGCACCGGATTCAACATTTGGATTCACAATAGCATAGCGCAGCAATTCCTCATACTCCTCCTAGGAGAAGCAGTAACAGTCATGGATTGTAGTAGTTACTGTGCTGCATCCAACCACTCAACTTCTTGTTGTGTTAAGAAAACTACTTAATCACATAACAGTCATATTCTTACCACAATACAGAAAAGTCTGACTCTTATGCTAAGTTTGAGTCCTTTGAGTACTTCTAGTATGACTTTTATATTTACAGTTAAAAGTTTAAAGAGGAAACAGATGTTGGTGATTCATATAATATTTTTCTATCTCTTCTTTCTTATGTTTCAGATCAGTTTCACTGAAGATGAGAAGACATGGTGTTGAAAAGCTATCACTCTCAATTTCAAGTACTTCAATTAAGACTGTTTATATTTTCTCTCTCCTTTCTTCCCTTTTACCCTTCCTTCCTTCCCTCCCTCTCTCCCTCCCTCCCTCCCACCTCTCTTTCTTATTTTGAGACAGGACTTCCCTATACTCTTCAGGCTAGAACTTGCTGTGTAGTACAGGTTGCTATTGAGCCTGCAATTTTTCTGCCTAAGCCTCCTGAGTACTTGCATGACAGGCATGCACCACCATACAAGGTACAAAAATTTTCTTGCTATTATGCAACTCAAAAGAAGCAAACTGGAAACTCAAACTTATGAAACTACACAGGCATTTTGTTTTCCTTAGTTTCAAGCACATACTCACAGGGTAGCTCTCTTATTTTTGCTACTGTTCTTAGAAGAAATGGCATGGATTTGAGTTCATAAAATAAATCTGTATGATTGTAGCTTTGTTTTAGCATTGGAATTTTAAGTAAAATTATAAAAGGAATTTGTATTCTTCTGTTTGAAAATTGTGAAATTTCAGTGTGAAAGACTGAGTAGGTTTGAATTTCAATGTGGAGTCTATTTAACACACCTACGCATTAGGCATTAGGTGAAGGAAATACACTCTTTATGCAGTGTATATTAACGCTGTGAAGAAGAGAAGCAAACACCTATGAGTGACAGAAAGCTGGCCGACAGACCTAAACACCAGAGCCTTCACATGGCTCTGAGCAACTCTTCCTCAGTGACGCCCCACAAAGCAACTTCAAACCATATCCTAGGATTAAGTAGAAGGTGTAGCAGGTGCAGATGTGAAGACCTGTAATTGTAGCACTGAGAAGTGGAGATGAGAGGATCACGAGTTTGAAACTAGCATGGGCTAAACAGTCAGTTCCAGGCTAGCCTGAAGCTACAAAGTGAAACTCTGTGTCAGGGAAAAAAAATCATTTAGCATATCATGACGTCTACAGCAATTATAATTCTTTATAGTAAATTAATTGTAATTCTTTAAATTAATGATAATTCTTTTAAAATAATTAATTAATCAATTAAGTTTGTTTTTCAAGACAAACTTTGGAGCCCATGTTGGAACTCACTCTATAGACCAGACTGGCCTTGAACTCACAGAGATCCATCTGCCTCTGCCTCCCAAGTGCTGGGATTAAAGGTGTGCGTACCACCACCTGGCCTTAAATATTCTTAAATTAAAAATACTATAAATTATATCTAGTTATTAAAATAAAGGGAAATGCCAAGGTTTTCAGTTATTAAGATATAAGGCAACCCTAACTTGATAAATGTGGATAAGATACAAGGTATCTGTTGCTTTCTATAAACCTATATGTGAGTTGACTCTAATAAAATATATAGAATTCCAAGTCTCCTGTGGTAGACCTGCTAATGGACCATGAGCAGCCATTTCTCCTTCACTCCTGTAAATCAATAAGCCCCAGGGTTTGACCTGGGCAAATGGTCATCAATTTCTTCTACCTCCCTTGCAGCTAAGGTAGTTAGAAAACATGGTCTTTGGGATTTGACTCTCTCATATAAATAAGACGCCCTTACCTAGTCAGTTCTCCTAATTTATCTGTCAGTGTCTGTGGCAACAGGAACCAGAACCTGACTGTATAGACCACTGGAGAATCCTGGGCTCTAGAACTTCAGATGGGCTTACGTTCTGTTACTTTACAGTAAGAATGAGAGCACTCAGCAGAGGCAGTTCAATATGAACACTTCACAAAATGTTTCTGAAACTTTGAGTTTTATTTTTTACTATGTTAAAGCCTTTGTAAAAAAAGCTTTGTAACAGTTCACAGCTATTTTCTGCACACTTAAAACAATATACTCCCCAAATTAGTAGAGTTCTCTAAGTTTGATAATATTGTAAATGCAGTATTTCATTGTAAGTAGAACAAGTAAATAACAAAATGTACTTTTAGTTTTGTCACAAATTAACACTTTAATTTTGTTTTTTGGGAGGTGGTCTGTCTTTGTAGCTCTGACTGTCCCAAAACTCTCTATGGCCTTAATCTTAAAGAGATACCCCTGCTTCTGCTTCTTGAATACTGGGATTAAAGGCATACAGCATTACAGAAGGCTTTAGGCTTTAAAATAAAAAAAAATTAATAATAAATTTAGATGTTTTCCTACCTGGAGATCTGTGGAGATGGAACTGTCATGATCAGAGTTGTTGTGAGCAACACGAAGTGAGTATTTGTCCTCGTCAGATGACATTCTGCACAGATGCTGTGAAACAGCACAAGTTAACTTGGTTTCCCAGAATGCTTAATTCAAAGCTTTTAAAGACAGGGGCGTGAAGTAGTGCTTTATCTTGCAAACAATTTTTCATGTCATTTAAAAGAGATCACTCACTCAACATACTGAGCACTTACAGGTGGGGGAATCATCAGGCCAAAAAAAGAAAAAGAGGGCTTACTCCAAACAGTGCATAATATAATATATTATAATACAGTGAAAGAGATGAGCTAAGTACATCAAAGATTAAAGAAAAATGCTTCAGGACAATCCCGTGCAGGGTATGTTAGAGATAAGAGCTGCGGTCGCCATTCTTCAGCTTTATATGACATCCCAGGGACTGTATACTTTCCTGTGAGATAATGAACTACGACAGCTCAACAATTTCTGTAAACTTCCTTCCTGAGACACTTACATTTTGGGAATATTATTGTAAGAAAATTAAGTTTATATAGTACAACATACTAAAACAAATACATTCAAATTATTAAAGGTCTTAGCAAAAGAAACCAATAAAAAATACATTTAAAGACAAATAGAAACTATTCAAACTTTTGGACACTAGTAAGAGAGACAGATGGCCCACAGATTGAGACCTGAAAGATGAGCAGGTCCGCCCTGAGAGACAGACGAAGGCTGAAAACAGCACAGACCAAGACACAGAGGCGTGGCATGTACGCTTAAAATAACCAGGGTGTCTGGCTAGGCTAAAGCAAAGGAAGGCGAGTAAAGAGGAAAGAAAAAGGTACAGCTGAGACCAGGGCTTTTCATATGAAAAGGCTGAATTGTTCCAGAAGGTACTATTAAGTGACTTAACTGATGTGCCCAATCTCTTTATTCATTTTTGTAGTGCTGAGGATTGCACCCATCTGCAGCTATGCCTGTCAGGGCAAATGCTCCACTGCAGAGCCACATCTCCAAATGTAACCTTGTTTTTAAAGAAATTACTCTGACAACTTTAGGGAAGACTGGGATTCTAAAACTATAGAAACCAGTTGAGAGCTAGTTGTAGTAATTCAAGCATAAAGGTTCTTCTCATCATTGACGCAGGAGACAACTGAGCTCCCTAAACTCGAATGCAGCCCTGGCGAGGGTAAGGGCGGTGTGGCTCCGAGACAGCTGTGTGGTGGTGGAAATGAGGGGTCGTGATTAATGGCCACTTAAAAGGAGAAAGCACAGACTGTTGAAGGTGTCCAGACTTCTGTCTTAACCAGACGGATCACAACACTACTCACCAAAGCAAGAACTGCAGGAAGGTGGCACTTGGAGGATGGACGAGGAGTTTAGTGGCAGGGGCACTGGCGGGCGGTCGCCGTGGAAGCACTGAGTAACGCTGGGCCTGCAGGACCGTTAGCCTTCAGTGTCCCTGGTTCCACATCCATGGGTCCAGCCAACTGTGGGTCAAAAACATTTCTTAAAATTGCATCTGCACTGAACATGCAGACTTTTCTTACCATTATCCCCTAAACAGTACTGTGCAACAGCTGCTTACCCAACGTTTCTACTGCACCAGGGTTATTAGTAAACTGGAGATGGTTTAAAGTGTGAAAGACCGTCTGTGGAATAGGCTACATGCACATGCTACGCCGTGTCACACAGGTCTCTCGAGCACCTGCAGACTGAGGTATCTGGGAATCGAGCTCTGACTGTGGCTACAGGAGACAACTGTTGGATGGTCACTGCTGTACAGCGCACAGCTCCAAGCACTGCAATCCACAATGGCTAGAATGTAATACTGGTTCTTAAAGTCAAGTTCCTGAACTCAATATAAAGGAGGGAGACCTGCAGTACAACTACAGGGTGAAGGTTGAGACGGAGGAAACACTGATTTATTGGCGTGTCTAAATAAAGAGGAATGAGTGGGACCACCCGTTGAGGCGTGGTAAAGAATTATTATCCTGCAGACCAAGCACACACATTGCACACACTTTTAGAATATAAATACACGTGTATTTTCTAGAAAGAGTTTTAGCTTCCAATATAATTTCGGAGGAGATCATAATCCTGATAAAGTTAAGGACTACTCCCGTGAGAAGACAGTTAAATCTACAATTGATAACTTTTAAGATGCAAAGTCTCAGTCAAATGTCTGGAGAGAAATCCAGAACACTGGAATTGTGTGGGCAGCATCATGAGGGTCATGGACCACAAAGGGGTAAGGATGGTCCTCAACTAGCCAATCAGGAAGCTGCTGTGCCATTTGTGACAGTTTCAGTTGCTACCAAAACAGGCATCAACTACAGCTTGCTAAGAAAATAAACAAGCAATGAAGTCACTGAAGTAGAAGGGAAGATGCAGGGAAGCCACAAAAGAGAACGCCAGGTTGCAACCAGACTCTGGAAGGGGAATTCCTGTTTTTTATTCAGTATTGCTATGTTTACAAAAGACAAATAAACTAAATCTCAATTGTGACTGTCTTCCATTAAAGCCACCTAGGGAAGATAAAACAAGCATGGTCTGCATCAAGGAATGAATGCTTCACTGATTTCAAACCAACCACTGTGGTAATTTGCTCTGTTTAATTTTCATTACATTTTACTTTATGATTTGTTTGCAGACCTGGTAGGCAACTAGAGTTGAGAGTTGTGGATTACTTTAGTAACAAAACATTTAAGAAACAAATGTTTCTTAAATATATATTGTGGACACAAAACGAGTGTGCTTTTGGAAAATACGTTATCTGCCATTTACCCTGCTCTTTGCAAACAGGCATGACAATTAACTTGAGACTCCTCAGTCTCTGGGTTCAGAGACGACAGCAGAATGATGCTTCTTTAGCGAGTGACATGCATTATTCCATCATGGTCTCAGTATTTTCTAACTTAAGTAGAAACCACAAAATAGTCTGAATGCTCCTCTTTGCCACAGGCACAACTCAGCTGAAAAGCGGGCTCCAGGAGTTCAAATGCAACCCCTAAGATCTAGAGGGCGAACCAACGTGTCTCTGGCAGGAAGGCCTCTAACTGCATGCAGGGACGGGGAGCGCCAGTCCCTTCCAATATTTCTTTCACCACCCTCCAATGCAGACCCATTTAAATCCAATTCTTTCTTAGGAAAACACAACCTCACGACTGACTAGCACCCCGCACCCTAAAGAACAGAACCTGCTGGGCTGGTACGCGCGATGCTCAGTTCGCGTCGCTAGAGTCCTCTTCCTTGCACCTCCAGAGATGATGCCCCCGGTCCTGTCTGAGTGGAAGCGGCCGGCCCCCGCCGCCGGCACCCACCGTCTCCGCCAAACCCCGACTCCTCACTCGCAGCAGCCCCAGCGACGCCGCCGCAACCACAGCAAACACCTGCTACCCTAGCAGCTCCTTGACAGTTTCAAACTGCGGGCAGAGACGAAAGACAGCCCTGGCCATTGGTTCACAGCCTCAGCAATTCTGCATTTCATTGGTTCGTGGACCGTGGGTGGGGCCTAAGCCGGAAGTGGGAGATTTACTAGCGGTAGAGGGCCGGTGTCTCGGGAAGGCCACCCCAGAGTTCCCGGCACAACACGCATGCTCAATGCTGCTCTGTGGCTGAGGACTACGGGGTGGCGCTGCGGACAAATTTCTTTGATGCTGTGAAAGATGCATGGTGCTTGTTTCCGACGAGGAAGACAGGCCGGTCGCGAGGCCTCGAGGTTTAGTTTCCATTCTCAGATAGCGGGCCACAGAATCACTGGCTCGGCAGCTGCACTCTTAAAAGTACAAAAAATACAGCCTCGATTGATTTCTTCAGGGTTGAGGTAGGGAGTCTGATTTTTAACGTAAGTAATTCTGAGGACCAGAGTTTAAAAATACTGCCAACCTAGGGTTTCTTAATGACCTAAATGCCTTAAACTTCAAGACCGGTCCTTCTGGTGGAATATTGACCATAACAGTCAGATCATAATTACAATTTAAACTCTGTTGTACCAAATATTTATTATCACCTACCCTCATTAAACGGCCTAGGGAGATTAAATGAATTAAAACAGCCATCACATAGGCATATAAAAATACTAGATTTCCAACTGTTTCATTACGATTGGTGATAGATCTGACTAGAGATACATAAGAGTCCAGGTGGCAAAGGATTCAGTGATATGGGCCCCCAATCTAGAAAAATAATACCTGCTTGATCACCCCCTCCCCCGCTTTTGTTACCTTCCTTTATTCTGTATACAGAAATGATACAACTCGAGCCTTGCCTACTTCCGTATAGTCAAGAGCTAGACTTTTAAATTTAGAAGTTATATTGCATGTATGTGGACGTGGTGCCTATGTGGAGGTCAGAAGACAGGGGTGGAGTTTATTCTGTTTCCCCCAGGTGTGACCTGGGGATTGAATGCAGGTCACCAGGGTTGATGGCAAGTGCTTTTACCCACTGAACCACCAAACTTGCTCTTACATTTGTTACGATAATGAAGTAAGAAGAGCACCAGAAATTTCTTTTGGCATAAGCTATGTTGGCTTCCACCCCCCATGCTTACTTTAAAGGAAAAATTACTATCACTAGATATGAATTCATACTTGGTTTTTATAACTGCTGTTCAGTGAATACTATATGGTGACCCCATACACTGTAATCATTTTTGTGTGTTCCTGCTGCTACCATCCATTTCCCCCGTCATATTTATGTGTGTGCCACTGTATGTGAAGGCCAGTAGTCAAGATCAGGTATCTTCTTCAATTACTCTCTGACTTATTTTTTGAGACACGGTCTCTCTTTGAACCCGGAGGGCTCTGATTTGGCTTGGCTAACTGACCACACCCCCAATCCTGCCTGTGTGTTCCCACTTCATCGTGCTCTTCCTGTGAGTGCTGGGGAGCTGAGCTGAGGGTCCCATCCTTGTGAGACAAGCACTTTCCTGCTGAGCCGTCTCCCTTTCCTACAACGCTACTTCTTTTCAGGGGGAAGGGAACGTCACAGAAGACCACTGGGCAAGTCATACCCATTCTTGTGAAATTGTAGAAAGAGACCAACCTGAACTGGATATTATGAACTTTAAAATTACTATGTTGTCAAGGTTGCTAGGCAAAGAGAGATTTGAACTGCAGCTAGCCCATTATAATTTAATTGGAAGCTGGAACCCATTACAATGATTTATTTATTCAACAAATATTTAACATCTGTACATGTAATTAATTTTGTAGCTAGTAGGAATTGAGTGGTGTGTAGGCCACAGATACTAGAAAATAACGTAATTTAGTGTCTTATGGGGAAAAAAAACCAGTCATCAAATGAAACTACCAAAGCCAAAAGGGAATAACTAATTATAAATTGTCTTGAAGTTAGGAAAAATAAGGAACTATGTCTGAGTAGGACCTAGTCACTGAATAACTGATTTTGTCTAAGAAACTTAGATGTTGTTTATTGTATGTTGGGAGGTATAGTATAGTACAGTATAGTACAGTACACTGGATGTCTGTAAGATATAGGCCCCAATTCTACTCCCATTTTACGGATACTGTGTTTCAGTTATGATTACATAGCTAAAAGGGCAGATGTGGAGTCTATGTTCTTATCATACAGGATGCGCTCCTGGGAGCATGACAAGGGCCTTGAGGTAAGAAAGCTCCTATAACTGGAAAATGATGAACAAAGGCCAGTCATACAGGAAGTTCAAGTGAGGAGCAAGTTGCACAGGAAGAACATGGAGGTGGGGGCTTAATAGGGGTTGGAGATTTTATGTCAGAGCTCAGTGATATATTTTTCGGTGTTCAGAAGAGTGATTAAAAACAACTTGGAAGGAAGAAGAAGAGAAAATTTTAAAAAGGAGATATTTTGGGGATAGAACTGATGGACTGCATTGGAGAGAAAAGTGTCAAAGACTACTTTCAGGTGTCTGGCTTGAGTAACAGGGGGCGGCCTTGTCATGTTGTATCGAGAAAGAGAGCATTAAACACCAGAATTTGAAAGAAAATAAACGTTCAATGTTAAATATGCTGGGAGTTTGCAAGTGGGCTGTTCTCCTAATCCACTGAATGGGCATGTTCAGAGGAAGGAGCTCCCATCTCTACATCTAAATTGGGAGCTCTTGTATATGGACGTGGATTGTTTTGAAAATGATTTCATTTTTTCTTTTTTTTTTTTTTAAGATTTATTTATTTATTAAGCATACAATGTTCTGCCTGCATATATCCCTGCGGGCCAGAAGAGGGCACCAGATCTCATTACATATGGTTGTGAACCTCCATGTGGTTGCTGGAAATTGAACTCAGGACCTCTGGAAGAACACCCAGTGTTCTTAACCGCTGAGCCATCTCTCCAGCCCCATAGTTTCAATTTTCCATCTTTTCCTGTACCCATGACATTTTCCTGATAACACTGAAGTGCTTTTCCATCCATGGCTCACAGGATGCTAACAAACACCATGCTGTGTTGACCAGGCTGTGCCATACTCTACCCTGTCTTGTATAAGACAGTGGTTTTCAGACTCTGCCATGGTTTGAGAGACTCCATTTTCTTTTTTCGAGACAGGGTTTCTCTGTAGCTTTGGAGCCTGTCCTGGAACTCACTCTGTAGACCAGGCTGGATTCGAACTCACAGAGATCTGCCTGCCTCTGCCTCCCGAGTGCTGGGATTAAAGGCAAGAGCCACTGGCCCGCTTGAACTGTTGTTTCTTAATGGACTGTTTTCATTTCTTTTTTTCCCTGGGCCTCCACTCTTTACATTCCCTATTGCCTTAATTTATTTTCTTGTTGTTGTGATTAAAATACTCTGACAAAGTAATGTAAAGGAGAGAGGGCTCATTCTGGCTCATAGTTAAGTAATGAGGGAGTGAACTCTGTGACCAAGTCAGATTTATTAACAGGTGCCAATCAATAAAGCACACTAGCAATACAGAATGAAGCTGCCGCTACTGTGGATCCAACAGATACACTATCACCGTTGCCGCCGTTAAAAGGGAATGAGAACCAAACTGCCAGCCACGCCTGTTCCCGTGGCTCACTGCCTGCTTGTTTAACCAAGAGAGAGCACTTCACCCTGCCCACACCTTTTATTTGAGTTTTCGGGTCATGTACATCCAGAGAAGATCACATCCATTGGGCCAAGCCGCCCCAATGCAATTGGCTGTCAGAATTCCCACAACAGTTAAGACACAATTTATCATAGCAGGAGAGTCATGGCAGTGGACACTTGGCCCAGCTGGTTGCCTTATGCTTCGGAAGGGAACAATGAGAGCATGCAGGCTCAATTCTCATTTTCCTTTGATGCAGTCCAGAATCTCAGTCAGGAAATGGTACCACCCACAATGGGTGAGCCACCCCACCTCAGTAAGTGAAGTCATGACAGTCCCCTCCAGACATTCCAGATTTTGTCAGGGTGATAGCACTGACCACCATATTTGCATATTACTGTCTTGTAATGTCACTGAACTGTACCCTTCTTCCTCTAATGTCTTCTCTCTATTTCATGGCACTCAAAACTCTCCAAAACCCAACCCCACCAAAGAGCCTCTGCTGGGGTCTCCCAGTTTGACACGAAATGTTAAAATTTGAGAAAGCTGTATAATCTTTATGAGATCTTTGCTGATGAGAAAAATAATAGAATGTACAGAAATCTAAAATTGAAACAAAGTCATTATACTTATGCGTCCCTTGCTTATTTGTCTACCTGTCTACCTATATCAATATCTGGTCCTACTGAAATAATTGAAGGGGCACATATGGCTGCTTAGCTATACTGCATTCTCCACCTGCCCTTCCATTTGAGTGAGGCCCAGATGTGGATGGATTGGCATCCTCAATGTCCTGAAATGAGACTCAATGCAATGCTTTCTACAGTCCTCTTTTCTCACAAGATAGGCTGAATGGCCACGTGGAACAAAGCTCCCGTGTCATTTCTGCAATCAGAAAGCAAGCAAATCTTTTTATCCCTTTAAGTCATCATTTTAGAGCCAGTCAGTCTCAGACTTTATTTTTCTTAAGATTTACTTGTATGTATGTGACATGCATATGATTCTGTGTGTATGCTCATGCGTCTGGAGAAATCAGAAGAAAGCATCTATTATAAATAGATGGAAGTATAAGAACTAAGCTATACATGCACATTATAACAAAAGCTTCTGAAATTCTTAGAAGTCTGGTAGTAATTACTATCCTCAGCTCCCTGAAATCTCAGAGGTGGAGAGTACTGACTCATCCCAGTGCTATTTACGGTTAGGAGACCATGTAATATATACTAACTATAAATTAATAGTAAGAATATACAAGATATTTAAATACAAATAATCCTATTCTAGTAAAATTGTGGAAAACCCACTTTTTTTTATTTTGCTCTTTCCCTATCTCTCTTGACAAAAAAGATTTGAAAAAAACTCAACAGAAGATTTTACCTGGTGTGGGAGGTTCTTCTGTCTATGCATTGCTTTTCTTGATTAATGAATAAAGAAACTGCCTTGACCTGTTGATAGGGCAGAACTTAGGTAGGCAGGGAAGACAGAACTGAATGCTGGGAGGAAGAAGGGCGGGGTCAGGGGATGCCATGAAGCCTCTGGTGGAGATAGGTGTGCTGAAACTTGGCTGGAAGGTCATGACCTCATGGTGATTTACAGATTAATAGAAATAGGTTAAATTAATATGTAAGGTAGAGCTTATGGTCCAAGCCATAATACAAAGGTAGAGCTAATGGCCCAAGCAGTGATTTAAATAATACAGTTTCTGTATGATTATTTCGGTTCTGGGTGGCCAGGATGAACAAATTGTTCCCGGCAACATTTACCAAATGCTATTGGGAGTTATTTTATAAGGAAAGCAAAAATTTGTTACATTAATTACATGTCTTACCCTGCCTGTTCTAGTCATAAAACTCTAATCAGAAGTGACTGTGTCAATGATAAAATAAAAAACACATACAATTACTAAATTTAAAAAAATACTTATTTTATATCCTAACTGTAGTTTCCCCCCTCCTTCTCTCCCTTGTCTTCCCCCCCCCCCCCCCCGCCACAATCCACTCCTCCTCTGTTTCTTTTCAGAAAAGGGCAGGGCTCCTGAGTATCAACAAAGCATGGCATATCAAGTTGCAGTAAGACTAAGCACCTTCCCTTGTATTAAGGCTGGGCCAGGCAATTCAGTATGAGGAATAGGTTCCCAAGAGCCAGCCAAAGCATTAGGGACAAGTACAGCTCCCATTGTTAGGAGTCCCATGAGTAGACTAAACTATACAACTGTCACGTATGTGTAGAAGGCCTAGGTCAGTTCTATGGTTGTTGGTTCAGACTTTGATTCCTATGAGCCAGGTCAGTTGTCTCTGTGGGGTTTCTTATGAAGTCCCTCTGGCTCCTACAATACTTCCTCCCTCTCTTCAGCAGTACTCCCCAAGCTCTGCCTAATGTTTGGTTGTGGGTCTCTGTATCTCTATTCTTCAGTTACTGGATGAAAGCGCTCTGATGACATTTGGGGTAATCACCAATCTGATCTTAGGAGGTGGCCAGTTCAGGCTACATGTCTGCTATTGCTAGGAGTCATCCTTGTAGATTCGTGGGAGTTTCCCTTGCTTCAGGTTTCTACCTATCCCTGAAATGTGTCCCTCTTTCCAGTACTCTCCCCATCCTCCCCCATCCCTCAAGTTTCCATCCCCACCCACCCTGAGTTCACACAGGAGATCTCTTCAATTTCTGCTTCCCAGGAAGATTCATGTATCCCACCTTGGGCTGTTCTTACCTAGCCTCTCTGGGTTTGTGGTTTGTAGCATGGTTATCCTTTAAAGATAACATCCATTTATGAGTGAGTACATATCATGTTTGTCTTTTTGAACCTGGGTTACCTCAATCAGGATTTTTTTTTCTAGTTCCATACATTTGCCTTCAAATTTCCTGATGTCATTGTTTTTAACAGCTGAATAATAATACTCCATTGTGTAAACGTACCACATTTTCTTTATTTATTCTTCAGTTGAGGGGGCATCTACGTTGTTTCCATGTCTGGTTATTACGAATTAAACTGCTCTGAACATAGTTTAGCAAGTGTCCTTGTGGTATGATTGAGCATCCTTTGGGTACATGCCTAAGAGAAGTATTCCTGAGTCTTGAGGCAGCTTGACTCCCAATTTTCTACAAATCACCATATTGATTTCCAAAGTGGCAGTACAAGTTTGCACTCCCACCAGCAATGGAGACGTGTTCCCTTGCTTCACATCCTCTCCAGCATAAGCTGTCATCAGTGTTTTTGAGCTTAACTATTCTGATAGGTGTAAGATGGAATCTCAGAGTTGTTTTGATTTGCATTTTCCTGATGGCTAAGGATGTTGAGCATTTCATTAAATGTCTTTTGGTCATTTGAGATTCCTCTGTTGAGAGTTCTCTGTTTAGGTCTGTACCCCATTTTTTTTATTGGTTTATTTGTTCTTTTGATTTCTAGTTTCTTAAGTTCTTTGTACATTTTGAAGATCAGTCCTCTGTTTGATATGGGGTTGGTGAAGATGTTTTCACGTTCTGTAGGATGTGGTTTTGTCTTGTTAACTGTGCCCTTTGCTTTACAGAAGCTTTTCAGTTTCAGGAGTTCCATTTATTAATTGTTTCTCTCAGTGTCTGTGCTACTGGGGTTATATTTAGGAAGTGGTCTCCTGTGCCAATGCATTCAAGTGTACTTCCCACTTTCCCTTCTATAAGGTTCAGTATGGTTGGTTTTATGTTGAGGTCTTTGATCCATATGAACTTGAGTTTTGTGCATGGTGATAGATATGGGTCTATTTGCATTCTTCTACATGTCGATATCTAGTTATGCCAGCACCATTTGTTGAAGGTGCTCTCTTTTTTTCCATTTCATAACTTTAGCTTCTTTCTCAAAAATCAGGTGTTCGTAGTTGTGTGGGTTGATAGATATCTGAGTTTTTGATTTGATTCCGTAGGTCCTCCTGTCTTTTTTTTTTAAATATTTATTTATTTATTTACTTATTTATTTATCATGTATACAATATTCTTCCTGCCTTGTGCCTGAAGGCCAGAAGAGGGCACCAGACCTCATTACAGATGGTTGTGAGCCACCATGTGGTTGCTGGAAATTGAACTCAGGACCTTTGGAAGAGCAGGCAATGCTCTTAACCTCTGAGCCATCTCTCCAGCCCCCCTCCTGTCTGTTTTTATGCCAATACCAAGTTGTTTTTATTATTGCATCTCTGTAATGGAGTTTGAAGTCAGGGATGGTGATGCCTCCAGAAGTTCCTTATTGTACAATATTGTTTTGGCTATTCTGCCCTTTTTGTTTTTCCATTCGAAGTTGAGTTTTGTTCTTTTGAGGTCTGTGAAGAATTTTGCTGGGTATTGCATTGAATCTGTAGATTGCTTTGTATTTAGTCTGTTAGCCCGTGTCTTTTTATAGGTGAACCGAGTCCATTGATATTAAGGGATATTAATGACCAGTGATTGCTAGTTCCTGTTATTTTTGTTTTTGTTGTCGTTAGTGGTGTTATGTGTGTGTTTCTCTTCTTTGGGATTTGCTGGTGTGGTATTACTTATTGCATATGTTTTTGTGGGTGTAGTTAACTTCCTTGGGTTGTAGTTTTCCTCCTAGTATTTTCTGTAGGGCTGGATTTGTGGGTAGGTATTGATTAAACCTGCCTTTGTCATGGAATATTTTATTTTCTCTGTCTATGTTGCTTAAAAGCTTTGCTGGATATTAGTCTGGGCTGACTTCTGTGGTCTCTTAGTGTCTGCATAATACCTGACCAAGACCTTCTGGCTTTCATTGTTTCTCTTGAGAAACTGTGTGTAATTCTGATAGATCTGCCTTTATATGTTACTTGACCTTTTCCTTTTGCAGCTCTTAATATTCTTTTTTATTCTATATGTTTAGTGTGTTGATTATTATGTGGCAAGGGAACTTTCTTTTTGGTCCAGTTTATTTGGTGTTCTGTAAGCTTCTTGTATTTTCATAGGTATGTCCTTCTTTAGGTTGGGAAAGTTTTCTTCTATGATTTTGTTGAATATAATTTCTGTGCCTTTTACCTGTAGTTATTCTCCTTCTTCAATTACTATTATTCTTAGGTTTGGTCTTTTCATGGTGTCCCAGATTTCCTAGATATTTTTTGTTAAGAATTTGTTGAATTTAACATTTTCTTTGACCTATGAATCTATTTCCTCTATTGTATCTTCAGTGCCTGAGTTTCTATCTTCCATCTCTTGTATTCTGTTGTTTATGCTTGCTTCTGTAGTTCTTGATCACTTACCCAGACTTTTCATTTCCAGATTTCACTTGGTTTGTGTGTTTTTTTATTGCCTCTATTTCAGTTTTCAAGTCTTGAACCATTTAATTCACCCGTTTCGTTGCTTTCTCTTGGTTTTTTAAAGGGATTTATTGATTTCTTCCATTTTTGGTTGTCTTTTTCTCTATTTCTTTAAGTGAATTTTTCATTTCCTCTTTAAGGGCCTCAATCATCTTCATGAAGTTATTTTTAAGGTTGTTTTCTTCTGCATCATCTGCATTGGATGTTCAGGTGTTGCTCTTGTGGATTCACTAGTTTCTGTTGGTGCCGTATTGCTCTTCATATTGTTGATTGTATTCCTACCCTGTTGTCTACCCATCTCTTCCTACAATCGGAATAGGTAGAGTCTATGTTTCAGGGTGTCCCTTTTCCTTCCATTGGTATATTTGGAGGCTGTGGCTCAATTGATCACTCCTTCAGGTGTGGGCAGAGGAGAACCTTTGGTGATCGTTCCTCCAGGTACCTACAGACTCAAGGCTGAGATGGTTGTACCTCCTGGTGTTGGCAGGCTCCAGTGGTCAGATAATTTCTGGAGGACACTACTGTCACCGTGTTCTTTGTCCCCCTCACTCCTCACCCCCATGCTGCTGTTCGTGCTTATCCTCCCAGCAGTCTGGTCTGGCCCACAATGCTCTATTCTTCTTGCCTTGATTTTCTCAACCCCTATTTTGTCACCTGTAGTATCACTAGTGGGTGAGCCCTACACATTTGCTGAATTAAAAATGCCAGATGCTTAAGGCTTTCCCTTCCTTACAAAATGATTTGTGTTTTCAGGGGATCAAAACCCCTCTCTTCTTTTTAAGGAGCCCTGTGATTTCCTCTACAATGACTCAGCAACATGGGATCAGTAAGTTGTCACTTCTCCGGTGGCCTTAGAGTAGAAGGAAGTTTGCTTCAGCCACACCAGGTGGCAGTATGACTCGAGCCTGTAAGGACACGGAACAGGTATGTAAGGAAAAACAATGCAGCAATTCTACAAAGAAAATATTTTAATTTAACAATTAATAATTTAACAAATTTAACAAATTTAACAAAAGGGTCATAGGATTGCAGTTTTGTGAACTTAAATCGGTTCAAAGATGTGTATACTTTTTTATTGCTGCTACTGATAGAATAAAGAAAGAATTTTTATTATTCATTCTGCCAACATATACATAGAAATACATATGTATCCTAGAAGACTGCAGTAAAATCTTACCATTTATATAAAAGAATAGATATCATATTGAAAGTTCTTATGATTATACTTGTTTGTGTATCTAGGAGTAGTTGCAAAATGACACAATTATTTTTGAAATAAAAGCAACCAGATTAGCCCAGCTGCTAAAAAAATTAAGATATTAATCTGATATTCAAGATACAATGTTTTTGGAATTTTAAGATGCTTGATTTTGGCCCAGGGGAATGCTTTGTGTAATATTGTTTCTCATATAATACCCTTATTGTCTAAAATCAGAGTTCTTACTGACTTAGAGATGGAAAGAAATACGAGCAATTCACAGGTTGCTCTGTTCTGGTGTTGATACATTTCTCATGCAGTAGCGTGTGCTGCAGTGTTTGCAGACACTGTCACTTCCACGCTGCAGTTGGTCTTCTGAGTGTCTGTTGGGAGTAAAAGACAGAGGAATGATTAGCAGAGGAAAGTCTCTAATAAGTAGGGCTTATTGTGGGCATTTTTACTGTGGACATTTCCGATGCCCAGCGTCCTTTAATAGTCTAGTGCTTAGAGAACCTCCATTCATGCTTCATGCTTTCTCAGCCTGCAGGGGGAGACTTGCTTTCCTGGCCTTCCTTGCAGCAGGGTCATGGGATACTTGTATGTGCCTTTGATTCAGAAGTGGGCAAGGGGAGACGAGAGGACAGAGAGTTTGTGATCTGGCGTGTTGGGCTCTGTAGGAGTATCAGAGGTAGTCTTTGGTATCCGATCCCGAGCACCTCTGTGTGAGTTGTAGCATTTGTGCAAGTCCTGGTTCAGATGGTAAAATTATCAGCAGGTCCATTAGCTGTAGTGCATCCCAAGGAGTAATTCGGGATTCTTCCTGACTGCTCAGCATCCGTGTCTGGTGCTCAAGTCTTTTCAGAGCATCTGTGAGCTCCTGCTAGACTTTATTTTGTTGTGGCCAGCCAAAGTTGATTTTGTTGTTTGCCACTAGAAGTCCTGATTAAACTGAGAATAAGTGTGTATGCCCTGGTGTCTAGTTTTCTTCTCCTGTAATCAGCTGTTAAGGCTGCATTATGCGCAGAGCTTACAGTTCTGGAGACTGAAAGGCTTCCAGTGCTCAAGTCTAACTGATCCCCAGAGAAGACTGCTCTGCCCTGCTTGGTGCCTGTGTGTGAACAGGGGACCAGGAGGAAACACAGACTTATAGGTAACTTGTCAAATTAAAATTGTGTTATAAATCTAGGGAAATTGTCCTTTGAAAACAGGAAAGGAAGAGAATATGCTAATTGCAATTTTGAGTTGATCAGTGACACCAAAAATGAGTTCAAGTGGCAGCAACTGAGGAAAAGTAAAGTCACTTCGTGAGCTATGCCTGTCAGTAGGGTGCTCTCTGCCATCTTTAAAACCAGAGTTGCGCTCAGAAACAGCGACTATTGAAGACTACCTTCTTAGTGAAATATTACCTGCTAATTAAAAATTTAACTAATTTTGAAAAGCAGAATAGACTGTTGTTTAGTTCAGTGGGTTGCTTATCTCCCTTCTAGCTCCAGGATCCTTTATTGTGGGGAACCCTTAGCATGGGGCTAGCACCAGGCTACTCCACTGCACCCTTTTCTCCCCTGTCCCAGGGAAGGCAGGTGTTGTGTCCCTGGCTGGTGAGAATGCTGCCCTGTCTGTCTCCAGTCCAGATGTGAGACATGATCTAAGTAGGACAAACTGCTCTCCTCTGGGACTTGATACATGAACTCTGGGAGTGAATGGAAGCTCTGAGGATGACTGCTCTGCCCAGCCATTTGGAGGAAGTTGTTTATGGTAAGAGATGAGGAGACAAACAGGAAGAAGATGAGCGGGGATAGAGATGGAGGCTCTGAGAGATGTCCAGCTGCGCTTTCAGTTGGGCTCCCAGCACTTGTAATCACGAGTCTTGGTCAGCGGTCCTGGTAAAACTCCAGAGCTCTTGTATTGTTTTTCTCTCTACCATGCCTGTGTTGTATACTCAGTAAAACTAAGAGAAAAAAACTAAATGCCTTTTCTTTAAAGTTCAAAGTAATAAATGACTAACATGGAAAAACTGGAAAATATTAAAAGCATGACCGTACCCAAGAAATGTTAAACAAGTCAACCACAAGCCTACCTCCTATAAAAAAAGTTCTTTGATCTCACAGTTTCATGTTTGGACAGTTGTGAGCATACAAAGTGTGATAATGTACTCTTCATTTAATAATACATTGTCAACATTTTTGTATTAATCTTTTTAATGCTATTAATCTTTTTCTACTGCATAATTAAATTGTCAAGCCATTTTGAACAGTATGTTGAAAATGGTTGACAAGTGAAAATAGTGTGTGCTAGACATGTTTCCTAGTGAGATGCAAAAAGAAATTTACATAAAGAATTCATCACTCTTTATTACCAATGCTAAGTCACTAAGTACATGCAGCTGAAAAAAGTGTGTTTTGGAAGACAATGTTGCGCCAAGCTCCCATGAACTTGATACCAGGATACCAAGGAAGCACTTTGACCTTATGTGGTAGAGCAAGTAGAATGAGACTGGGGTGGGCATTGAAAGCACAGTTTAGGTACCAATGGTATAGAAAAGAGGACTTACTGTTCCCAAGACAGGAAGCTTGACAGGCCATATGAGAAAACTGTTGCCTGTCCTACTTAGTATCTATGTGCACTCCTTGTTTGCTTCTTTATTGCTGTCTTAAACACTACCCCAAGGCAACTTGGGAGAAGGAAGTGTTTACTTGGCTTATAGGTTATGATGAATTATCCAGGGAAGCCAAGGCAGGAACTTAAAGCAGGAACTCTGAGGCAGGAACTGAAGTGGAAATGTCAGGGGTATGTTGTGTACTGGCTTCTCTCAGGTTCTTGTTCAGCCTTCGTTCTTATATTGTCTAGGCCTTCCTGCCTGGGGATGGTACTTCCAACAGGGGGTACTGCTACATAAATTATCAATAAAAAAATGCTTCCTAGACATGCCCCCCCATGCCATCCACTCTCCTCCATTTCTCTTCAGAAAGGGCAGGACTCCCGTGGATATCAACCAGCCATAGTATATCAAATTGTGGTGAAACTAGACACCTCCTCTTCTGTTAAGGCTGGACAAGGCAGCCCAGTACAATGAGAGCTGCCAAGTTGAACTGGTAATGACTCTCAAACTTGGAGACTGAGAAGCGAGGGAAAGGAACAAAGGAAATTGAGAAGTGGTTCTCTAAGAACAAGAACCAGGAGATAAAAAAATCTGGAAACTAAGTGAGGAAGCCATGGGTTCCAGGGTATGAAGGGCTCTGTGACCAGGACAAGAACAGTTTTAGAACAATGATAGGAAAACAATACTGATTGGAGTATGGTGGGAGAAAGGGTTGAGAGAAAATAGAGGAGCAATTACAGAAAGTTATTTCAGAGGAATGCCTTCATGAAGGGAAGCAAGGAAATGGAGCGGAATTTTAGGTCAAGGGAAGCTTTTTAAAAACAATGTAAGATAGGAGAGTGTATTTTTATAATGTTGGAGATGTCCACAAAAGGCAGAAAAGCTGATATTGAAGAATAGGGATGACTGACGGAGGAATGTTCTTAATAGTTGAGATGGCACATACTTTAGTAAAGGAAGGTTGGAACTGCCAGAACATAGGTGGCTTGTTGACTGTAACAGGGGTATGAATGTAGAAATGCAGGTAGGTTTTTACATTAATAACATCCATCAGACTTCTTTAACTTATTCTCCTTTTGAATATAAGAGGCAGCAAAACCATCAGTTGAGAATGAGGAAGGGAATATTTGAATGGAAGATTCAGAATAATTGTAGAAAGGAGGGACAGAGGCTAACAGGACCATGTTGGTATCCTTAGGCTCCACCAGAGATCATGAATTTAGCCCAGTTAGCCTGGCTCAGTGGTTTTGTACAATACATTCAGAGGATTAGGCAATGGTATCTAGGGCAATTATCCTAAGCTACTGTTTATTCAACTAAAGTGTAGAGAGTCTGGCCATGGTATGCATGCCTGTAATCCTAGCACTTGACAGGTAGAAGTAGGAGTTTGAGACAATAGAGGCTAGGCCATATTGTGAGACTTTGTCTTAAAGCCAACCAACCAAACAAACAACAAATAACAACACAAAACTTCAAGATTATTACCTAAGTTCCTTGTATTGATTTGCCCCCATTCCAGCAAAGCATAGTCTGTTCTTTTAAAATCACTTTTTATGAGTTTAAATTATTTCAGCATTTGATTTCATAGACAGGGAATTATATAGTATGTACCGTTTCTATGCCTAGCTACTTTTGCCCAGCATATAGTCTGTTCTCATACATATTTTTCTATTTTGTTCCCTTTTTATTCTGAGTGGTACTCCATTGTATAGAAATTTAAAAATGTGTCTATTCACCTGTAGATAGGCAGAGGCTTTCAGTTTATGTTGTTATTAAAATTTATATACAACTCCTTTTATTTGTTTTGATTTTTAAAAATATTTTATGTACGTTGATGTTTGCCATGGGTGTTGGGCCCCCTGGAACTGGAGTTACAGATAGTTGTGAGCTGCCATGTGGGTGCTGGAAATCAAACTTGGGTTCTTCTAGAAGAGCAATCAGTGCTTTAACCACCGAGACATCTCTCTAGCCCCGTTTTGGTTTTTTGAGACAAAGTCTCACTGTGTAGCCCAGGCTTACCTCTAACTGTCAGTGTTTCTGCCTCAGTCTTCTGAGGGCTGGGATGGCAGCTGTGCACCCCCACCCTTGCTCAATGTACAAATCTTTTCATGTGCATGTGTTTTCATTTTTTTCAGTAAACACCTGTGATGACAGTCACTGCTATTATTCATTTTGGTTTTGCTTAGAATTATATTTGATTCTAAAGCATCTTATCCCGGGAAATGCACTGCAGGTACCATTTGAAGAAGGAAGCACTTTGCTGAGAGTCCCAGGGGACCCTAACCCCGTGACTTCTCTGCTTCTGTTGGAGCCATCAGGGCAATAAACAATGGTACAGTGAACGATAGTGGGTGGGTACTCAGATGGAAGCATGCACTGCAGGAAGAAAGGCATGAGAGAGGATAACGGTCCTCAATACTCTGCCCTCCGGAGCAACAGCAAGAGTAGTCTTGTCCTGTACTCTCTGCTTTGAGGGTCTGTTTGTGCATTCTCTTGGGCTACCAATTCTTGCTGTATTTTGGAAGATAACTGTGGTGCTTTGAAGAAAATGGCCTGCAAGGGGAATGGCATTCTTAGGAGGTGTGGCCTTGTTGGAGGAAGTGTATTATTGTGGGGGCGGGCTTTGAGGTCTTTTTTGCTCACACTTTGCTCATTCTGACTTCCATTCGACTTCCTGTTGCTTGCAAGATGTAAGACTCTCTGCTATTTCTCCAGCATCATGTCTGCCTGCTACCATGCTGCTCCCAGTCATGACGATAATGGGCTGCACCTTTGAAACTGCAGGCAAGCCACCCTAATTAAATGTTCCCTTTGTAAGAGTTGCCGTGGTCAAGGTGTCTCCTCAGCAATAGAAACCCTAACCAAGACAATAACAGGAAACATTTGTTACTATAAGGAAGATGGCTTTTTGTTGTGATGTTTAGCTTCTAAGTCACGACCCATAAAGGCGGTCCAGAAAGGAGCACAGTCTCTCTCCTGCCTGGATCCTTGGAGTTCTAGCTCTAGACTCCTCAATGAAATGTCCTCTTTTGTAAGTGGGAAATGTCTCTGAGATATAGTTGTGTAGCTTCTCCTGGAGAGAAGTCAACAACTGTCTATTTACCCCAGATGGGACACCAATGACAAGGTCAACAAGACGACCCCTGAAGTCTAGCTTGGCGAACCCGTGGGTGCGTTTTCTGGGGTCACCTGCAGGAGCATGGGTAACACAAAGGCTGCCACATCACAGCAGGGTCCGCCCCAGCATGGTGGTGACTCATGAAACTGCATCTTCAGAACTCCCAACCTGTCAACTCCGTAGGATTTCCTCTTCCCTACAACTGATTTCTGATTTTATAACTTTGGGGAGGGGCCTGGAAAATGTTAGCTTCTTTAGCTTCCTCCATTTCCTGCATCCTTTGAATTCCCTGGGTCTTGCTAGGTTCTTGAATCGTAGGAGAGTCTCTCCTTCCTCCAGGAAGGAATGTTTCCCTTTGGAGGAAACAGTGGCACCATAGGTGCCATTGCTTTAAATGTCAGACTCCCCAAGGCGAACAATTGCATACTCTGCAGTAAACAGTTCAATTTGCAAATTAAGATTTGTAGCCAATTTATTGAAACTTTTCTTTCTACATAATTTTTCAGTACCTGGCAGGGCCTCTGGCAATCTGTTGATTTTAAAAAAGCAATCAATATTCCAAAATGTCTCACCCCAAATTAGAAATTATGTGAAGATGATTGAAGTGGAAAAGAAAGAGCACATTGTTCCCTGGCTTTCAGTTCCTCCCTAGCAATGAATTTTCATGAACTGTTTGCGCTCTTAAGGAAATTTGATATTTTTTTTAAAGGTTGTGATTATTTGTGACAGGAATACAATATCAGCAGGCTTCTTCTTATGTATTCATATTTATGCTAAACATCTACAGGCAATTGTAAGTCAAATACCTTCTGTCTGTAAACTGTTCATTTCACATAGCACTCATTAAACATCACTTAAATGAGTATTAACTGTGGGCAAAACACAAGTGCTTTATCACGTGCCTTTAAAATATTTAATTAGGAAATGAGGGACCGAGGAAATGGCTCAGCTGGCGGAGCACTGCCAGGCAAGTGTGAGGACCCCTAGACTTTGGGTACGGTACCCATACTCATGAAAAAGACTTGGTGGATACCTGTAGCCTCAGCACTAAGGAGGCAGAGATGGAATCCCAGGGATAAGCTGACTATCTAGATTTGCTGTAACTGATGAGCTCCAGGTTCGGGGACAGTCCCTGCCACCATAAACAAAGTGGGAAGAGATGGAGGAAGACAGCCAGTGTCAGCTCTGGTCTTCCTCTTGCAGTGCACGCGTACACATGTACACCCAAACTCATGTTCACCCGAGGAGCTGGCTAGTTTTATATCAACTTGGCACAAGCTAGAGTCATCTGAGAGGGGGGACCATCAATTGAGAAAACACCTCCTTCATACCAGCGGGCAAGCCTGTTGGGCATTTTCTTGATTAGTGATTGATGTGTGTGGGAACACCCCTGGGCTGGCGGTGCTGGGTGCTATAAGAAAGCAGGTTGAGCAAGCCAGTAAGCAGCACCCCTGCATGACCTCTGCCTCAGCTCCTGCCTCCAGGTTCCTCTCCAGTTTGAGTCTCTCTGCCTTGGCTTCCCTCAGTGGACTGTGATTCAGGATACATAAGCCAAATAAAGCCGCTCCTCCCTGCGTTGCTTTGGTCATGGTGTTGTTTATTTACAGCAAGAGTAACCCTAAGTGAGACACTCACACCCGTGCACACACACACCCATGCACACACATACCCTGTCACACACCCAGAGAAGAGATAGAGGCAAAAAGAGCACGACATGACTCACAACATGAGTAGTGCTTCTGACTCCTGGCTGGGGAAAGAGGCGCTAGAACAAGCTTTCTGGAAGCCTAGGCCTTACTCTTCCGAGGGCTGCCCTTGTTTTTTTTTTTTTTTTTTTTTTTTCCAGTGGAATAGCATTTCCCAAGTGGTATTGTTCAGTTGTATGCTAACTTAAGCAGGACATATATTATACAATCTATGGATTCTGCAGGTGGCAACTACGCATGTCAGGTCACTGAGGGATCCTTGAGATGTTTAAGAGAGAACATGTCAAAATGAAGCCTTGAAGCAGCTTGGGGCCACCTATTAAATGACGTGTCTGTTTCCTCTCCCTTCCTAGTCTTTCCACACCAACCCACACACCCACATTTACACCTAATTTGTTCGTTTAAACTCAGGAGATTGAGGTTTGACTAAAGGAGACACGTGGATTTGGTTATTCCCTCATAACTTTTATTTTTCCATTGCTTTAGAGTTTTTCTTTTTTCTCTTTGGCAGAAGCCGGGCATGCTGATTCTAAATGCTCTCAGTCAGGAGTCAGGTGCATGTGTTTATTGGCCTTCTTCCTTCCTTCCTTCCTTCCTTCCTTCCTTCCTTCCTTCCTTCCTTCCTTCCTTCCTTCCTTTTTTCCTTATTTCCTTCTTTTCTTTTTAACTCCCCCAGTCTTTACAATTTATTAAAGTTAGCCAGATAGATTACAGATGGCTCAATTTGTAAAGTACTTTCTGTGCAAGTATACAAACCCAAGTTCGTGTGCTTTTATGCGGGTGCTGGTATAAAAGCTAGGCACAGCTGTGCGTATCTATAATTCCCGGGCTGGTCGTGTAGAGACAGGAAATCTTTGGCGCATTAGGTCAATTAGCCTAGCAGAATCCAATGAGCTTCAGTGAGAGACCATGTCTCAAAAGATAAGGTGACCACAAACTGTGGAAGATACCCCATGTTGACCTCTGGCTTCCTCATATACGAAGACATGAAGATACACGAACACATGCACCTCTACACACATATGCATCCAATGTGTCCTACCTCACACCCACATACAAGTCAATCAGAAAATGACTCCTGGACATAGGGTATGTTGCCTTGGTTACTCAGAGTACAGAAAAATTATGACTAGTTCCTTCAGAATCTCACTTAAATGTTTTCTTAGAAACAGCCCCGAGACTAATGAAAGTACCCTTTTGGCAGATGAAGGAAAAATCCGAGACAAGTCCTCGGGTCAGTCAGCATAGGCATTGCTAAGGCAGAACTGAGCAACATGAACCGAAGGAGATGATGGTGAGGGGCTGGGTTGTATTTGCTTCCTCTGGTGATGCTGGTGTGGGAATGCACGCCAGGGCTAGGAAGAGTGAGAAGTGCCAAACAATGGTTAGGCAAATCGTCTTCTGCCGTTGCTGCTCAGAGATTTTGATTTCAAGGACCCCTTGTGTTTTTAGGTGTGTGTGTGTGTGTGTGTGTGTGTGTGTGTGTCTGTCTGTCTGTCTGTAGGGGTACACACATAAAAGTGCAGGTGCCTGTGGAGACCAGAGACATCAGATTTCTTGGAGCTGGAGTTACAGGAAATCTGATGTTGTTAACTGTCTGACATGGACACCAGGGTTAGAACCCAGGTCCTCTGCAAGAGAAGTATGTACTCTTAACCACTGAGCCATCTCTTCATCCTCCAGTCTTTTGTTACACCATTAAAAACACACTTCCATATAACCCAGCAGTCATACCCCAGGATATTATGTTACAGAAATGAAAAGTTGAGTTCAATGAAAACAGGCATACAAATATTCATAGCAGCTTTGTTTATGATAAAAAACTGGAAACAACCACATGTTCTTCAACAAGTGAATGGCTAAGCAAATTTGTGTGTTTTTACGTAAGTGAGTATTGTTTAGATGAAAAAATCAGGAATGCCCACAGCTGAGATGTTACACCCTGGAGCAAAGCCTTTGGAATGATTCTGTTCACGTCATGGTTTTGATATGACGCAACCATAAAGAGGAGAGCAGACCATGGTCTCCAGGGCTGAGAGCTGCAGTGGAGAGGGCATGAGGGCCTTTCTTTGGAGCAATGGAGCAGTTCAACACACTGCGACTGCGAGTACAGGAGTTCAGGCATGCGATTCACATTCCTAGAACTGAGCACCGGAATGGGGAGTGTGTGGAAAAACCAGGGAAACCCAAACAACGCCTGTGTTTAGTTATGCGCTTCTGTCAGTTCTCGTGTCTCATCTACTGTAGTCACAGGAAGGTGGTGTGGGATCCGGTGCTTGAAGTATACATTTATATATGTAAAGATATAATTTTTGAAATGGCATGAAGAGTTTACAGAAACTCCATGCTGTTTTGCAACCTTTCTGTGATCTTGAAATTAATTCAAAATAAAAAGGTAGTGTTTCCATCACCCACACCAAAGGGGCTGAAAATGGCCTTTTTAGGGGAGAAGGTGAGGTTGGTCTGGGAGACATTATAATTTGAGATGTCTATTACACATGTGTGTATATAAGTTTGGAGTTTGGGAGAAGAATGTAGAAATGACATGTGGGAGATAAAATGAAAACCATAAATTTGGATAAAATCATCAAAGTCAGGAATGTTGATCGTGGAGGAAAGAGCAAGAGCTGAGCCCTGGGACTCTCCACCAGGGGATAGCATAGGAGAATAGAATGGAAAATGGGCAAGATGCTGGCTGTTTCTGTTTACTGTTGCTTCTCTTGTGTGTGTGTGTGTGTGTGTGTGTGTGTGTGTGTGTGTGTATATGCACGTGTGTGTGTAGAGATCTATTCCAAAGAGTAGACAGACTCCCCAGTAGATGTGAACTTCCTTCCTTGTTGTGGATTTATTTATCTTTTCCTCTGTACTTTATTATTAAAGAAAAATTTTGCAGGATATCAGTAGGATCATCCCTATTAAACTGTTCAGTGATCATACACAGTGTCTTATAGCAATCCTCATTGCTACTTGGAACCATATGTAGTAATCTTTTTTTTTAAAATATTTATTTTATTATGTGTACAGTATTCTGTCTGCATGTATGCCTGTAGTCCAGAAGAGGGCACCAGACCTCATTACAGATGGTTGTGAGCCACCATGTGGTTGCTGGGAATTGAACCCAGGACCTTTGGAAGAGTAGGCAATGCTCTTAACCACTGAGCCATCTCTCCAGCCCCCATATATAGTAATCTTAATGCTTTGGGAGAATCAGTATTGGTTCCATAAAAAAGAGGATGGGACAGTCATCGTGAGACTACATTCCCTAAAGAGAAAATAATGCCTAAATTAGATTTGCCTTCAGGAAAATACATTTATCTTCTTTTAGTTTCTAAAACTGTTGCTCATTTAAAATTGATTACCTTTTAAAAATAATACGTTTCTCAATCCTTAGAGAATTTAACAAATGTATCTTGATCATACTAACCCTCACTCCTCCAGATTCCCTTCTTTATGTTCTTTTTTTTTTGTTTTTTAAAAATAGACTTTTGTTCTGTGTGTCCTCTGACTTTTTCAATCTTTCTGTTTCCTTGCACTCAATGTCCCCTAAACCCTAACTGTAGGGTTGGTATTGTTCACATATTAATCAGAGGCATGCAGTCCACAATTGGTTGATCTCCGCATTTTGACCAGCTGTGGGTATCTGTAAGGAAACCGAAAAGCTTACTATCCCAGTCAGAAAGCCCAGAGCAAAGACTTGCAGGAAGAAAAAGTCAAGCAGAAAGAAGGCAGAATGTCAGGACTCACAGGTAAAGTAGAGGATCTAGATGAAATAAGCAGAGATTATAAATTTTTTTTTGAAGAGCACAGGGACAGAACCTCAGTAGAAAAAGCGAAAAACTAACAAAACTTCCCGTAAGTGTACAAACTCATAGAGATCAAACCATTTTCTATTAAATGATGAATAGGTCAAAGAAGAAAGGAAGTAAAAAAATTTTCTGCAATTAAAGGAAAATAAAAATACACCACAAAAAACTCCTGGGACGCATGAAAAGCAACTCTAAGAGGGAGATTTACAGCAGTAAGTACCTATACTAAAAAATCAGAGAGAGCATGAAAATGACTTAGTGATGCAACCCAAGGATTTGGAAAACCAATAACAAATTAAACCCAAACCTGGTAGGCAATAAGAAATAATAAAAATCAAGGCAGAAATCAATGAATTAGAAACAAAGAAAACAATCAAAAGAACCAAAGAATCTAAGAGCAGGTTCTTTGAGAAGATAAACAAGATCAACAGATCCTTGGTCTAAGTAACAAAAAGAAAGAGAGAGATGACCCAGGTTAACAGAATCAGAAACGAACAGAGAAACATCACAACAGATTTCAAAAAAATACAGAATATTCTAAAGGAATACTTTAAAAGTCTGTATTCCATTAAGTTGGAAAATATAAAGTAAATGGATGAATTTTTAATTTGTCCAAATTCCCAAAGTTAACCCAATCTCCCCAAAAAGGAGACTGAAACAGTAGAAAAGGCCTTCCCACTAAACAGATGGGTTCACAGAGTTCTACTATACTTTCAAAGAACTCTAATCAAGCTTTTTTCAACACTTCAAATAAAATAAAAAGAGACAGAAATAGAAGGGTCATTCCCAAACTTGTTTTATAAAACCAGTGTTATTCTGATACCCAAACTAGGTAAAGATACTGACAAAACAAAACAAAGCTACAGACTGATATGTCTTGTGAGTAAAGACGTAAAATTCCTCAGCACAACACTAGCAAACAGAATAGGAGCACATATTAACTAAAAATCATTTACCACAATCAAGTTGCCTTCATACCAGAAATGCAAGGTAGTTTAACATATCTTACATCAATAAATATAATAAATCACATAAATGGGCTTAAAGACAAAATCACATAATCACCTCAACAGATGCAGAAAAACTTTGGCAAAAACCCAGCATGCTTTCATGGTAAAAGTCCTAGAGAGAGTAGGGTTTTAGGGGACATACATCAGCATAACAAAGCTGTAATAAGAAACACACAGCCAACATTATTCTAAATGGAGAAGATCTTTAACAAATCCCACTAAAATCAGAAATGAGATAGAGCTGCCCAATATTCCTACTCTTTTTTAAAACTAGAGTGCTGAAAGCATTGGCTGGAGCAGTAGGGCAAGGGAAGATGAGCAGATACAATAACTAAAGGGATACAAATAGGAGAAGAAGAAACCAAATTACCCCCATTGTAGGTGCTATATATGAGAGACACTAAAAATTCCACCAAGAAACAGTTTCAGCCAAGTGGCAGGCTACAAAATCAGCTTACAAAATCAATAGTGTTTCTTTACACCCAAACAAGCACACTGTGAGAGAGATCATGGACACATCCATTATAATAGCATTAAAGAGAATAAAATATCCTGGAATGAACCTGACCAAGGAGGTGATACATCTCTATAATGACAATACGTCTCTAAAATATCTGAAGAGAGACTGAGAAAGACATTAGCAAGCGGACAGACAGCTGTGCTCTTGGCTTGGGAGAGCGAATGTTGTGAAAATGGACTTCCTACCAAAACCAATTTACAGATTCAACATAAATTCCATCATAATATCCAGGAAATTTTTATAGAAATAGAAAAAAATCGTGAAATTAATATGAAAGAAGAAAAGAGCCCACAGAGTCAAAGCAGTCCTGAGCATGGAGAACAATACTGGGGGGTTGTTCCAGACTTCAGTATTATAGAGCTACAGTAATAATTATTGTCCTGATACAAAACAGACTAGTGGACAGTGGAATAGAACAGAAGATCAAAATATGAATAATCATAATCTGAGTTTTGACCAAGAGGCAAGAAGAACAGACAGCTGTTTGACAGCTGGTGCTGGGAAAACTGGATGTGCTTATGCTGAAGAATGAAATTAGACCTGTGTCTCTCACCCTGCACAAATTAGATCCAAATGAATTGGAGACCTCAATTTGAAACTTTAAACTCTTAAACCGGTAGAAGAAAGTGTAGTCTGAACCCTAAAGATTTAGATGTAGGATAGGACTTTCTGAATATGAATCCTTTTGCCTGGGATTTGAGACCAACAATTGACAACTGGGACAACGGAACTAAAAGAAACTAAAATGTTTCTGCACAGACAAGGAAGCAGTCGACTGAGTGAAGAAGAAACCTACAGAATACAAGAGAATTATTTTCAGCTATATATCTGACAGGATAATATATAGAATAAATAAAGAACTTCAAAAAAGAGTCAAGGAAACAAATGACCCAATTAAAAAATAGACTAGTAATCTAAACAAAGAGTTCTCAATAGAATAAATTAAGTGGCTAAGAAATACCTTGGAAAAAGTTCATTGCCCTTAGCAATTAGGTATATGTAAATTCAAACAGCTTTGAGATCTCATCTTACTGTAGTCAGAATGGCTAAGATCAACAAGACAGCTGACAACAAATGTTGGCGGGGTGTGAGGAAAGAGGAACACTTGTTCACTCTTGGAATGTCTACTCTGGAAATCAGAATGCAGAATCTTTAAATATACAGTATAACCCAGCTACACCACTCCTTGGCATGTGCCCAAAGGACTTGAAATCCTACTGCACTGACACCTGCTCAGCCACGTTATTGCCACCGTACTCACAATAGCCAGGAAATGGAAACAACTGAAATGCCCTCAACAGGAGAAAGGGTAGTGAAAATGTGGTACATGTTCACTGTGCACTACTCTTCAGCTGTAAAGAAAAATAAAATCATGAAAATTTCAGGTGGACAGATGCGCCTAATAAAGATTGTATTGAGTGAAGTAACTCAGACCCAGAAAGACAAATGCTGCATTTCTGTCTATTCATGGTTCCAGATCTTCAGATAGGAGTATGCAGCGTGGAGTAACAACAACAACAAACCAGGAAAATATAAAGGGGCCATAGGTGGCAGGGAAGAGAGTGCTTGAGAGGGGAATAAGCAGGATATAAGTGATGTAAAGTGGAAAACAGAAAATTGGAGCAGGTTCCAAAATCAGAGAGAGGGAAGAAGGGAGAGCAATACAGAAGGAGGAGATACCAGGAATCAATAATAACAAGGTTATTTGATGAACTCAAGGAATCACATTACCTTATATATACCTACAATTATAAAAACTTTATCTTAAAGGAAGTTATACCACTTAGGCTGACAGTGGGAAAAAGGAGGAACCCAGTAGAAAGCAGAGAATTCCTTCTTACACTACACACATACACACACACACACACACACACACATATATACACATATATGTATATATATGTATGTGTGTGTTATATAATGTATAATTTGTATTTGAGCCCTCCTGTATTATAACTCTCTCTCTCCATCCATTTCTTTCACAAAAAGAGTAGTTAAAAATCAAAATACAAACCGGGAGGTGGTGGCACACGCCTTTAATCCCAGCACTCGGGAGGCAGAGGCAGGCAGATCTCTGTGAGTCTGAGGCCAGCTTGGTCTATAGAGCTAGTTCCAGGACAGCTAGGGCTGTTACACAGAGAAACTCTGTCTTGAAAAAGAACAATCAAAGTAGGGTATTGTGGTGCGTGCCTTTTATTCCAGCATCTGGGAGGCCAAGACAACAGCAGGTGGATGTCTGTGAACTCAAGACCAGCCTGGTTTTACACAGTGAACTCTAGGACATCCAGAACTACATAGTAGGACTGCCGTGAGTCATGTGACTTCTGCAGGGGATAAGGCCTGAGAATAGCAGGAACAAGTTCTTCTTTTGGCAATCCCTGGGAGAATTTAACCCATTTTTGTCAAGGCTGATGGACAGTTTGTTGTATAATTCTGTGCATGACCCCAGGACCATATGTGCTGCTTGCTCTCCTCACTTTCCTTACACAAATTATTGCTGGTTGCCTTTAGTTTCACTTTCTTGGAGCCATAGATGAAATGGCCATTGCATTAGGAAAATGTTCCCCTGATGACTCTCCTCTGGGTAAGCCAGAGGGGATGTTGTTAAAAATATACAGTGGATCCGATTCAGCTCTTAATGCCTTTGGCGTTTCAAGTATGTCCACGAATTCAGGATTCTAAAGAACAGGATGTTGCCTTTCCAGTGCACCTTGGGACTAGTCTGAAAGAGTCATGGTACTTCAAGACATTGCATATTTGCATAATTGTCCTGGAGAGGATGATTCTAACCACAGGGGTCTAAGAGTAATGCAAATGAATAGATGATATCAAGAGTAAATGGGAACGGTCTAAGAACTGGGAATGAAGTAGAATCACAGAAACCCACAATGCCCTCATCTGTAGCTGTGCCAACACTGTAGGAGCCAATGTAGGAAGCTGAGAGGAAGGGATATGAGAACGAGGACTAAGCAGTGCTAACTATTAAGAGTGAGCTTTTAAGTTATGCAGTTTATGGGATGACAGGAGAAAACCTGGTATAACCCTATAGGAGATAGAGTAAGATACAATGAAGAATAGAGTGATTCGGCCTTGGCTGATGAGTTGATTGCGAGAGTTTAGATTTGACCAGAGATAAACTTTGACTATTAGAGGCAAAACTTTCTTTCACTTTGCATGATGTTGTACTGCAAATGCTGCCAACTGGGCACACTGTTCCACCTGTAAATGTGCCTACTTAGAAACTTTCTTTGTTGCTTGCTATACTGCTTAGACGTCTATTAGTAAGGCTATGAATCAAGTGGGTAATGGTTACCAGTAGGGGTGAGGGACGGAAAGGGAAGGAGATAAGAGAACAAACTGGCAATTATTTTACAGTAATTATTATTAGAAACTTAAGGAAACAAATATGATTGTAAAACTGTCCATGCAATCTATTGAAACTGTATAAATAAAAACGACCCAGGCTATCTGGAGCCACCTGTTTGGAATGGGTGGTCAGACTTTTCTTCCTTTCACTGGCTTCACACATCCGCCCTAGGTTATCAGACCTGCTAAGAGCAAGGCTCTCAGCATAGGACCTTATCTCAACAAACAAACACCAAACCAAGCCAAACCAAAACAAAAATTAAAATGCAAATAACAGATTTTGGCTGGGCGGTGGTGACACATGCCTTTAATCTCAGAATTTGGGAGGCAGAGGCAGGCGGATCTCTGTGAATTCAAGGCCAACCAAAACCAAAAACCCCAAAAAACAAAGAACAAAAACAAAGCAAAACAAAACAACTCCCCCCCCCCAGGTTTTGGCAAATAACAATTATTTTACCACCACATGTAGCTTGGGAGAAGAGAGGCAAATGGTTCCTTTGGCCCAAGTGTGCCTAAACAACCATATGCCATGGGATATTATTTTAAGGTATATTACATTGTTTATGCTGTGGAACATTTGTTTTAATGATGCAAAGATGTGTTGCATTTTTTATGCTGCATTTATTTAAGTCTGTGAAGCTGTGATACTTTGCCTACCTAAAACACGTATGGTCTAATAAAATGTTGAACAGCCAATAGCAAGGCAAGAACAAAGCTAGGTGGAATTGGCAGGCAGAGAGGATAAACAGAAGGAGAAATCTGGGAAAGAAAGAGGTCAAGGAGCAAGAAAAAGAGAAGTAGAGGGATGCCAGGGGCCAGCCTCCCAGCTACACATCTGGTCATGGAGTAAGAAGTAAAGAAAGGAATATAGAATAGAGAAAGACAAAAGCCTAGAGCCAAAAGATAGGTGGGGTAATTTAAGAAAAGCCGACTGGAACTGAGCCAAGCTAAGGCTGGGCATTCATAAGAAAAAATAAGCCTCCGTGTGTTTATTTGGGAGCCGGGTGGCAGCCTCCCAAAGAATAAAGAGCAAAGACTGAAAAAAAAAAAAACCCAACTACCAACAACCACACTGACTTCTTCTGGATAAAGGTCTGCTACTCATTCTGGCCATTCCTGGGCGAAGGCAGCAGGCAGCATGGCCAGGTCTCGGCAGCCTGGTCATCCCTGCAGCTTGCTTCCTGATGTGACACACGTCGCCATTTCTTCCTCAAGCCACTGTTTGCGCTGTTATTTTTCTTTTCCATCCTATTCACTCTGAGTCCTAGGGAGCCATTCTCAAGTGATGGGGCGCACTGCAGAGAAGCTGCTTCTCCTCTTCCACACCATTAAACTCCTGCTTGCGTCTTTCAATCAGAAATGGTTTGGCAAGTCACAGCACAGGAAAAAAAAACCCCAAAAAAAACAAAAAACAAAAAGCAGTATGAGTTTCTGCCTGGGAAGAGCCAGGCTTGAAAGAATGGGATTAACAAAAGGTTTCTGCTTCGTTTTCACAGGACAAAATGACTAATATCCTTGATGAGCGGCTGAATCAATCTGCCATGGCTCTTGAGCAATCAAGGGGCAGCTCAACCCTGGCATTGTCTCCTGAGGAAGGATTTCATCAGAGCGTGCCTGGTTCCCATGCAGGCAGCGAGAATTGGTGGGATCACCAAGTGGCAAACAGCTATCACCAAATTCTCAATGTCATTCGTCATCATCCACTGCCCTTCACGCAGATCCATTGACTTATCATCCCTGGGCAAGGACTCGAAGGCTGCCATCCTGAAACCAAAAGGTCAAGGCTTTCCAGGAAGTGGGAGGGTTCTGCTCATTAAGAGCTCACTGAGGCCGAGCATAGCTTGGAAAATTTAATTTGAACAAAATCAGTCCTGTACTCAATGAGAATTCCTGCCCCAGAGATAGGACAAGGGCCATCTGCCCCTCAAAGGTATTAAAATCCACAGTATAATAAAAAGTAGTAGAATTTTCTCATCTCAAACACAAGTATGGTAGATTTAGAACATGGAGACAATGGATTATGAGTGTACATTTTGACATCTTTTGTCTCCAAACATTAAAATTCAATGGACCTAATATAGTAGTAAAAATTCCACTCACAAGGGACAAGAAGTGTGACATCAGTAAGATGATATAGAAATGCAGTTTGTTCCGTTAGTGGCCAGCAGTGGGAACCAAACGCGTTAGTGATTTAGAATCCATTCCCTGTGTGTTTATATGTGTACTTTGTAGTAAAAAATGCACAAAAAACAGAAACACTTTTTCATTGGGGTAAGTAATTTTACTTGAGTGTCTTTCTATAGTTGTAAGTCACACACACACACGCATGCACAAACTCACAAACACAAACAGCATATTTGCTCTGCTTGACTATACAGACTGCAATAAAATCCATCTTCGCTGCTTCTGAATTCAGCTCACATAGCCCTCGCATAGGCTCCAAGGAGGTTCAAGCTGCTCTGAAATAGTCATCATGATCCATTACACTCAGCTCCTTGCAGCTTTTGTTCCCAGTTGTCTGTGATACTATGATGTGGAAGAAAATTTAAAATAGATCTTGACCTTGTACAGGATGGGGTTAGAATTGCACTCGTTCAAAATATACTTAGAATTACCGTCAGAATATAACTGAATAATCCAGGGCAAAAGTAATATTTTTAAAATGGATATATTAAATTAATATTACTTCTTTATTGAAAGAGGTACCTTAGAAGAAAAAAAATGCTTTTTGGGATTCTGGGTTGGTTTGCAGGGGAAAGTAGAAAACTCAAGCTGATAATTTAAGGACTATAGGCTTACTGAAAAAATATATATCCCGGGAGCAAAACAATTTTGCTTAAGTGTACAGTTAAAACTTGTTTTAGCATTTGATGAGGTGGTTCACACATGTAATCTTATGTGAAACCAGGAGGCTGAAACAGCAGAATCTCCATAAATTTCAGGCAATCTTGGGCTACTCTGTCTAAAAATATCTACCCTAAAATTACTTTAAATTTTAATTTTGTAATGTTTATGGTATATATGTGTGTATATGTTCATGCATGTATGTCAGTGCACGTGTGTGTGTGTGTGTGTGTGTGTGTGTGTGTGTGTGTGTGCACATGCCTAGGGAAGCCACAACTCAAAGTCAAATGTCTTCCTCAGTTGGCTTTCCACTTATTTTTTGAAACAGAACATAACTGAATCTGGAGGTGACTAATTTGTTTAGACTGGATAGCCAACATAGCCATCAAAGCCTAGGGAGCTTCTTGTCTCTGCCTCGCAGCACTGGGAGTACAGGTTGAGCTGCCAGGCCTGGCTTTACATGGTTCTGGGGACTGAATTCAGGTCCTTATGCCTATACAGTAAGTGCTTCACCAACTGAGCCCTCTCCCTGGTCTCTCAGATTTACTTATTAGAAACTGCATCCATTCATTTAGGCTCTCTATTTTGACTCACTTTCATTTCTAAACAATGAGAAAGATGCCACATGTTATTTCAGATGTTTAGAATGGAACCATTCTCTTGTTGGAGATTGTAAAATCATAGGTAAAGATTTACTTTGTCAACAGACCAAAGAAAAGATAACACATAATCCATATTCAGAATCCCCCACTTAATTATAAAAGACAAAGCAGGACTTGGTATGGCACTTAGTTTATAGACTACTTGTCTGACATGAGAAGGCTCATGTGAGGCACGAGGATCAGCACCTGAAAGCCATTTCCCACTGAGTCTGAGGCCAGCCTGGGCTATATGAGGCTCTGTCTCCCTTTCCAATTTGTATCCCCTTGATCTCCTTTTGTTGTCTTATTGCTCTAGCCAGAACTTCGAGTTCTATATTGAACAGATATGAAGACAGTGGACAGCCTTGTCTTGTTCTGATTTTAGTGGGGTCACTTTGAGTTTCTCTCCATTTAGTTTGATGTTGGCTGTTGGCTGCTGTATATTGCCTTTATTATGTTTAGGAATGTTCTTTACTCATTGCTTGTTTTCGAGACAGGAGAGATGGTGTAAGCCAGTAAGAGAGCTTAGCATGTAAAGTAAGGAACCCGAGTTAAGATATCTAGTACCAAATAAAAGCTGGACTTGGGAACTAGCTTGTCTGTAACTCCAGCACTCATTGTGGGTGGGGAGCAGAACTGAGGTAGGCAGATGTCCTGAATGTCTGGCTACCTAGTCTAGCCAAATCTGTGAGCTCCAAGATCAATGAGATATCCAGTCTCAAAAAATAAGGTAAAGACATTGGAAGACACTGGACATTGACTTCTGGCCTCCACATGTGCATGTGTGACAGAGAGACAGACAGAGAGACAGACAGACAGACAGACACACACACACACACACACACAGAGAGAGAGAGAGAGAGAGAGAGAGAGAGAGAGAGAGAGAGAGAGAGAGAAGCATATAGTAGATCAAACTGAATGTGGTTTGATGGTTTGATTCAGGATAGAGTGGTGGGAAACAGCTCCATCTATTGATGTTTTTGCTGGCTTTCTGTCATCTCCAAAGATGCACTATGTAACTCCTAAGACATCTTAGCGCAGAATAAATAGAAATCCAAAGAGCGCTGATGACTTGCCTAGGACCATGAAGTCACTTAGTACAGCGCCAGAGCTTCTTAGGCACTACTTACAAGCTCACTATCTCCTTCCCTTTCCCATCAGATAGCTGGTTTATCTGAAGCTCTCTAGGACCCTCTGGTATCTCCTTTTATGCTCCCCCACTTGCAGAATATAGTCTACTTTGCACTGTTTATAACTGGCTTCTGAGACCCTATTCGCAATTAAGTCAAACATTCTTTATAGGTTCATTTAAAGTTCCTTGTAAGCTTAACCCTGTTTATCAATTCAAAGCTGATGTGTCAGTGATCCCTACAGCATCTATAAGCTCCTCAAATACCACAGCTCTTTCTAATCTGTCTCTCAAGGTTCAAGTCAGGATTACTGAAGTCTGTTCTGACATTACTGATTTGTGGTCACTAATTTTAATTTTTGAAGGATTATTTTTTTGCCTTGTTTTTTTATTGATTTTATTGAGGTATATGTCTGTGCTCTCCTCCCTGCCTCTCCCCTCCCCTTCAACTCTCTCCCATGGTCCTCATGGGCCCAGTTTACTCAGGAGATCTTGTCCTTTTCTACTTCCCATGAAGATTAGATCCATGTATGTCTCGCTTAGGGTCCTCATTTCTTTTTTTATCCAGTTTATTTAGTTTGCTGTAAGCTTTTTGTATCTTCATAGGCATATCTTTCTTTAGGTTAGGAAAGTTTTCTTTGATGATTTTATTGTGTTTGTTGCCTGAGAGTCTATACAGCAAAAGGGTGTATTTCTCAATAATTTAGTCCTTACTACTAATTTATGAAAGTGTATCTATAGGGCATTTCATTCTAGGGGTAGTTAAATACATGATAGCATAGGTACAGTATGCGATACCGATTCCTTCATGAAATGTGTATACACGGAGGAAGCCTTGCTATCCATATACAAGATGCCAATCTGCTGTGTCGCCCTGGCTGGCTGAGAACTCACTGTGTAGTCCATGCTACTAGCCCATGGACTAGTAGAGATCCATCTGTGTCTGTGATTTCTGGGGTTATAGAAGGATGACAGAACCCGTGACCAAATGAGTTGGGCTTAAGTGTGAAGAGTTGGAAATTGCTTTTTTATTCACAAGGAATAATTAATTTTGCATGGTGCACTTTAAAAGGGTACTTTAAAAACACTGAATAGCCTTAATAAACTACAAAAATCAGTAACAAGAACAAATAACATCAAAATAACAAAGCTAAAACAAAAACTATCAAAACCAAAATCATGAAACAATCAGCAAATTATGTTTAAGCTAATTAGCATTCATCATGGCAGATTGAGTAGCACAGATCTACTATAGGCCGTGGTTGCCTAGGAGATATGGTAGCAAGGCAATCACCCATTGAAGAAACATTTTCAAGACACCTGTAGCCATTCTTCTTAGGGACTTTACATGCCATGTTCTCTCCAAGGCTGAGGCCATTTGCTCGTAAGTGTAGACTTTTGAGAAATTTTTTCTGTAAGATTTTCTGCTTCTTAACCTATTTTGATGCTTTCTTTTCTTCACAAGAACTGAGTCCACAGATACATGGATCACGTTGGGTATGGTCACCTGGAGGTCAGCTGGTGTTTCCCTCACTGGTGAGTTCATAACTGCAAGGGGTGGCTTTTTGTCTGGAGGCGTTGATCCTGATGTGCAGAATGTCATGGGTGCAAGGTCTGTGTGGCTTTCTTTGGCCTCTTGAGTTCTTTAAAGGAGTGTTATCAAGGATGAAAGTGAATCAAGACCCAGAAGCAGCCATGCTGGGCTACTGGCTAGTCGTCATCAGGGCCTATTCCAAATGGGAACCAAAACTTGAGGAAGCACCTGCATCCCCAGAGTGCAGTAGTTGCTGGGGATGGGGCTCAGCAGGTGGCTCTTGCTCTAGCAGCTCCGTCTGCAGGTGGCTCTCATCCTGGGCTGGGGCCTGTTCTAGATCAGTTTGAAGACTTGTCAACCTGAAAGAGGAAAGTAGTTAAGACCCAGGCCATGTGGGGAGCTTCTATGTTGATGTCAAGGAGCTCCATCCCCCACCTCACCCGTGCCTGATAGTCAGTGTTCATCTGTTGACTGACGTCAGTGTTGCTAGCTGCAGGTAATCAGTTCCCCAGAGTAGCTGGGAATAGAACATTTCTTAGTCCTAAACACAGGTCATAATTTAAAATAAGCACTGTATGTTGTCCATTCTACTAGAAAGATTAGGGCCTTCTTCTATATATAGTTATAAATATCTACATCATGTTAATAGCATAGTCAACACCATATGAGCAATCCACATGGTTTGCATGATGAGTTATGGACTGATTTCATCATTTTATAGATAGACATGAAAGAGATGTGAAGCCTGGGTCCCTGAACAATGTCATGAGCCTACCTCAGTCCTCATGCCCAGGAGGCACCCTGAACATGAACCTGTCATGCTAGTGGAGCATTTCCTGAGATGTGTGCCCGAGAACACTGGCTCATCCAGTATCCAGGGACACTCGGAATTTGTGATTTCCTCAGGACTAGAGCTGGGAATCTGCATGCTGTTTCTCTTTGGGAGTCTGTTACAGCACACCTCGGAGGAGGTTCTGATCTTCCCTGCAGCTGAGAAACCTGCCAGTGTTCATTCTGGAAAGTCCTTAATCTTTTCTCTCCATAGAACACTTTACACAGGAAGTGGGCAAATGTTGAAGAAAGCATTGTCCAGCGGTGGGAATCTCTTATCTACATGATATTTTAGTAAATATAATTGCAATTTTAACCAGGCCCCATGGTGCAAACCTTTATATCCCCTATCTCTGAAGCTGAAGCAGGAATCTCTCTGTGAATTTTAGGAAAGTCTGCTGGGACTAACACTTCAGAATTCTGAAGGGAGAAAGGAAGACTCAATTCTCCAGACTCACTGCATGTCAAAAGTGTTATTTACTAGAAAGATCTTGTTGACAGGACGAGCAAAATTATCTGTGGCCTTTGTTCCTTGTTTCTTGCTAGGAGACACAGAGGTGAGCAGGGCCCACTAATGACAGAGCTTCCAGACACAGGGGCCCACTTGGCTCTATCTCCTCCTCCCACTCTGTTCTCCTACCTCATCTGGGAGTCCTCAAAGTGGTGCTGCAGCTTTTCTTCCACGTCCTTTTCAGGGGTGAACACCTCCTTCTGCTTCAGCAGGAACTGAAGTCTTTCCTCCAATCTCTTGAGATCCTGTTTATTAGAAGATTGTGTTCTTAGTGGAGGACTACAGACTGTCATACTAATCTAAGTGCACATAAAGGGCCCAAATAGCTTGCTGGTCAGCCAGTAAGGAAAACAAAAACCTATGGGAAAGTAAGAACCCATGATTCAAGCTAAAGACTGACCAGAAAAACAGGAACATTTGTACATGGACACTAAAATGAACACCCAGAGAGCCCTTGTTTGGTGGCTTAATCGGAGCACGGAAGAATCAGGTAATGGGTAAAAACATTCGTGTCAGAATGGGCAGAGAGGCAGTCAAATGGACAAATGGTGGTAGGCCTCAGCCTGACTTCCTTGCCTGCCCCTACCTGTTGTTGCTGGGATTTGAGGTCACTGGTGTCTTCTTCTTTGTCCTTACAGATCACTTTCCAGTCCTCCAAGTGGGGCCTCAGCAGGTCCCAGTCCTCCAACAGCTTCCTTTTCTCCTGCCTCAGCATGGCCACCATCTTCTCCAGCTGAGTCTCTTGCATCAGGAGCCGGCTCTGCAGACCACTGGAAACACACTCTGCATACTCAGGCCCTGCCAGCCTCCCCCTGTGACCCCAGGGTCCAGGAACAAGCACCCCAAAAGGCCTTATGCTTCCTAGAAGACTTAGCCTGGATTCTGATACAGCCATGACAGCTGAACTTAAAAAGTGAAATGAGAGAATAGATGATACTGGAAATTATCAAACTACTATGGAAAGACACGACACTAAAAAGGATCCATGTCCATTCAATAGGAAGAAGAGGCCAGCAGCTGTCCTTAACTCTCCGTGGTATTGGAGAAACATCAGCAAGTGGTGGGCAAACACCCTCCGAGGGAAGACAGGCGACCCAAGGTGAGTGTGTTCTATCTATAGGTTCTACAGCAACCGTATCTGTAAAACCTGGTTTTGAGCTCCAGATGCTCAGGGCTGCTGGACGTTCCCTTCACACTGAAAATCCCTTTTTTACATAGAGCCTCACGAGGCTCTCAGACAAGGTTTAGTGTTAACTGTGTCTTTCACACTTAGAAAAACTGAGTCAAAGATATACAAGTCTAAGAGCTGCTGACTAAGAATCAGAAAGGCTAGAACCACAGTTGGGTATTCTCCTTCTAGAGAAAAAGAAAGGCAGAGATGTTCATTACAAAACTTTTGTGTTCATGAAACATGGGCACTTACAGGTAGAAGACCGTCTCCTCTGTCAGCTCACTGAACTTCTGTGAGGCCATGGTGTTCTCCTCCTCCAATCTCTTCAGTTGCAACATGACCTCATTATGTTCTGACTTCAGCTTCTCATAGAATGGGTTTGGCTTGTGGTAAGGCCTAAAAACAGGAAAAAAGACCCCCATTAACACAGTCTTCAAGTTTGACGGGAATGCTAGTTGTTTCCTGGTTCTCCATAGCCATGTGGATGTCAGAGTTGGCTTCCTGTGGCCTGGGACCACCCATTGCTTTTCAGTTGGTATGCTGTCCCCAGGACAGCTGAGACTCAGGTTCAGATGGAGGGGTCCCTGGCTGCATGTGCTGACTCAGTAGGCCTAGAAGTTCAGTGTTGCTCTCTCCGTTACCAGGAGTTTATGACACAGGTCTTGGCACACCACACAGTGTAGTGACCTTTCTCCAATTACAGTGTTTCTTCCTGGGTGAAAACTGTTGAACACTTAGAGCACGTAATTCTGGGTTTTAGACCCAAGAGCAGGATAGTGGTAAAACTCCTCCAAGGGATTCCTAGGTGCCATCAAGGTGAGAACATAGGTCAAGAACTTTGCTGCATAAAGTGAGGCTTCCAGATCTCCAGGGACGGGTCCTGATCTCACTGTAGGAGCTTTACAAAGTGAACAATTACACAACTGTCACATACAAGCAGAGGGCCTAGGTCAGTCCCATTGAGGCTCCCTAACTGCTGGTTCCGTGCCCATGAACTCCCATGCGCTCAGGTCAGAGGTCACTGTGGAAACCACGACCCTAAAGAAACCAGGCAAGTGTGACATGGCCGTCACTCCCATGCAGTCTGACCCGATGGATACCTATTTTGCATGGTGCCTTCTGTGATGAAGACGATGCGTTCTCGCAGCTCATTTCTTTGGCTGGTCATCAGCTGCAGCTCCGTGGTCAGCTTCTCCATTTTCTCCTTCACTGGTGTCTTTGTGGGGAGCACTGGGTGGGACGATGGCTCTGCTGCAGTATCTGTGGGAATAGAACACAAGTGAATTTGCATAGTGATAAGGCATAGAGGATGGACAGACCACAATGAGGCCAAACAGAAAGATGATGTCTGGAAGCCATTGCCAACAATAATATTTTGGGCCTGGTTGAGAGATGCCCCCTCTGTGCATCTCAGCTCACCCATCACTCTAGCCATGTGGCTACATAAACAGCCTGGAGTTTCCTTTGCCTCCCTGCACAGGATTCAGGAGGAGACACCAGTCACCTCTCAGGCTTCTTCAGAGCAGAACAGGATCCAGAGCCCCGAAGCCGACATGTTGTGAGGAGCCCAGTTGTCCTGCCTGCCTGCTCCAGGCCCATGACTGTGGATTGAAGAGTCACACAGGGGCACAACATGGCCAGCAGACTCACCAAGTCACCCCACTGACAGCCCAGAACACTGAAGATGACAGGAAGCAGTCTCTGCCCTGAAACCATGCCTCTGACATTTGTTGGGCTACACTAGAGAACTGCCTGTCACCATCAACTGCTGATTCAGAACCCTAAGGTGGCCGTGGTCAGGGAGAGGCGGTCAGAGGAGTTCTGCTGTACAGTCTGTGGACACAAGGTCTTGGCCACAAGCACTTTTCTCTCCGTGTGACTAGTGTCCGACAGCGACTGAACCTAAAGGAAGCTACTGAGGGTGAGGTGCACTGATGTGTGCCCTAAGATGGGGACATTAATCCCTCCCTTCGTCCTGATGGTCTCCTTCTGCCATCACCTTACAGCTTTAGTCCACAGTAAAGGTCACAGCGAAGTGGTGCTCTCAGCCCAATAGCCTTGGCCTGGTCATTCTCTGGCTTAGAAAATGAACAAACTAATGTTCTGGAAATCCTTGGCTTTCACGAGTTACGATCAGCAGGGAAGTCCATTTGTTTCTCAGAGGCACCAGCTCAGGTGCCCCATTACTGACAGGCCCAGTTCAAGCCCCCCTCCACCACAAGCTCCCTCTCCCCTGGCCAGGACTCACTCTGCCTTCGCCAGAGCCATTTACTTGTTCGTGTTTTTCTCTGACACTGAACGGCAGCTTCCTTCTGCCTCTCTCTGGTCTTTGGATGTCTTCCACTCTCTCTCCCAAACAGACTCCTCAGTCTTGACAACATGGCTAATGGTGGCCCCGATAGGCACTGAAGGAATGCCTTAAGGGCAGTTGGTGTTGCTACAACACTGGCGACATCATCAGGATTCCAAGAGGTCTCCAGGATACAGTAGAATGTCCAGGAAGGGACTGCTGGTGTCATGGCTGACTGCCTTTTCCACCCTGCTAATTAGCTTTCCTGAAGTGACCACAAGTCCAGGTTCTCTTTCTAGGAGTCTCCCTGGGAACACAGAGCAAGCCTTTCAACGCCTCTTCCTACCAAAACCAGAGTTCTTAGCATCACTGGAAGGCCACTAGTACTTCCCGTGTTGAGAACTGGTTTGTTCTTTCTAAAGATTGCACAGGCATGTCTCATTCCTTCCTCAGAATCTCTCTATTTTCAATATGAACAAATTAATATTACTGCAAAACCACGTTATTCTGTAGGCTTGGTTACAGTGTTGAATTTGGGTTAAGGGGACAGACATGGAAGCCATGTGCTCAACTTTAGTATATTTCCCCAGCATACCTAAGCACATAGAGAATGCACCCATCCCTTTGCTGAGAAGTGTGTGGTGCCTCCTAGGCAGAGGAACCTGAAATAGTGGGTCCACCAGAGAAAGAGCCCCCAGCCTCTCTACTCTCCACCAGAGACATAGTGCAGGCTTAGTTATGGGCCTCTCTGAGTTACAATGAGATTCTTCATCATGTAGAAAAAAAATGCATCGTGGGAAAAGAAAGACAACAGCTGTAGACATACTTCCATTGGCAGACTGAGTGCCTAGCATGTAGCAAGGCCTGGGGTCAGTGACTAGTACTGTCCTTATTGTCCTTGTGGGCCCTACTTGAAGTCTCAGTTCTTGTGCAATGGCAGCACGTTGATCTAAGCTCAAGGTGAACCTGCAAAGCCAGTGTGAGGACAGCTTGGGAGACGAGTCTGTCTCAACAGATAAAATGGAAATAAACCCTACCTCCAAGGTCTCATTACTAACCCTATATTTTGTTGATCGTTTTCTTTGAGACAGGCTTCCTGAAACCCATACTCTCTAATTTACAATGCATTGCAGCATCCTGAGTGCTGCACTCACAGGAGTTTACTAATCCCCTGGAAGTCTTAGTCTTCTGGAATTTGGACAGAGATGTAAGAGGCATGTTGCACTTTTCACTGTACCCACCTAGGAAACTAACTGATGTCTAAATAGTGATATGAGTTCTAGAGGGCAAGAAACCCACATTGTGCCCGGGCACTGTGCTCACAATGCACAATATTCCTGAAGTCGGTTAGGGTTAGGATTAGGGTCAGGGTCAGGTTCAGGTTCAGGGTCAGCATTATGGTCAGTGTCAGTCTTAGGGTTAGGGCTGTAGGATCAGAGGGATCAAAGACTTCACAAGAAATCTCATGGACTCAATTAACTTTGGCTTATGGGAGCTCACAGAGTCTGGACTGACAGTGACAACTAGGGAGCATCTATGGGACTGTCTTAGTTCCTCTGCACATGTGTGACATTGTGTAGCTTCTTCTTGTGGGACTCCTTACAGTGAGAACAGGGGCTGTTTTTTGTTTTAAGCTTTTTTTTTGGTGAACTAAGGAATTTTATTGATATACATATAAGAGTATGAATGAGAGGTTACTTAGAGAAGCAGAAATCCACATGAGTGATAATTCACCAAATCTGCAAACTTAGAGCATGATGCATATTCTTCAGACGTTCAAGCTGCTCTCTGGGTTGAAGAGTGTTCCTTGAAGGTGGCTCACTTGATCTATACCCACTCTAAGTAGGCATCAGGACCTCCCGAAGGCACAGCACAATGTTTTAATTTATTCACTGGCATTATATTTTTCTTTCCTACTTTTTTTTTTCGTGGAAGACCTGTGTTCTCTTCTTCTTGCCCAGGCAGTTGACCCCAGGAAGGCATGTGGGTCTTGTTCTGCCGTGTCCTAGTCTAAGATTACAAATATGCTCTATTTTGCTGTTGCTACTACAGCTGTTTGAGACAAGGTCTCACATAGCCCAGGCTGGTCTTGAACTCACAGTGTAGCTGAGGATGACCTTAAACATTTGTTCCTCTTGCCGCTACTTCCCAAGTCATGGGATTGCAGCATACTCCCTAACCACATTCTTCAGGTGGCAAATGGCTTTGTAATATGAGTACTCTATAGAGAGAACAGAAGATAATTTAATCTTTCCTCTATAACTTACCTTTCATTATAATTTTTGTGACTTAGAAAAAAGTTTCTTTATATTGTTGCCAGTCAGTAAAATCATGTAGTATTTAAAATTGCTGTTAAGATTTGAAAAAGCTTCATCAGATTTATGCATATCCGAACAATAAGATTTCACGGCACTCTAAGTGTTCTCGGGCAGTGACTAATTGTGACTGTCCTGAGCTGGCCAGCTCCTTGTCAAGTGTCCACACCATCCTGGCACTCTCCGGGCTCTGTGTTATCTGACAATGGGGATTCCATTTTGAGACAACATGATGACAAGCAAGTCTTTCCCTTGCTCCTCTACAGGGCTGCGGTTGAGGCCGTCTCCCCCAGACCAGCTTTCATTCACTCCCCACCCAATGCCTGGCTGAGCACCATAGTGACATTCACTTCTGAATGTGACAATCTTGTCAGAACACTAGATTGACACATGGGTGTCAGGAGCACTCCAGGAAACAATCTCCACAATGAGATAACAGTCCATACCTTGTCTACACAGCAAGCGACAGAATTTAGGTAAGTGTAGCCTTCTAATCCAGATGAGCATATTCCCAACTCACCAAGCTTAACTGTATCCCTCAGTGTCAATCATTGCTATAATACCATGTGTTGTGCTGAGAAGCATGGAGGGGCAGATGCTGAGCGCAAGTGAGACAGCACTCTCAGACAATTTCAAAGAAGTATCTTATTGTACAGATTTTACAAATTCACTGCAAGAGTAGGTTAGTGTGTCAGGCTGTGCTCCTGGGAAGCAATCCCGAGAGAGAGGGTAGCATGGGGAATGTTCATTAGGAAGCATCCTCGGGCAGTTCCTGTGGCTGACATTACAGGTAAACAACACTAGGTACAAAGAGCTTGAATATCCTTTCCTGGCCTCGTGGGAGAACTCTGGGATAAGAAGGGCTCTTCCATGCTATCCATCACTTCATGGTATTAATCTTTCAAATAGGTAAAGCATAAATATGATAGAAAATCCAAAATTTCATTAATATTCCGAGAAAAGTTTACTTTTCCTTCCTGAACTCCCACCTCGATGCCCCTGCTCCTGAGTTAGCTGTGCCTTGTTCATACTTCTGGAGAGAAGGGTAGACATAAAATCATATTATATCGCTTCTTCCATTTTATACAAATTGTGGTATACTGTGCACAAGGTCAGAATCTTGCCTTTTTAAAAAAATCTTTTTAAAGCTAATTTTACATTATAGAAATGAGAGTTACAAAAATAGTAAGACTTATCATATATTTTTTCCTCTTTTTCCCCTTCTGCTGGAATCTTACAAATTATAATAGCTAAACAATAGATGAACTAACCGAACCTATCATCACCCGATGAAAGGAGCGGGGCCTGCGGGAAGCGAAGACACGATTAAGCAAGGCCTCCCGGAAAAGATGTCCACATTTCCATTCTGTCCATTAAAAAATGGAACAAACAAGTGTGTTAGCATCCCCAAAAGACATTTAGTAGTTGCATAAAGCAGCTCTTGTTGGCAAACTACTGTGGAAAATGTTTCTGAGGCCCTAGTTAAATAAGCAGCCCCTTTGCAGTGCTCTGTGGAACATATCTGACTGTGGCCGTGTACTACTACATCATGCTTCAGTCCATGACGTGTGTACGATGGTGGTCCTACGAGATTCTGATGGAGCGGAAAGATCTCCATGGCCTAGTGATACGGTAGAGATGCCGTACAGTACCACACTCCACTTACATGGTAACCATGACAACACATCTACTGTGTCGCCTCAGCACAATCCCAAGGATTCCTCAGAAATACTGTGAGATCATACAAAGGCTTTGGCTTCTCAGTGCACACAGCAATACTGTGTTATTAGTATGCAATAGCACTGTCTAAAATGCACGTGACTTAAAAGATGTTAAATACTAAAAAAAGTTAAAAATACACGAGCCTTTAGCAAGTCCTACATTTTTTTCTTTTTAGCTAGTGGGGGTACTGCCTTGATTGTCCATGTCTACTGACTAACGGGGTGGTTGTTGAAGATTGGGGCATCTGGGAAAGTTTCTTAAAATAAGACAACAATGCAATTGCTTTTATTTCCCTTTGGATTTTGCTTTTGCACAATCTCATCTCAGGAGCATGCACTTTGTTCTCATGGCATTGCTGACTTTCCTACGTTTTCCTTGTCCATGTCACACGATTTCTCTTCTGAAAGGCTATATGATATGATATTCTTTCCCCAAACCACAGATTTCCCTAGAGGACTTTTTTTTTTACATGCTTCAAATTGAGCTGTCATCTAGTTCACTGATCCAGCAAGAGTGGTGATAATGCATTTATATAAATAATACAGGAGGATTTCGCCTGACAAAATAAAAAGTGCCTGTAAACAGACCATGTGATAAAAGCCAATTACCAAACGGGTAGTCTGATTATTATATATTATTATTATATATTTCCTAGCCAGACTCCTGTCAAGTAGCTGCATTTTCGGTTGCTGTGAAATCTGAGAAATGTGTAGATATTTAATAGTCTCTATGAAATGGCAGTTGTATTAGCCATCTGTACTAAATGCTTAGCTTAGCTTCTTTTTTTATTTCATTTTCTCCTAAGCTCCCCAAGGTCCAGTAAGCTTGTCATTCTTTATTTTTTAATAGTTTTATGGGGGAAGAACTTGTAAAAATGGAAGAGATTTTCTTTGTAGCCTATACTCAGCGCCCTCAGATGAAAATACCTTACAAGTGCGCTGCAAATTGTGCCAGCCTAGAAATCAATGCTAATTTACACCACCACCAATCGGATATGGACTGTATTTACATTTCACTACTTTTTGTGTGACTCCTTCCTTTTTTTTTTGACATATGATATTTTAGCGCATGTTTAGACTGGATTAATCATGATCGCAATTGGGATATTAGACCATCCTGTGATGACAAATGGAAGTCCACATGGTGCCCCTCCCTGTCCCCCTTTCCACAGTAAGAGACAGAGGCACACCTTGCAGAGCAGTCAGGGTTACACAGGATAACCGCACCAGACGCTGCTGAAGGATGGAGAGCCTGGCATGCTCATACACCACTGAGGGAGTGGAAAGTGAAAAAGATGCAGAGAACAGGTTAGAAGGCTCTTAAGATGGTAAATGAGTGTGCACCATGTGATCTAGTCATTCCCATTCAGGTATTTACTCAGGTGGAATCAGAGTGTCTCTGTATGACAGGAAAACTAATGTTCGTAGCTATTGTAAGTGTAATGTCTGAATCCTAGAAACAACCTAAATTGCTATCAACAATTGTGATGGACCCATGTGATGAAATAGTACTCAGTAATTAAAAAAGGAAGTGTGTGTGTGTGTGTGTGTGTGTGTGTGTGTGTGTGTGTGACAATATGGAGCCAACCAGACAAAAACGAGTATACATTGTATCATTGCTTTTGTCCAGTACTCCCACAGAAATAAAAACGAATTCAAATGATAGAAAACAGAATAGTTGCTGTCAGTACTAGTGGAGGAAGGGAGTATATCCGAACCATCAGAATAAGGGACACATGGAATATTTGGTGATGTTGACCATGTTCACTATCCTAATTGTGCTCGTAGGTTTAGGGTGTCATACACGTTAAAAATTCTCAAACTGTGCACTTTAAATATGTCCAATGTTTTTGTTATTTGGCTTTTGTGGCCCTGGAGATGGAACCTAGGGCCTCATACATACTAGGCCAGTGTTCTGTCAGTGAACTATATCCCTCTCCTTCTTTTGGTTTGATTTTTAATTTTGAGACAAGGTCTAACTAATTTGCATAGACTGAACTTGAACTCAACACGTAGTCCAGGTTGGCCTTGAACTTGTTTTTTCCTATCTCAGCCTTCTGAGGGTAGTCAGGCTCACCTTCAAGAGTCCTTTGCTCTTTCCAGTGAAGGAGGTATACTCACTGTCTGTGGGCTCTGGAATTTTATCAGCATCTAGACTCCTGTTAGACTGGCTGGTTTCAATGTCTTTGGTGCCATATTCTTGGGCATAGACTTGGTGTCACGAAAATACTCTAGGGAGCTATGGTGTGCTACTAGCAGTAGGTATTTTTGTACTTCACACAAGACTACGCTCTACTTTGGAGACCATGGGATCAAATTACATTTTGCCAATTACATAGGGAATTGATTCTGGAAGTCTGGGATAATGATGTTATATTTCTGATTGATTCCAGGATGTTTTAAATGGCCATTATGGCTGGCTGTTGCTTGGTAGCCTACCCCTTAATTCAGTTTTGGGATAGCCAAGTCCTAACAATGTGAGCAGACTTGCATTCAGAGAATCAGAGTAGAATGGGATGGTGAATCAGAGGGTTTCTGCACTGAAATCTTACCATGCACTGTGTGTGTGTGTGCCTGGGCTCTCTGCATGTTTGCTATCTTTCATTTTCTCACAACACAAACAAGGAGTGAATGTGGGGTGAGGAAGAGCATGGTGCCCTCTAGAGCACACCAAAGCCTTCATTGTCAAAGCCCCTCTCCACTCTTTTGAGTCTTCTTTAACCCACCTTGAAGGGCAATAGCATCTCATTACTGATTGGTTGACTTGTAACTAGGTTTTATTTGTGGGTGAGATTCAGGTAGACTAGCGGGTCAGCTTTTCTAATATATATATATATATATATATATATATATATATATATATATATATATATACCCATTAAGAGTATGCCCAACGACAACAATCAAAACCATAAAATAATAACGTTGGGTTTATCTTTCCACCCCACACCCTTCTTTGGGTGTTTGACAGGCAAACTAATAGCTCACGTCTGCATTCCATTGTGATTTATAGTAGCAGCATAGCTTCTGATCTGGGAAAGGCAGATACTGATTTATGACCTGAATAAAAATGGTCAAAACTTTGATATGCCATCAACAGTTATAGCAAATGAATCATTGTGAGATGGACCAGGAATTCAGATGTGTTTAATTAGATGCTGGCTATCTAGAAATTAATGGTAACTGATAGACAACAAAAGAGGGAGGAGGCCAGTGCCTCAGTTTACTCTTGACTCTAATGGATATGACATCTTTTAGTCAAGACAATAGAATTGCAGAGGCTGACACTCTGAGCAGGTATTTCATGGCAGAGCAGACTTGAAATGTTTCAAGGATGTAGTTAAAGAAAAATGACCTAGAGTAAGGATATAGGTCTTCAATCTCAGGATTCAGAGACTGATGCAGGAGGACTGCATATTCAAGGCCAGCCTGGACACAGCAAGAACCCATATGGAAATAAAGAAATTCAGGCTCAGAAAGGTTGAGTATGCATCAAATTATTATTTATCAAATAACATAAAAGACTCTTATTTCCTAAAGTTTCCAAAATTTCTTCTGTGAGTAGGTTTGATATTATAATTCGTGAATATAATAAATGTCACTTAGGAAAGAAAATGGATCCAAGCCTTATCAGTGAACACTGAACATGGGTGCACTCTGTACTGCGGAGGATAATCAGAAGCACAGAGTCCACAATTATTTGCTTTCCTAGCTCTACAGGCTCAGTTTTACACTGGCTTGATGCCCTTCCCTATTTTCTCCCTGTAGTTTCCTCTTTCCCACATGCCCAGTGCTTTGCTGGTATGGGGATACATGGCTTATGACTGAGGTAGGTTGAGTAATAACCTCTAAAGATGTCCCAGTCCCAACTCCTGAAGCCTGTACATGGGACTAAGATCTTGCACGTGTGGTTAAGATCCTGAAATGGGGATGATAATCTTTGATTTTCATGGTCAGGCCTAAACATAGTCTCAAGCACTATTCTGAGAAGATGGCAGATGGCGAGGGTAGCAGCTTGTGGTAAAGCACCCAGTTAACAGGCATAGATGCCTAGTTTTCGTCCCCATTGCCACAGAATGAGTGAATGAAGGGGAATGAGAGAGAGAGAGAGAGAGAGAGAGAGAGAGAGAGAGAGAGAAAGAGAAAGAGAGAGAGAAATTTAACCATGGAAGAACACATCATGAAGACAGAATACCATGCTTGATAGACCCAAGAAGCCAGACACCAAGGAACCACAGCTCCAGAGACTGGAAAAGGCAAGGAAATCCATTTATCCTAGAGCCTCTGAAGGGACGACAGCCCTCCCAATGTCCTGATCTCTGTTCATTGGAATTGGTTTTGATTTTCTCACCACCAGTACTGTAAACTATAAGAAAATAAATGCATGTTGCTTTAAGGCATGAAGTGCCACAGCAGATGTTCAGAACTAGAGCTGTCAACCCATAAGTCCCACATCCCTGCTAATAGTCGTTAAGGAAAACTGTGTAGGGTGTGTCCAGACGTTTTTCTTGTCACTGTCCTATAAGCAGTGTGTTTTAACAACTTTTACACTACATTATGTGCTACCAACAATCTAGAGCTTCTTGAAATATACAGGGGGACGTGTGTAGGTCAGACATAAGTGCCAAACCATTTTAGATAAGAACACTCATGAGTTTTGGTGTCTGGAATCAATACTCCAAGGATACCAAGAGACACCTCTACACTGGTCATATCTTGAATACACATCACTGGGAATTGTTTTTTCTGTTGTAATGCAGGTGATAGCATCCTGGACTTTACAAATTCCAGGCAAGTGCTGTGCCACTGGGTTCCATGCCCAGCCCAGTGGCAGGCTGCAGGAGCCAACCTCCTCTCCAGAGCAGTAGGAGCAGCTGTAACACAAGCCAGCCATTCCTTTGCCAGCAAGGACCAAATTTCATAGAACCATCAACACTTCTAACTGCTTGGGATGGAATAAGAGAGCTGGAAGACACTGAGAACTTCACCTTGCCCCTAGGCTGGGCCCCTAGCATCTCATGCCTCTTTGTGTGTTCATGTAGTCTTGCTGAAGTGTTTTCCTGCAAGGTTTAAAGACTATGTGACAGCCCATTCTGTTAAGAAGGCTAAGTTTGCATCATAGAGCGGCTCTTGGGCAACCTTTTCTAGAACTCCTCAGGTCTAGTTTCTTATCAAACTTGTTTACTTCTCTATGTGAGATGTAAATTTGAAGACTGATTTCCCCAGGACCTGCTATTTGTACTCTCAGAGTCTCTATTTGAGAAAATTATTAATTAATTATTATTTTGAAACTTTAAAATTTGATTTTTGAGAACTGGCTGATCATATTCAGCACACCCCCAAGCTCTCGTAGGACCTACCATTGAGTCCAACTTGGAAATAATGGCCTTTGCAGGAGCATGGTCAACTCACCAGGGCTATACTACTAAAGAAACCCGACTCTCTCCTTCCCATCTGCTATCAATTTCCAATAGCCCCTCAGTTGGGGGCATGACCTTGTGCCTTCTCTCCCTCCATGTTGTTTTTCTGGATTGAGCTTGCACAGGTCGTGTGCATGCTTTCACAGCTGCTGTGAGTTTATTTGTGCAGCTGCCTTTCTGTGTCTGAAAAACAGTGTCCTTGCAGTTGTCTATCATCTTGGCTCTAAAATCTTTCTACTCCTTCTTCTGCAGTCGTCTCTAAACAGTGATAGAGATGTCCCACTGGGCCGAACATTCCACAGTCTTTTATTCTCTATGTCTTGATCAGCTGTGGGTCCTTATATCATTGCTGTCTACTGCAAAGAGAAACATCTCTGATGCGGGATGAGGGAGAGATGCATTAGTACATGAGCATAATGATGAGTCATTAGCGATCAGTGTAACACTGCGGTCATTTGGAAGAAAAAGAGCAGCAGGGCTTATCACCTATGTAGCTGCAGGTTCTCATCCCAGTGATGGTGCCATGGATGGGTTTCATCTTGTGCAATAGACCTTAAATCCAACCAGAAAGCAGCTGGTTACATGCCATCCATGTCTTACTGCACAGATGGGCACACCTCGCCATATTGGTTGTCACTGCAGCTCTCAGAGGTCATGGATGGGTAAGGCTGGTGATACTCTAGTCATCAGTATTCTTCCCCAATAGGGTGGAACTCAGTCCCCGAATGCCCCTAAATTCAGAACCCCAAAGGCTATTACCAAGTGAGGGATTTGGCTCATGATTTTTTTCTTTCCCAGTCTGACCATTTTTCTGGTTCCTACGACACTCCTGACAGCTCCAGGTGGACAATATTTCCACTCTAAATTATGGACTGAAGTGACCTGAATAGATTCAGAAAGTTTTCTGTCCTTTAAAATTATCCCCTAGAGTCTCTAGAATGAATCACGAGTAGCATCCCTGGAAAGTCTTCTCCATTATAAGAAACTTCAAACTGTGAAGGCTAATTAGGTGTGGGCGTTAATTGTTCTCAACTCATCAGAGAAAGAGGTGTTATAGAAATAAAGGCTTTAAGCTGTTTTTCTTTTAAAGCTGAAAACAAGTACTTTAATATTTATTATCTCTGTTGGTTGGCTTTTATATGTTCAGGATAAAATATAACGTTGTCACTCTGTCTTTATGACCTTCCCTCTGAATTTGGATCACATCAAGTCAAATCAGAAGTTGGTTTCCACTTAAAGTACCCACGGTCCTTCTTATGCCCTGGGTCGTCTCAATCTCAAAGCTGTTATCTCCTCATCCATCCGCCCAAATGACATTCAAGGTAGCATATTTTTGATGCCTAGAAGCTCAGCAAATGAACTCTGGATTCTCTTTGGCTCTACTCTCTCTTTGTCTTTACAGAGAAAACTTGAACTTGGCAGATATAGGTTGGGATCATTTGAAGGGAAGGCACACTTTAGGAGCTAGGGTTTTAGTGCGTGGGTTAGCTGAGAGGGGATATTTTTCCATCTCTGAGCATTCAAGGGTAGCAGAGCTGACTCGCACGAACCTTTCATCTGCTTTGTACTTTCACACATGAATTTTGTTTGGAAGAGACTTAGTGTGTTATATTATGAGCTGTGAGATGGACGTTTTCAATGAGAGGATGTTCTGCAAGTTGGGAAAATTTCCCCCTGTCAGTTCAGTTTTCTTAGTCCTTGCTATTTGTACTCTCGAAGCCACCTTTGCAGAAAAATGGAGCAATCACGGAAACTGCAGTCTTAGGATAGAGGTAGATTGTTGTAGCTGCTGTCTGAGAGACAATGGCATTCACGGTTTAAAACAAAGGCATTCCTGACTGGTTGACTGTCAGTGTTGAGGCCTCTTTTACGCTTGTTCTTCAAGACCCAAGTTTAACCAAGGATGGATGAGCAAGGTTTCGGGGAGGTGTCCTAAACAGGTGGCTGTGGGATGCTTACTAGAAATATGCACCAATGCTTATCTTTCTTTTTCTGTTGCTAGGATAAAATACCCTGACGAAAGCAACATAAAGGAGAAAGATTCACTGTGACTCACGGTTCCAGGTACAGTTGATCATGGCAGGGAAGCAAGGCAGCAGGCACATGAAGCAGTTGCTTGCATTGCATCTACACCCAAGAAGTGGAGATAAATGGAAGTGAAAGCATGTTGCTACCCAGCCCCCTTTCTTCACGTGTCTAGTCCAGGATCCCAGTCAGGGATGAGCACTGCCTACAGCAAGTCTCTCCATCGCAATTGTTGTAATCAAGGTAGCTCTTCAGAGGCCTGCCCAGGGGATCATTTCCCAGGTGATTCTAGATCTAGACAATTAGCATTAACCATGAGTACTTTTTTTTAAGGAAACATGGTCAATTGTCTGTACTTGTACACATAGAATTTCTATTTATTTTGTAAATAACTGGATGGAAGCATCTAGTCCCCTCCCCACACACACCACAAAGGAGGTCAGTGAACTCAACAACACAAACTTAAAAGTACAGGTTCCTTCCTGTATTGTCTGCTCAAGTCCAGTAACCACTAGGTAATTTTCTCTCTTTTTGAGTATGTCTGAGATAACTTATAGGTTTATTTGCATAATGTCACCAGTAGCCTTTTATAGATAGGAGCTGGTCAGGACATGCTACATGGATATAGTGTGACTGCAGCAAGAACAAGACAAGGATGACACTTTTGTGATCTTTTAAATATAAATGCCATTTCCAGAGAGGGACAGAAGTTCATTGTTGCTTCTCAAGGAGACATAACTCATGGCAACTGAATGTTGCCCTAATCTCCACAGCAGAGCTGTTGTGTGGCAATGAGATTCTATGTGCCTGAAGGCTTGCTGCTCTAGTTTAAGAAAACGTTACTGGGCCTCCTAATCATTGCTTGTGGGGGGACAAATTGGCTTAGCCACTTTGGAAGGTGTTCAGGCAGTTTTTGCAAAGTTGACCACAGTTTTACCAGGAAATTCAGCAATAAGATTCATAGGTACTTATTAAATATAATGAAAACACATCCACACTAGAACCTACCTGACTATTCATGATAGGTTTCTATTCAAAGAACTGGGTGCAACTAAGAGACATTTCAACAGTATAGACAAATAAAATAGTATATTTATACAGTGGACTATTGTTCTGTTATGAAATAATCTTTCAAGCCATAAAAAGACATGAAAGAAGCTTAAATCATATTCAAATGGAAGAAGTCAACTTCGAAGGATGCATTCCTTATGATTCCAACTCTTTGACAATCTGGAAAGTCAAAACTATACAAATAGTAAAATATCAGTGGTTCCCAGGGATTGGAGAGGGCAGGGGAAGGGATTTCAGGATGTGATAATGTATCTATACAATACTCTAATAGTGACTCTCATGCATTTATTGAAACCACAGAACTTCACAAAGGCTCAGAGGTCAGAGGACCAGTATAGAACTTCACAAAGGCTCAGACGTCAGAGGACCAGTATAGGATTTCACAGAGGTTCAGATGTCAGAGGACCCGTATAGAATGGGAGCAAGAGATGTGACAAGAGAGCCTAAATGGATGCAAATGTTGGAGATGAGTTTACTCTGGGGGCAGGAGAGAGTGCAGACCAGCTCACTTTGTAATGAGAGGCTCCTGTAAGATTAAAAGCACGAGAAGCCGTAGACACTGCAGTTTTCATTGGTGTGGAGATTAGCTATCCAGAGGTTGTTGCACACTTACTTTGGATTTGAACTATTAAGAGTATCCTGCAAAAAGTAATTCAAAATACTGTTTTATGTAGCTACTATGCCCTAAAAGAGGGAGCCCTCCAACACACAACTCAGTGTTGTCTGTGTCTGGTAGTGCCCTTCCAAAGTGTACAGCACAGAAAGGGGCAGGAGAAGGAGCAGCTGAGGTGAGATCCCTGATAAGTGCTGCTTTGTCTAGGGATTAAGGCCAGCATCGATGGTTATAAATCATGTGGGTAGCAAGCATCCTTGATGCGATGTGAGAAGATGCAGACCTCGCCTCTGCAATATTTCTCCTCCAGAGCATAGCCGTGAGGAAAACATCAGATAAATAAGACAGAAGCCTATGATATGCCTGGTCAATGCTAGAATCTCTGAATGGGACCCAAGGACAGAGAAAGGACACCGAGAGAAAAATTCAAGGAAAGAGACCGAATGAATGGTGGACTTCAATTAAAAACAGTGTAATAGAATTCCCTTTTTTGTGTGTTTTATTGTCTTTATTTCAGTTTTCAAGTTTTGAGCCATTTCCTTCACCTGGAAACTAGGAGAACCCTAAGAGAAATATACATGAATCCCCCTTCCCTGGGATGGTAAAGTAGATAAGACATCCTTAGAGAATTGGCAGCATGAGGGAAAGGGAGGTGGGAGGGTGAGAAGAGAGTGGAGAGGGAAGAAGGGGGGAAAGGAGGAGTGTGCCATCCCACCTGTCTACCATGCCATGGTTTGCAAGTAGGGCAAGGGATTGGTGATTGAAACACACGCATGCACGCACGTGCGCGCATGTGCGTGCGCGCGCGCGCGCGCGCGCGCACACACACACACACTCAGACATGAATCATCCTTGAAACAAGAATGGCCCCTTTATTGTATCCCAGGGCAGCTTATTTGACTAGTGGCCATGCCCTAGTTCTTGGGACTTTTCAGCTGCAAGCTCACCAGAAACCACTCCCCTGCTATCAGGAACTTATGAGGGTCTCATACTCAGAGCAACTGCAAGCATAGGAAAACAAGTTGTTTACTCCAGCAGGCAAGGGGTCACAGAAAATTCAGGGTCTGAGGGTCTGCAGTACCCAACCGAGGAGAACATGAGGGGTTGGGAAGATCATGTTGGTTAAAGGACAGAGAGGGAGAGCAAAGAAAGAGCTTACTTGAGCAATATACAGATTCAATGCAATGACCATCAAAATCCCAGCAAAATTCTTCACAGACCTTGAAAGAATGGTACTTAACTTCATATGGAAAAGCAAAAAACTCAGGATAGCCAAAACAATCCTATACAATAAAAGAACTTCTAAAGGCATCACAATCCCTGACTTCAAACTCTACTACAGAGCTACAATACTGAAAACAGCCTGGTATTGGCATAAGAACAGACAGGAGGACCAATGGAACCAAATAGAAGACCCGGATATAATCTACACACCTCTGAACACCCGATTTTTGACAAAGAAGCAAAAAAATATCAAATGGAAAAAAAAGCATATTTAACAAATGTTACTGGCATAACTGGATATTAACATGCAGAAGAATGAAAATAGACCCATATCTATCACCATGCACAAAACTCAAGTCCAAATGGATCAAAGACCTCAACATAAAGCCAGACACACTGAACCTTATAGAAGAGAAAGTGGGAAGTACACTTGAACGCATTGGCCTAGGAGACAACTTCCTAAATAGAACCCTGGCAGCACAAACACTGAGAGATACAATTAATAAATGGGACCTCCTGAAACTGAAAAGCTTCTATAAAGCAAAGCATATGATCAACAAGACAAAACGATAGCCTACAGAATGGGAAAAGATCCTTACTAACCCCATATCAGACAGAGGTCTGATCTCCAAAATATACAAAGAACTCAAGAAATTGGTCATCAAAAGAACACATAATCCAATAAAATAATGGATTACAGACCTAAACAGAGAACTCTCAACAGAGGAATCTAAAATGACTGAAAGACACTTAAGAAAATGCTCAACATCCTTAGTCATCAGAGAAATGCAAATCAAAACAACTGAGATTCCATCTTACACCTGGATGACAAGTTATGTTGGTTGTGAGGAAAAGGGAACACTTCTACATTGCTGGTGGGAATGCAAGCTGGTACAGCCCCTTTGGATGTCAGTGTTGTGATTTCTCAGAAAATTAGGAAACAACCTTCCTCAAGGCCCAGCAATACCACTTTTGGGTATATATCCAAAGAATGCTCAATTGTGCCACAAGGACATGTGCTCAACTATGTTCATAGCAGCATTGTTTCTCATAGCCAGAACCTTGAAACAACCTAAATGTTCCTCGACTGAAGAATGGATAAGGAAAATGTGGTACATTTACACGATGGAGTACTACACAGCAGAAAAACATAACAACATCTTGAATTTTGCAGGCAAATGGATGGAGCTAGAAAACATTATTTTGAGTGAGGTAACCCAGACCCAGAAAGACAATTATCACATGTACTCACTCATAAGTGGCTTTTAAACATAAAGCAAAGAAAACCAGCCTACAAATCACAATCCCAGAGAACATAGAAAGCAATGAGGACCCTAAGAGGGACATACATGGATCTAATGTACATGGGAAGTAGAAAAAGACAAGCTCTCCTGAGTAAATTGGGAGCATGGGGAACTTGGGGGAGGGTTGAAGTGGGGAGGGGATAGGCATGGAGGGGAGCAGAGAGAAATGTAGAGCTCAATAAAAATCAATAAAAAAGAAAGAGATAACTTGAAAGAGGAAGCCATTGTGGGGTCAGCTAGTAACCGGGCACTAAGGAAATTCCCAGGAAACCACAGGATGACCCCAGCTAAGAATCTGAGCAATAGTGGAGCGGGCATCTGAACTGTCCTTTCCCTGTAATCAGATTGATAACTACCTGAATTGTCATTATAGAACCTTCATTCAGTCATGGATGGATGGAAGCAGATGCAGAGATCCACGGCTAAGCACTGGGCCAAACTCCTGGAGTTCAGTCATAGAGAGGGAGGAGCGATATGAACAAAGCAGCCAAGACCATGGTGGTGACCACAGAAACAGCTGACTCAAGCTAGGAGGAGCTCACCGACTCCAGGCTGACAGCTGGGGAGCCAGCACAAGGCAGAACTAGGTCCTCTGAATGAGGGTGACAGGTATGGCTTGGGAAGATCGTGGGGCCACTATCAGTGGAACAAGTATTTATCCCTAGTGCATGAACTGGCTCTTTGAAGCCCATTCCCTATGGAGGGATATAGCTCAGCATAGATACAATGGGGAGGGCCTTGGTCCTGACTCAAGTGATGTGACAGACTTTGTTGATTCCCCGTGGGAGGCCACACCCTCTCTGAGGAGTGGATGCAGGGTGGGGTGGGGGGGAAGGTGAAGGGAGTGGGAGGATGGGAGTGAGAGGAAACTGGGATTGGTATGTAAAGTAAGATTGTTCTAAAAATAGAACACAGTGTATCAGTATTTGTTCCATAATCTTGATAAGCATGCACTAATAATGTTAATAATAGAGAAACAAGGCCAAGTGTATGAGGACACTGCCTTCTCAATTTTCCTGGGAATTTAAAACAGTTCTAAGCGGTGGTTTGCTTTTTGAAAAAAAAAAATTTGTTAACCAACAAAATATATGTTTAGTTTAATTAAATTTGGAGCATTTAGAAAGAACGAGCAGGGCTAATCTATTCTTGTGAATATTAATAATTTAGGTTTTTTGTATTTTGAGACAAGCACTCATTAGGAAGTCAAAGCTGGGCTTGAACTCATGGTCCCCTGCTTCGGCCTCCTGAATGCAGAGATTATAAGCGTGTGCTGTGTGGCCAAGCACGGTGGGTATTTTAGTCCCTGCTATTGCCACTGTGCAAAGTACAAAACAGCTGAGGAACCAAAGGTTTATTTTGTCTCACACTCTCAGAGGATCCTGTCTTGGCAGGGAGGGCGTGATAACATCGCTGAGTTCACATTACTGAGGGCCAGGAAACAGAGAAAGCGGGAGATCAGAACCAAGTAGCTTTCTCCGTTTTTTTCTTTTGTTCTCTCTGGAGCCCTAGCCGAGGAGACAGCAGCGTTGCTTGCGTTCAGAGTACGATTCCCCCATCACTCCATCCCTGCCTGAATAGACAGAGCCTGTCTCCTAGGTGACTCTATCCAGGTGACAATGGGGATTAACCATCTCAATAAGTAACTGAATAGCACCCGCCTGCAAATAATACCGCATGACGTCAGACAGTATTCTAGGCAGCAAGTTAAAGTGGCTGGTGCCTGCCTTTGTGTGAGGTTTATACAGTTAGTTTGTTTTGAAGCAATCACAACAGATGCCTGCTCCTGCTATTCTGTGAAATCAAAGCGTAGACCTTAGGAAGATGCCAGGTGTGCTGGTTTTCTTTGCAGTGCGACTTCACTTTATCCCATTTCCCTTTCACAGCTAGAATCAACAGTGGCGAGGACTTAGTAACTGACAAAAAAGTTCTGTTATAGGGTCTTTATTTTGTGCTGAAAGAACGGGGTCTTTATTTTGTGCTGAAAGAATACAGATTGGTATTTCTTACAGACAAAACACACAATATAGCCAGGGTGCAGGGAAACTTTGTAAATACCGGGCAGAACATTTGCAGTCACTGTCACCAAGGCGACACACTGAATCGATCCCGAACACCCCAGCCTCTCCATTCTTCTCCCTGCCTTGGCTTCAGCATCTCTCAAGCGAGATTGTGCTATTTTTCACAGTGGTTCTTTGTGAACAGTGTGATGATGGCGTCGTCAGCAGAGCCAGCCATAGCTTACTCTTCATTTTGGACATGACTATCATTTGGTGAAGAAAAAGATTATAATGCCCAAATCGTCAGATCCAACGTACATGGACTTCTTTGGGATTGAAGAAAATAGGACTCTCAGGATGTCATTTTAAATGGCAAAGAACACCAAATTTCTACCAGAAAATGTGAAAACACTAGAAAAGAGCTAGCAAGCCATTCAGACTACTTCTTAAATGATAATTGTGGATGTTCGAGTCACATGCACGTTTTAACTAGCATATTTTGTTATTTTATGAAATTGATATTTATAGTGGCTCAAAACAAACAGAGCTGGGCTCAGTGAGACTGCTCTGACAGGTGCAGTGGAGCAAATTCAACTCACCCATCATAGTTAAGGCTGAAAACATTCGGCGGAGGGAGTTTGGGTATTGCAAATTTTATGGTCCCTTCATGTATGATGGTTTTGCCCTTGAAACTTATGACAGCACAGATCTAGTAATCTCAGCTTAATAAGGCCACAGTGTTCATTTGTGTAAAATAAAGCCAGAGCCCTGGATCCTGGGAATTATCGCACGGTACGAAGCTGAGGATTAATACTTGTAGTTACAGAATGTGTTTGATAATTTAGTTATTCTCATAGAGTCAGCAAGAGCCCAGCATTGGAACTGCTTTCTTCTTCCCAGTGTGCCTTTACTCAGGAAAGAATCGACAGACCCATCCTAGGCCCAAGGAAAAGGAAATAAACAAAAGCACTAGGAACCTTCTGGTGTGAGACTCCTGGGCTGGTGGAGTCTGTGACTCTAAGAGAGAAATGGTGGTTGTTGAGACCTGTCTCTTTCTCTGGGAAGCTGTGGTATACAACCCACTAAGATGGCAACTGAACTGTGTATGCTAGGATCTCAGGAGAGGACTGGGCTAAAGGAAAAGCCTGTGGGAGGAAGTGGGATGAGGGCAACATTTTCCTAGTACCTCCACCCCACCTCGCCTTCAGACCTATCTGCAAGGGCCTTCTCCCTATGGGAGCTAGCAGAAATTAGACTCATATCCGACTGGTCAGCAAGTGTCTGCAGTCACATGCCTGCCATGGGGCACTGAACAGCAAGGGCTGTCCACCAGAAAACTACAAGTAACAGTCCAGGAGGAAAAAAGAGGGCCATTCTTCTGATGCTGTTGTCCCTGAAGGACGTTTTGGGGAATTCCTAATGACAGACCCACTTTAGTAGGGAGCACCTCTCTCTGAGAAGTTACCTGCAGGTTCCTGCAACTGTTGTCACCATAAAAACATGGAAGAGAAGCAGCTATTCCCACTTCTGTCCTTTGGGAGAGAGGGTATTTGATGACGCTCTTATGATATCATTGCTTAGAAACACAGAATCCAAATGGCCGAGTGAAACACTAAAGTCCTCCATTGTGCAATAGCACGCACAGTGGATGCCTCACCGCTTACCCGTGGCACAGCCCATCTAACATTGAGGTGGGGAGAAACCTCTGCTTTTCCTACGACATTGTGAGCCTTTGATCCCATCCCAGTGCTATTACAGTTTCTTCACCCACTCCTCTAGAGAACCACGGGCTGAGGAAGCCACAGAGCCTGTCTCTGAACAACTTCCGTATGTTGTTCCAAGGATCAGACTGTGTCCATTAACACTGAGCTAATGAGGCTTGAGAACTTTCTGTGTGAGTGAAGAACTGAGGGAGTGGGCTTCACAGGCGCTGAGCTGCAGGCAGCACTCATGACTGGAAGACTGCCCAGGCTTCTGAGGCTTAAACCCTGGGCCCAGCATCTGTGTGCATGCATAGTCAGCACGGGATTTGACCTAAGTGGAAAACAGTCTTAAGTTGCTTAACTTTTATTCTTTAACTAAGCTTCATTGCTGTTTCATGCTTTGTTTATTTACTTATTTATTTATTTATGCATATGTGTGGGCGTGGTCCCCTGTGTGTTCCTGTGTGGAAGCCAGAAGTACACACTGGGTGTTTTCCTCCGTCACTGGCCACACCTCATCTTTTGAGATAGTCATTGACTTTGAGCTCATCGCTTCCATGAGGCTGGCTGTCGGCGAAGTTCAGAATCCACTGTTCTTCAGCCTCTCAGTGCTGGGCTTACAGGGGGGAGCTGCCACACTAGTGCTTACATGCGTGCTCCAGCCCAACCCAGGCCTCTGCTTGGGCCCCAGGCACTTGTCCACTGAACTATCTCTCTGAGATGCAGTACTGGCTGGTTTGGGGCTGTATCATTTGTAGATAAAAATCAGTCAGTGATCTTCCACATCAAAGTAAGGATAAGTGGAGTTTCCAACTTCCCCTGGTCCTGGAGGGCGGAGCATGTGTTGTGTGACGCTAGAAAGGCCTTTCCACTGCTCCATTTCTTCCCACCCGAGCCACATAGCTAAGCGTTCACTTTCTATATCTCATCACTCTCCCGTGTGCTAAATGTTCAGGGACATTGGTTCTCTGCTGTAGGAAGGCTTGCAGCTTGTGGTTACCCGCCTCCTGGGTAACCTTATACTATATACTGGGCCTCTTATACTATCTATGCACGGATGCAGATAGTCCCTTCTTCCTTTGCCCCAGCTGCTTTGGATTGTTGGATTGCTGGATTCCATCTCTGTCCACAATTCAAGCAGAGAATTCTAATTTGTGAGTTTGTGAGTTTACCCCTAAATAACTATCTATTTCTCAGTTCTGAGCTAGTGTGGGATTTCTTTTAAGCGTCTGTTCATCAGTTCTCAATCTGTGGATTGGTCCCTTTGTAGGTTGAATGAACCTTTCACCAGGGTTGCCTAAGGCCATCAGAAAACACAGATATTTCCCTTACAACTTGCAACAGTAGCAAAATTACAGTTATAAAGTAACAATGAAAATAATTTTTGATTATGGGGGAGTCACTACAACATAAAGAGTTGTATTAAAGGGTCACAACACTATTGAGAACCACTGTTCTAGGGTGTGTAGTACCCACACATTAGGAAAGGGGACATGGAAGAGTAGGGCACCAAAATACTGACACATCACGCTCTAGTCCACTGGCTGCCCAACCACAAAGCTCAGCTTACCTCACTTACTTCTGAATAAAGAGAGAAAAGACAAATCTGTTTCTTGTCCTTCCTTTCCCAGTTGTAGATGGGTTAGGTCCCAGCACGTTCATTTTCATTTCCAAATCCGCCTCCAGCCAGGTGGTACAATTCACACCAGTGTTCTGCAATTCACTCTCCGGGGTATGACGTTACCTACACCATACATGTTACATAATGATGCTATATGAAGGAACTGCGGTCTGTTTTCTCCTCCTCGTATGTGGGTCTTATTTCCCAGAAGCTGTATGCTATGGAGCACTGTGGTGGGGAAGATGTTCCTTGGGCCCACAGTGGCTTTGTTGGGTGACACCAGAGCTGCTAGGGAGTGCAGTGATTTTAAATGTCTGCCTCTCTCAGGAAGGAGACCCAATTTGATCAGTCTGCCACCACAGACCCCTCTGCAAGAGCCTTCTCCCTGTGGGCTCTTTGGAGATACAGGCATCACCTGCTGACTTCTCCCTGTGGGCTCTTTGGAGACACGAGCATCACCTGCTGACTTTTTGTATTCCTTTTCAGCTTCAGGTTTCACCTTCTCTGGGCGAAGTTTTTATCCAGTTTTACTGTGTTTCACCCTAATAACCTTGACACCTGAAACTTGATCTTCTTTTCAAAATTCAAAATTCTCCTATGTGTAGGAGAATCATTGCTATTAATACACATCACTCAAATCAATCATTTTTACTGTGATATAAATATTCTTTGATGTATATTATTTGTTCTTCCATTTTTTGACATCCACATTTTATTTTTGACCTGTGGCTACTACAGAACCCAGTAAAAAGACATTTATGTGTGTTTCTATTCACACATTTGAGGCTTTTTTATTTTTAAATGTGTGTATATGTTTGTATGTGTGTATGCACATGTGTGTGGATCTGCATATATGAATGTGTGTGTAGAGGTCAGATGTCAACAATGTTGAGAATCTTCCTCAGTGGTCCCCACTCTATCTTTAGAAACAGCGTTTACCACTGAACTTGGAGCTTACTGATTGGCTGGTCTATCTGGCTAGTGGGCTCTGGAAATCCAGCTGTCGCTCCCTGACCCCAGCATTGGGCTTCCAGAAGATCATTGTTGCCTTCAGCCTTTTGTCATGGGTGCTGGAGATCTGAACTCAGGTCCTCATGCTGCTGTAGAAGATCCTTCACCAGCAGAACCATCTCCCTAGCCTTAAACAGGTTAGGTTTGCTTGGGCCTATCCCTAGTAGAACTATAGGTGAGTGAGGTGTGAACACGTCTAATTTTCTCTATTGTTATATTCTTTATGACCTTCTAATTCCATTTACTGAGTTTGAGAATTTAATACCTTGATTTTTCTCAGGAATACTTTACTATTAAGTTCTAATATTTATGCTTATCTGATGGGTGTATGGTGCCACACTATAGTGCCTATGTGAAGATTGTGTGGCAGTATCATTATTAACCCATTTTTGAGATGGGGAATCTGAAGCTTAGGAGATGAGATGTTCAAGGCTTTATAGTTTGTAACAGGCTGACAAACTAGAATAAGAGCATGGGCCATTTATTATCTTACTCCAACATGCTAACTTGGGCTTCACTGAGAGTCCAGATGTTTTATTAAAATGCAGAAGCAAGCAGGGAGCTGACTTTCCCTCTCATTCTGTATTCCAGAAGTCTTCCCTCTGTAAGTACCATCTAAACATTCTATTCATCTTTTTTATTTTCTGTTCCCCCTTTTCTATTTTTCTGTCTTCTCTCTTTCCTTTCTTCCATCCATATATAGTATATACCTTCCACCTTTATATATTTTTAAGTAAATGATTTCTAGCTCAGTCGTCCTGCATGGATTAAGAAGATGAAATTACTAGGTAGTTTGGAAATGACTGTGAGCAAAAATTCTCTCCAGAGCAGCTGCTTCTGATACACACCACTTGTCTCTTTTAATTAGAATAAAATTTAAGCTTTCTTGGGAACTGAAATTATGCAGCAAATTTATAATTAACAATAAAATGTTGAATTGAGAATTGCTTCACTCATTCCTGCATGAATTTTTCATTCTATTTCTCTGACAAGCTTTATTCCTACCTAAAAGAGAATTACCACCCAAACAGATAACTTGAGAAACATGTTTGGAAAACAGACCACAAGCTTGGGATTGCTCCACATGGACCTTACAGTGGAAGGACAGTACTGGGGTTATGGAGACCTAGTCACTCACCACGAAGCTTTGCAAATCCTCAGACACTGAGGGGTTGTTAGGTAGAAGACAAGAAGTGACCTAGAAGATAGGCAGCCTCTTGATGTCCTTAAGACATTTTGATCTCCGTTAGCATTGGGTTTATGCTGTCTTCACCACCTTACATCAAGATATCCTTGGCACTGAGACATCTGACTCCACCTTTGATGCGTCACAGAGATTTTTGTCTTGGGTGGCACACTGTAGGCGTACAACGCTTGACTGTAGAATTTAGTCAAATGGAATTCGTTAGGACAGCAAACATCCCACCTTCTAATCCTAATGGTGCCCTGGAGCTACTACTGTGCACACTGTGGAGGCCCAAAAATGTGAGCCTATTCCACCTTGTCTGAAGGTCAGAGAGCTTGAGCTTATCCAGAGTTGTTGAGAACAATTGTGTCTGTGCACCCTGACCTAGGGTGTGGTTATTTGGCGTTTTGGACATTAAGATGGTCGGTACAGGTAAATCCACTCCCCCCCCCCCCCGACCAAAGGTCAGAGAATTCAAGCATACTTCTGCTCCTTCTTTTGAAATAGGAGGTTTCACCTAGGGAGTGGCTGCCTTCAGGATACTTGGTCTAGGGTGGGTTCACTGCCTAAAAAACAGAATACTTTTCTCAAGAAATAATGACTTGATGTCTCAAGTATTGGGGCAAGTAATTGTTCTGGTTGTCCTTTGGATCATGTTAAAATGGTCTTTTGGGTTTACGAGACACCCAAGAAGCGAGGAGATCCGGTCCAGGCACCAGGAGAGACATCACTGGGGTGAGTGAGTTTCTGACCGCAGCAGCAGCCCGGGACAGGGAACTCAGACACCCCTCTTATACTTCCTGGTCATCCTCAGGGGCTACTCTGCCCAATACCACCTCTCTCTTCCTATCCCACCCAGCTTGCATCCACATCCCTCCTTCCCCCTCCATCTGACTCCCTTCCCTCGTTAACCACATAACATCTCCCAGCCCAGCCTGTCCGGGCTCTAGGGCCGAATCCGAATCGGCAGGGCAAACGGGAGGGTGGTAGCTCCTTTGTTCCCACTAGCCTGCCTGCAGCGAGCTAGGTAGGTCCTTTGATTACAAG
>NW_026067964.1:3810904-3948945 GCF_014885135.2 Alexandromys fortis
GAGGTTTTTGATAACAGCTTCTAGTTCTTCGCGACTAACAGGTCTATTTAGGTTGTTCACCTGGTCCTGGTTTAACTTTGGTATATGGTATTTATCTAAGAACGTGTCCATTTCTTTTACATTTTCCAGTTTTGTACCATACAGGCCTTTGTAGTAAGATCTAATGATTCTTTGAATTTCCTCTGTGTCTGTGGTTATGTCCCCCTTTTCATTTCTTGTTGTGGGAGTGTCATATCAATCTGTTGATTTCATTGGCTGAGTAATAAAGAAACTGCTGGCCCTGATAGGTTATAAGGTCTTTTGCCTCCCCTCCCCCCCCTTTGTACTGGGGTATAAAAGTGTATGGAAAATTAAACATGGGTGAGCTCAGAACTCAGAAGAAGAATTCAGCATTCAGATGAGCTCAGAACTCAGAAGAATTCCGCGTTCATGATCTGCTGAGTTGCCCTCCCGATGTGATCCTGTGTCTCTGGGATTCTTTCTCACCTCTGTTCCGCCCACCTCACATTTCTAAGCCTCATGCCCCTTTCCTGGCACCTGTGAACCTGCCGCAGCTTGGATTGAGGCAGAAGTGACCCCAGAAAGGTGGGCTTCTGACGGCACAGGATGACTGCATGCTTACAGAAAACCCCTTAATCTTCAATTCTTCAAGCAGAAAATTTAAGTTTCCGAGGTGGGATGTGGAGAGTGAGGTTATGGTAAAAACAGATCATCAATGGAGGCAGCTCCATGTCCTGGAACACACCCGGGGAAAGGACATGATCTTTGGAGAGAATGGTTCGATTTTGTACGAAATTTACGTTTCAAAAATTGCATAAGAGTTTATAGAAGGTGGAAGGACTTGAAAGAAAGTCCCCAGGTTTATTTTGAATAAAATTATGCCTGGATTTACCACTTTATCTCCAATATTTGGTATATTCAATATTTTTAAATACTACCAGTTCTTGTTGTTAAGTTGGGAGCGTAGCCCCCAGGCCTGAGAGTTGTATTAGTTGGACTCCAAATCCCAGCATGTCAGGACCACTCCCACTGGGTCTTTAAGTGAACTCCCAGAAGAGGATCATGTGTCTCTTCCCTGCTACCCTCCCCCTCCCGTGGTCACGTGTGCAGCCTCCTGGTTCAGAGCGGTTCATAGCACAGGAATCCCGTTAAACCTGGATATTTTTAATTTGGCTTGTTTTGATTTGGCTGATTGAAGCCTCCTCCCTGAAGAGACACTCTCATAGTATTGGAAGGAGCTGTGGAAGCTGCCAAGGTCGGGAAGCTATCAAGGGTCCTATCTAGCTGCAATGCTACAAACCACAATGACCAGCAAGGCAAGATATTCTGAAAGTTGCAATAGTGCCACTTATATCTTGGGGTAACTGAAAGTCACATAATTGGACATAAGCTTTGTCCAATGGGAGGGGATTCATGCCTGGAATGGTACACTTAGTTTACTACCTATAGTCTGTGAGGTCATAGAGCTTAAAGAACACCATACTATTGCCATTCTCCTAAACTACAGTCTAAAAACTTACCCTTTGACCCACAGATAAGTATAATCCTCATCCCTCATCAAAGACACTTTCTGCATATATAGAGGTCATTACAGAAAGACACAACTGGTCAAAATGCAGAGAGCAACTGATTGTGGTGTGCACCCCTATTACTATATTTACAGCACAATCTCTAAGGCTCAGGGAGCATTGCAGAAAACATTTGAAGAACCAGAGCACCAGTGCCCCAGCTGTGAGATTGTCTCAAAAAAAAAAAAAAAAAAAAAAAAAAAAGGAAGTGATGTGGGGGAAAGGGTGGGAAGAAAGTGGTGGATCTGGATCTGGAAGGAGAGTTGGATGAATCTGATCAACCAGATAAAATTCTCCAAGAATTAATAAAATGCCGTATCATTAAAATAAGACTCCTTTAAAATGCAAAAGGGTACATTTCTACTTCTCATGGGAAATCATGCCATTTTTGCTTTACGTGTTGGCTTTTCAGAGTGCAAAGGCTCAAAGGCAGAGGTCTCCCTTCAGGCCCCGCTTTGCTTGGTGTCATGCATTCTGACGTGCTGTGCAGTCATGTGCTCTGCACTCATTAACATCACCTTGAAACCTCAGTCAGTTTTCTTTGTGATTTCTTCTTGAACCCACGTGCTGTTAAGTTTATTTGTTGCAGTTATCCTTATTTAAGATGGTGTGATCCTAAACGCAAGAGACCTAAAAGACTCCAACAGAAACATCTTTAGATCTGATGAGCATTACTACCCTAGAAGCATGGTACAAAATTCAGTATTCAAAAGTCAGCAGCGTTTTGATGTGAGCAGCCTTCACTGCCACCTGGGGCCACGGTGATGTCCAGGTCCATGCTGCTGCTGAGAGCCATGTCTGGTTCCATGGTGGTCCTATTGCAGCCAGGGACTGTGTTGATTTCTCTGGCCCGTGTTACCAACTGAAGACCATGTGGATGTCCATGGTCTGTGTTGTTGCAAGAAACCATGAAAAAGAACAAGATCCATGTTCCCACTGGACTGTAGACTCACAGTTGAGAAAGATGGACATACAAGGCTTCTGTGACAACCCTACCCCCCAAAAGTAACAACCTAGACAGAAGGCCATCTAAGAGAACTCTTAAAATTGTGGTAAGAATACTGAGGTGTAGCTCTCCACAACTGATGGCTTCTGGTTGGGGTGGGGTGGGAAGGGGAGTGGAGAGATGGGGGTGGGAGTGGGGAAGGACTCAGTTTTCTTTAAGGGGCTAGCCACAGGGAGTTTGACCATACTTCAGTGAGTATATGGGCAACACAAATTATTATTTTTTTTCTTTTTCTTCTTTTTTGGAGGGGGGACAGGGAGGTCCCAAGGGTTGGGTTGAGTCTGGAAGGACTGGGAAGTGAGAGTGCTGGGGGCGCATGATGTGAAATTCCCAAACAATAAAATATTATGGAAAAAGAAAAAAATAACTAAAGCAAAAAAAAAAAAAAAAGCCACCAGCTTTTCTACACACCAATAACTTGCTGAGAAAGGAAGCAGGGAAATGATCTCACACATAATAGCTTAAAAATACTTAGAAACAAACCTAGCCAGAGCAGTGAAGGAATTTGACAAAGAGAACTTTTAAATAGTTAGGAGTAATATCGAATTGGACGCTGGAAGATGGATAGACCTCTCATGCTCACATAGTAAAGGATCAATATTGTGGAAATGAGTATGGTATGAAAAGAGCAATCAATGCAATCCCCATAAAAATTCCAGGGACTTTTTTTTACATAATTAGGAGAAATTATCTTAAAATTTATATGGGAACAGGAGCGCCCTTGAACAACCAAAGTAATTATGATCATGAGGCAATGCTGGAGGTATCACAGTACTTTATTTCAAATTTTACTGTAGAGCTACAGGAACAAAATCAGCATAATACTGGAAGAAAAACAAACACATTGACCAATGGAGTTGCATAAGTCACCCAGAAAGAAACTTAAGAAATTATAGTCACTTAATTTCTGACAAGGATGCCAAAAACATATACTGGAGAAAGCAAGATGAATGAACTATATTCCTATCACTTAACCTGCACAAAATTCAATATAAAATATATTAAAGACCTTAGTGTAAGGCCTAAAATTCTGAAACTGCTGGAGGAAAACAAAACAACTTCCCTGGGGACTGCAGATCCTCACAAAGACCCAGCCTTCCTCTTCAACCTGTCCCGTTGTGTCCCCTGCCAATACCTGGAGACACCCTCTACCTCCAAATAGACCCATACTAACCACTCTGCACAAACCTCTACTCAGACTGGATCAAAGACTTTAAAATAAGGCCAGATACACTAATAGAGGAGAAACTGTGGAGTAGTCTTGAACTCATTGGCACATGAAAAACTTTTGAATAGAATACCAATGGCATAGGCACTGATATCAACAATTAAAAACATGCAACCCCATGAAATGGAAACACTTTTGCACAGCAAAGAACATGGCCATTCAGGCAAAGCAGTACCCTACAGAATGAGGAAAGACTTTTTTTTTTTTTTTTTTAAAAAAAACTAATTATACATCTGATAGAGGGCTAAAAATATACAATGATCTCTAAAAACTGGATATCAAGAAAACAAATAATTCAATTTATAAATATGTTACAGATCTAAGCAAAGACTTCTCAAATGAGAAACCACAAATGGCTGAGATGCATGTAAAGGAATGCTCAATATCCTTAGTCATCAGGGAAATGCAAATCAAACCTACTTCGAGATTTTATCTTATACCAGCCAGGACAGCCAAAATCAATAAAACAAATGATAGTTCATGCTGGCAAGGATGTGGAGTAAGGGGAACACTCATCCATCGCTGGTGGGAGTGCAAATTTGTACATCTACTATGGAAATCAGTGTGGCAGTTCCTCAGGAGGATGGGAATGCATCTACCTCAAGATCCAGCTATACTGCTTTTGGGTATATCCCCAAAGGACGCTACATCCTACCACAGAGACATTTGCTCACCCTTGTAGTAGTACAATGTTAAGCTCTTTGGACTCTTTTGGGGGACCCTCTACCCAGCTCCCAAATGAATCTTATTCCTAGTTATAATAGGGACCTAGGTGAAAACTAAATCATAGCAATAAAATGACTCCTAACAGCATTCTGCTATACTCATAGACAAGTATCTTGCTCAGCCATCATCAGAAACTTCCTCCTTCAGTAGATGGGAACAAATACAGAGACTTACAACTGGAAAATGTGCAGAGAATAAGAGACCTTGGAACACTCAGTCCTAAATGGGATGTCTCTGTCAAATTCTTTCCCCCGGGACTCAGAGAAGAGGTGGTGTGGGGACTGTAAGAGTCACAGGGGGTAAGACTATAGAAACAAGGTCCTCTATACACTATGACTTATACACACATTAACTCACAGGGTCTGCACAGATCCAAGCTGAATGGTTTCCCAGTCCTAAGAGGGGATGTGAACATAAGTCCACATTTGTAACCCAGAATCTATCCTATTTTGTATCTAACAAATGCTTGCTAAGGAAAAATTAGTTCACTGAGTATGCAAACTACACTTAGGAGGACGTGCCCATACCCAGTAGAGATGACCAACACAAGACAAATGTATGGTATCTTAGGAGGGCTTTTGTCTCATAACACTTGGGGCATTTTTCTTACCATTCAGGTCTTTTGCTTAACTATTACGGCTTCTGACTTTTATTTTTTATGGGATTCCATACAGTGATTGTATGTGTCTCTGTGACTATGTTTCTTCTGCTTTTTCTTTGTCCCCTTTTTTCCATTTGTGTGTTTGCCTTGTCCTATTCTGGTTTATTTGTTTTCATTTTTAATTAACTTTTTATTTTTTTCTTAAAAACCCATCTTTTATCATTTTATATGCCAATCCCAGTTCCCACTCCGTTCCCTCCTTCTGCTCCCTCTACCTTCCCCCACCCCACCCCTTTTCTACTCCTCAGAGAGGGTAAGGCTTCCCATGGGGAGTCAACAAAGTCTAGCATCTTGCTTTGAAGTAGGACCAAGGCCCTCCCCACTATATCTAGGCTGAGCAAGGTGTCCCTCCAAAGAGAATGGATTCCAAAAAGCCATTACAAGCAATAAGGATAAATCCTGGTTTCACTGCCCCACAGTCTGCCCAAGCCACACAACTAACACCCACATTCAGAGGGCTTCATTGGGTCCTATGCTGGTTTCTCTGATGTCAGGCTGGAGTTGATGAGCTCCCATTAACTCAGGTAAGCTGTTTCAGTGGATGTCCCCATCATGGTCTTGACCCCTTTATTGACATTATCGCTCCTCCTTCTCTTCAACTGGACTTTGGGAGCTCAGCCTGGTGTCTGCTGTGGGTCTCTGCATCTACTTCCATCTGTTGCTGGATGAAGGTTCTATGATGACATTGTTTTTATTTTTTATCTTATTTTATTTTTTTAGATAACTGTTTTGTAATGAAAGAGAGGAGAGAAAAGGTATGCATTTGGGTGGGTGGGGAGGGAGGTGAGGAGGATCTGGGTGGAGTTGAGTGAGGGGAAACCTTGATAAAAATATATTGTATGGGAAAAGTTTTTTTAAAATAATGATGATAACTATAAAAAAGAACAAAAAGCAAAAAACAAAACAAAACAAAAAACCCCAACAGTCTTAGTTCCCAACCACATTTCTTTCATGGATTCTACAAAATCAATTAATCATTGTTTTTTTTTCTGTAATACATTAGAAAATAGTGTATTTTAGGGAAGTAGAAAAAGACCAGATCTCCTGAGTAAATTGGGAGCGTGGGGACCTTGGGAGAGGGTTGAAGGGCAGGGGAGAGGCAGGGAGGGAAACAGAAATATAGAGCTCAACAAAAATTAATAAAAAAGATATAAAAATTCTGATTGCTCTCAAAATAGAAAAATATATAAATAATAAAAAAGAAAATAGTATATTTTATATTAAATTGTTTTACTTTAAAAAATCTGGAAAACACAGGCAGAGACTTTCTGGAATGTACTGCAGTAGCTTTGGAAATAGCCCTAAGAACTGGCAAAAATGGATTGCATGCAATTAAAAAATTTCTTCACAGCAAAGGCAGTGTCTAGCAGAGTGAGAGACAGCCTATTGTGTATCTGACAGGGGATTAATAAATAGAATCTACAAGGCCCCACATCCTATCCGTAAAAAAGCAAAGACTGTTCTCAAAAGGAAAAACACAAGTGCCTAGTAAATTTATGAAGACAAGTCCAACATGCCTGGCACTATGAAAATGCAAATCTACATTGAGATTCTATCCTACTCCAGCCAGACTGGCTACCCTCAAGAAAGTGATGACAGGAAATGTGGGTGTAGAGGGAGCTGTGGGCCTCTTCCCATAGCCCGGCTCCTGGCCGCCTGGCTAGCTTATACCCCGAAATAACAACACACAAACTGTATTCATTTAAACACTGCCTGGCCCATTTCTATTAAGGTGTGTAGCACCCCAAGGTGCACTTACCAGGAAGATTCTAGCCTATGTCCATCCTGGGTCGGAGTTTCATCGTGTCTGCTCGGGAGATGGGAGCATGGCATGTGAGCTCACTTCCTCTTCCTCCCAGCATTCTGTTCTGTTTACTCCACCCACCTAAAGGCTGGCCTATAAAATGGGCCAAGACAGTTTCTTTATTAGCCAATGACCTTCCTCCATCATGTGGGGAAGGAAGGAGAGAAAATGAACCCTTATACTCTGCTAGTGGGGATGTAAGCTGATGAGGCCAGTATAAAATTCAGTACGGCAGTAACTTAAAAACAAATAAAAATAAGCCTACAACTTTACCCAGCTATTCTACTCTTGGGTAGATTCCTGAAATATTCCAAGCAAGCATACCAATAGCAAGGAAATGTAACTGACCTACATGTCCACCTGCAGGTGACTAGACAAAGAAGATGTGGTATATGTACCCAGAGGAAATTTATTCTTCCATAAAGAAAAATGAAACTGTGATTTGCAGTAAAAGGGATAGAATAGGAGAGCATCATGTTAAACAAAATGAACCAGATTCTGAAATACAAATTTTGTATGTTTTCACTCATATGCAGAAACTAGAATATGTATAAATGCCCCCAAAATAGGAGGTCTATGAGGAGAAAATGAGTTCAGTGGGGTAGAGGGCAAAGGAGCAAGAGAGAACAATGGGGGAGTTAGAAAGAAAAATACCATATTTCTTCTTGTTGCAGAATCTAGATTTATAGGTAGATGGTAGTTGGGAGGGTGGACAGACAGACAGACAGATAAAATGAAAACAAGTGGATCAGAACGAGAACAAGAACTTAATGGAAATGTGGATCTAAGTGAAATACAATGATAATCATGAATGAAAATGTTATAATAAACCAATTATTGTGTATACTAACAGTTTAAGAGAACCACGTCTGCTTAATTTTGACAATCATTTTCATATATTTGTTCCTTAATTTAATATAAATATGCATGACATACTATGGTTTTTGTCCTGTGTCTTGGCTATTTCGTTTAGAATAATATCACCTGAAGTTTATCTCTGTTGTTGCAAATGACAGGATTTTCTCTCTGAGTGCGTGAATGATACTCTTTCTTCCCAGCTCTCTGTTGGCACCTACAGAACACACCATATCCATCTCTCTGGCTCTGGTTTAGTTCACACAACAGATCTCTCTTTCCATCCATTTCTTACAAATGATGTGATTTGTCCCTAGTGGCTGAATAATTCCTCAGTGTGTGTGCCTGCCTCGGTTTCAGTTTCCCATGCTGAAAGATGCTGAGACTGACTCCAGGGCCGGGCTGTTGTGAACAGGGCCACAGCAAACATGGAGGCCTTCTTTACTTCTCCTTTTCACTTCATTTCTTTCCTCCAAGTTCTTTTTCTTCATGAGTCTTTTTCAGGGTCTTATTGTTTGTGGTGTGTGTGTGTGTGTGTGTATGTGTGTGTGTATGTGAGTGTGTGTGTGTGTGTTTGGCTTCCCACATGAGTTCAAATCAGTGGCACTATTCATTTTTATGAATAAGGTCTTCAAATATTGAATAGAACCCTGTGAGTGGAAATTCTAAGCGCTTATTGCATTGAATGCCCAAGTTGTGTGCTTTGATAAATAGTCTGTGTCTTCCTCTAAGGGAATCTTTAAATGTCAATATTTTTAGCCTTTCCTGTCAGGCTCATTCTTCAAAGGGTAATTCTTGACTCTCTTGCTGGGATGATGTGACTGAGATCACTGTCCAGGAAGCCTAGCTGGGCCTAAGGTTCTAGTTGTATACTGACCTTTCGACACCAGCTTAGCTCTGTGTTTATTGTGCTGTCTCTGGTCTTCTGTGCTTCATGTTCTGTCTGAATAGATGGGTGAAATTCATCAGGGTTATAAGGACTTTGATCCAAGGTTCTTGCGTTCAGCTCAAGTCAAATGGACTTGGTGATGTCTGGTTTATTCAACTCTTAAGAATTTCCAAGGTTCTGTAACTTATCAAATTTTGACATATAATTACCTTACTTCTTATTGGATTTCCCATTAAGGATTCAAGCCTCATTTTTCTCTGCTCTATTATGCAATTCCTCATTTATTGCTTGTCAGCTTCTAGATTTTGTTGATATCTCCCATATGCTGTAATCATTTCTCTACTTTTGTAGATTTATAGTTTTAAATTCTTTCTTATTTTAGTGGGATTTCAGGAGGTCAAGGAGAAACAATTATGTTCAATCCACTGATTTTACCGACAGATTTACGCTCTCCATTTTAAATTAGGGAAAAAAAAACCCTTTCAGAGCATAATAATCCATGTGTATAAATTTTAGCTGCCCGAGAGGCTGAGGCGAAAGGATTGCTCAAACCTGGTATTTTGAGGCTAGCCTCGGCGACACAATGAAACTTCATTTCAAAAACAGTTACATTAAGCAAATTTACTTGTTGTTTCATGAAAAGCACAGTAACATTAAGCATATCTACTTGTTGCTTACTTCAGCTCTAAAAGATAAAATGATTTGGATGAAAGTGGAGATGATTTTGTGAAGTGAAATGGGTCAGGTACAGAGGGACAAAGACAGTGTCACGTCATTCACATGGGAAATGGAACATGGTCAAGAGTAGAATGCTGGTGACCTGAAGTAGGGAGAGTGGGGGAGGGGTGATGGGAAGATGTTGATCAGTGGATGCTAAATTGTAGGAATAAGATGTTCTAGATATTATACAGTAGGGTAACTATAGATAACAGCAATTGGTGCACATCTCAAAAAAAAAAAAAAACTAGGAGAAAGGATTAGAAGGTCTTTACCATAAAGAAATTAGGAATGTGTGAGGAGATAAAGGTACTTAGCCTTATTTAAACAGCGTGACAGATATACATGTGTTGCACATGACATGGTGTTCCTGCTTTCAATGCAACTTTTATGGTTTAAAATTGTTAGTGTATATATTTTTACTTTATTTTAATTTTATTGAAAATAGACTTTTTAAAGTAAAATTTATTCCAAATATGGTTTGCCTTCTCCCAACACCTCTAATATCCTCTCCATCTGCCTTCCTGTCTAAATCCAGACTCTTTCTCTTGTTAGGATATAAACAGGTATTTAAAGAATAATAATGTAATAAAATAAGATAAAATAAAAACAAACCAGAAGAGGACTAAACAAACAAAGTGTGATAGTTTGAATAAGAATGGCCCCATAGGCTCATATATCTGAATGTCACTGGTGAATGTTACTATTTAAAAGGATTAGAAGGATTAGAAGCCATGGCCTTGTTGGTGTAGGCACGGCCTTGTTGGAGGAGGTGTCTTACTGGGAATGGGCATTGAGGTTTAAAAAGCTCATACCAGGCATACATAGGCTTTCTCTCTCTGCTTGCCAATTAAGATGTAACTCTCATCTACTTCTTCAGTACCATGCCTGTCTGCCACCAAGCTCTCTGTGAACCAAACCTCTGAAACTGTAAGCATGCCCCCAATTAAGTGCTTTCTTTTATAAGAGTTTCTTTGAAGCAATAGAATAGTGGCTAAGAAAAGAAGAAAAAGAGTCAAAGGAAAAGCACATATAGATGCAGAGATATACAGACACAAGGAATCCCATAAGACCACAAAAATGGAAGCTGTAATATGTATGCAAAGAACATTTAAGGTTTAAAAAAATTCCTGACAAAATATTATGAGACAAAACCCCTCAAAAGATGACACTGTGAAACAGTCCTGCCGTCCTGAAACTTACTAAGCTGGCTTTGAAATCAGAGATCCACCTGCCTCTGTCTTCCTAGTGCTGGGATTAAAGGTATATTCCACCACCACCCAACTGGAGGTAAATAATTCTGCCCTCATTAAATCTCCAAGCCCAATTTGTTTCACGTGGAGAGGCCACACAGAAAGTCCTTGAATTCTCAGAAGAGGATGATACCTGCTCTGTTCTGGGATGCCTCAGCAATAATTGTCTTCTAGTTCTGGCTTAAGTCTGACTGCAGCTGAAGAGGAGCTACCCAACAGATGCTTCTCACATTATTGACTTAAGAATAAGAAGAGACAATGAAATGCTTCAGATCACTGAAATATAGGTTTTGTAACAGAGCTCTGGAAATTTGACTTGTTGTATCCAAACATTTTCCAAATATGGATCACTGAATACCAAATAGTTCCAGAACTTGTGGTATGAAGTGCACATTCGACTATAGATGCCATGAGTCAAGAATTCAAATAGCACAATGATGACTTGATACTGTTTCATAATAGCTAATATGTGAGCTACAAACACCTAAAGGTTGGAAATGGTTAACTGGCGAGGGACTGGTGTCATTTGGAGGTAGTTTTTCTCACATAGCTCAGGAAATTGATGCTGGTGATCATTTGGAACTTTTGCCATGTCTACCTTGTTTCTCTGTGTGTGTTCTCATACCAGTGTGGTTGGATTAACACCAGTGTCTTCAAATCTGATCTCGGAATCCTGTAGAGTCACTTCTGTCATGTTCCTGATGTCTATATTCAAGAGGAGGAGATATAAATCTGATCCAAAAAATTTCAAATCACTTAGAAGACTGCCACATAATTTAGAGGCCAGGCACTGCCTTTGTGACAGGTGACTATCAAGCTGGAAGGGAAGCTATTCTAAGGAGAGATACTTGCGCCCATGCTTTTGGCTATTATATTGGTGAAATAGTCTTATCTCCAGTAGGTTGGATTTCCCACAGGATTCTCATGCTGAAAGAAGGAAAAGTATGGTTCTGGACAGAGGAGGGATTTGTCTCCTGGAAAGAGATTTTAAAGGTCTGACAGATTTTTCAGACCACTGCTGTGGGTTATGCTCTTATACACTGTAAAAATTTGCCACCCATATTGATTCAAAAAATTGCTAACTGGCTAGTAACCAGGCAAGATTATAGGTGGGGAGACCAGATTAGGAGAATTCAGGGAAAAAGAAAGGCAGAGATACAGTCACAAACCCAATGCAGAGGAAGCAAGATGAGAATGCCTTACTGAGAAAAGGTACCAAATGACATGGCTAAACATAGATAAGAATTATAAGTTAATTTATGTTGTAAAAGCTAATTAATAATAAGCCTGAGCAATAGGCCAAACAGTCTATAATTAATATAGGCCTTTGTGTGTTTATTTGGAAGCCAAATGACCACAGGACCAGGCGGGACAGAAACTTCCATCTTTAGACCACCTTGTAGATGGGACCAGAGCTAAAAGAACGATGAGTCCATCTGTAGAAGGATCACACTTTGACACAGACTGGTTTTTAAAAATTAATTAATTAGGTTAATTTTATATACCAACCTCAGTTCCCACTCCATAATCTCTTCCCTCTCCTTCCCCCTACTCCCCAATCTACTCTACTTTACCCCTATTCACTCCTCAGAGATGGTAAGGCTTCCCTTGGGAAGTCAACTAAGTCTGTCCCATCACCTCATTGAGGCAGGACCAAGACTCTCCCCCGGCCAGGTACCTAGGCTGAGTAACGTATTTCTCCATAGAGAATGGGCCCCACAAAGTAAATTCATGCATCAGAGTTAGATTCTGGTTCCACTGCCAGTGGCCCCAAATACGGCCCAAGCCACACCATTGTTATCTGCCTTCAGGGGTCCTAGTTCGGTCCTATGCAGTTTCCCCATTCCGACATGGACTGTTTTGTTTTGAATATTTCTTGACTTCTATTTAAAACTAAACATCAGGCTAGGGCCACAAAGATGGACCTGGGGGTGTCACTGGACCTCTTTGTTCTACTTCCAGCATAACCACAATGACTTAGTCTCCTTTTTCTGCTTTTCACTATTACTTGTTTATCTGATCTCTTGAGGATGGGGTGACTGAACCTTGCTTGTCAGAGCTGCCTCGACTCTGGCCCTGACCCTAACCACTCAGGCAATGCAGGGTATGACTCAAGAAGACCAACTAGGTTGTTTTTCCTTTTTCTAAAAAATTTGAACTGAGGAATATGAAGGCATGGCTTAGTTAGAAGTGGAAAGTAGAAGTGAAAAAAAAAAAAAACCTAGGAATTATAAACAGGACCAAGGTAAGCCAAAGCTATGAAGAGTCAGAAGCCGTGGGAAAACAGCATGTCTCTTGAGTGGAGATTTAGTAAAGGAAAAGAGAAGGAGATCAAAGAAAGTTCATACAGCCCGGGAAAGGGGCTCAAAGGCAGAAGGTCTCTCGCATGCTCCTCCGTTCTTCCAGCTCCTGTTCACTTCAGATTGCTGCTGTAGCGTTAATTTCATCACTGTTTCCCAGTCTCCTAGGTCCTGATGAACAACAATGACCTACCTGCTAACAGCAGCCAAATTAAGATAGAACCAGTCAACAGACTTCTTCCCTTGGGTTGTTTTGTATGTGCACACCTATGTGCATGTAGAAGCTCTAGGGGGTCAGGAGAAACATTGGATCCCCTGGAACTGGAGTTGTAGATGTTTGTGAGTCTCTTTGTAGGTTCTAGGAACTGACCTGGGATCCTCTGCAAGAGCAGTTAAGTGCTCTTAACTGTGGAGCCATCTCTCTAGCCCCTCTACCCTATCTTTTGGGAAAGGGTCTCTCAGTGAACTCAGAGCTCATCAATTGGACTACATTAGTTGGCTAGTGAGCTCTAGATATCTATTTCTCCCTCATTGGTAGGACCAAAGACATGCCATCGTAACTGACTTTTACATGGGTGGGGAGGACTGAACTCAGGTCCTAAAACTGGCTTGATTGGTACTTTAACAACTGATCTATGTTCCCAGGGCTTTCCTGACAATTTTGAATTGTGGTGAAAGCTGTATTGAGAGAGAGAACTGTGAAGCGGCTATGGCTGTGTATGGAGAAACAGTCATCAGTACCCATGCCTTCTGTCTGAGTTCCTGAGCTTGGCCATTCTAGGCTGGGAAGATGTGTGATGGGAAGACACATGCACAAAAATGAAAATGAAAAAACAACCCCACTATTTCTAATAATATGCTTGTTTTATATTGTGCAAAATAATGGAAACAGATTCATAAAGATCTAGGAATTATCTTCATAAATGGGGTAATGAAGTGCCAACACCATTTGGTCAGAATGTTTCCCCTGGAACTTAGGAACATTAGCTCATACCTCTTTCAAAGAAGTCTCTCATTGCCCTGTAAACTAGGTGATTTCTGAACATTCTTAAAGGCATTTTGATCCTACCTACTGCTACATGCTAATCTCACTCAAAGGAGTGGTAAGAAGACATTAAAATACCACTATCAAACACAAGTTGATTCCAAGAATATCATCATTTTATTAGAGAGAATAAAGAATTATAGGTTGTGAAATATACTTTTTTGGTGTGTTTTTCTTATAGGGGTTTTCTACCAAACACTTAGTTAAAGTGTTTCCAATGGGGTGTTTTGATTTGCTCTTGCTGTGAAGTCAGGCCAGGGGAGGGTTGTACCTGCTTACAAAGGTCATTCTGTGAGAACTCCTGTGCTCTTTACTCATTGATACCACGACACGGTCACACTTAGTACCTATTGCAGTTATTTAACCTAATCATTCTACCATAGATATAATTGATCTTTCTCCTGTGGGAGGAACGTAGAATAACAATGCCCTAATTTTGTACATTTCTGTTCCCTAATGACAGGCTGTCATTTTCTATAATTTACCAGAGAGTACGAACAATGTGCGTAGGCCGGGAGCGGTTGCTTGGCAACCACCTTTTAAAAGTTTCTTAAATGTAATTGCTTCTCTGCCAGGGAAACATTGATCCCACAAATTTGCGTTGGACTGATCACTAAGCAGCCCAGCAAATCTCGCCGTGCTTTTTATTCAAAATTATTTGCCTTTTAAATTCTGTTGAGGTGAACTATCAAGGCCATGGTTGTTGTCTTTGAACACAGTGGGACTTCCAAATGACTACCTACGCTTTTCCATTCTTTACCGTCTTTCTCTGTCTCTATGCTGTCCTCATGCCCATTTGGAGTTGAGGCTAGAAACCTGTGAAGGGTCACAAAAGCTCTCAGGTTCGCATGGTTCTAAATGCTCTCCGTCCCACCAGTACAGACATAAGGAAGCTGATGTGTCAACATCAGCACCGCACAAACGTTACTCACGGTTACTCTTCCTGATTCTACCTCTTGCTGTTAATCAGACAGCTATATTGCTATTTAAGAAAACATGGAATCTATGCTGACATACAGTAAATACATCACGGCTTTTGGTTGCTATCTGTTTAGGCACTCGCTTGAAAAAGGAAGCTGTTAAACACCAGAACTTAATGTCTATCACACATTATTAATTGCTTCACATTTTCAAGCTCGCTATGGGTAGCTGACCACTTGAGGCCATTAGCACAGTTTCCACTCAGAGTAAATCTCAAACAGAAGGTGAAGGTGAGGCCTTCATGGGGGAAATGGGAAGGCATCTGAGGACAAAGGTGTCAGTGGGCAGGTTTTGATCTGAGTGAAGGAAACAACACAATCACACACATACTGTGCACTTGTAGTGTGCAGTCCTGGACATGTATGAAGTGCTTGGTTTGTATTCCCCTTCTCTTTCTCTGCCACCATGTGTCACTCACTCACCGTGTGCAAACTGACTTTCTCTATGAAAAATGTAAATAGTACTTAACTATGTTGCAAGGTTGGTATTGGTGATTTATTAAGCTTTAAGAGCTTATCAGGATGAATAAAAGTTAAAAAGATTCCCATTTGACATTTCAAGACATAGTTGGTCTTTAGGCTGCAATCCATTCTTAGGGACAGGATCACCCCTTTAGACCGAGCATTGGTAGCGGTAAGAACTCTTATGGCTGCCGCCCTGTTTCTCCCAGTCTTCAGCTTTCACCCCAATAGCTAACTCCAAGATTTTATTAATAAGATCAATTAGAAACACAATCCACCATTAGATTGGCTCATATATAAGCTAGATGAAAGGCTTGATTTTGAAATAAGAACCTTAAAGGCGGGCTGGAGAGATGGCTCAGTAGTTAAGAGCATTGCCTGCTCTTCCAACGGTTCTGAGTTCAATTCCCAGTAACCACATGGTGGCTCACAACTATCTGTAATGAGGTCTGGTGCCCTCTTCTGACCTGCAGACATACACACAGACAGAATATTGTATACATTATATATATATGTGTGTGTATATATCTATTATATATATATAATATGAACCTTAAAGGCTAATGTGACTAGGATATCACTTGCTGTCATGGTTTGAGTGTAAATGTTTCCCTTGGTCTCATCTGTTTGGACACTTGGTCACCATCTAGTGAACCTATTTTCAAAGCGAAACCTTGTTCAGGTGAAGCCTCACTAGAGAAAGTAGGCAACTGGAGGTGGGCTTGAAGTTCTGGAGTTGGGCCCCATTCCTAATAGCTCTACCTCCTGACTGTAGACACAGTGTGACTGGGTTCCCTAAGCTCCCACTGTCAGGCTGTGTCTACCGTGATAGACTGCATCCTCCTTATGGAAATCAAAACCTATCTCCCCCAGGTCACTTCTTATCAGGAAGAAGAAACAAAACCAGCCTACACTTTTTCTTTTCTCCTGTATTTTCAAAGCAAAAACAAACAGACAAACAAAAAAACAAAAACAAGCAAACAAACAAAAAAGCAAAAAGACCCCAAAACACCAACCTTTCAATGTTTAAGTTTTCATTGTTTTAAATCACAAATTCTGGGAGTGATGGCTAACTGTTCTTTGAAGAGAAAGCTAGCCCTAAGTTTTTACAAAATTCAGCACCCTTGACATGGTTAATGGTGCTGTTCAGTTCTGGTTTTCATTAAAACTCTCATTTTCAATCTTTACACTTTTTAGCATATCAAAGACTGTTCTATGTATTCTAATACTTTGACATTATTCATAAAGTATAAAAATATGAGTGTATTAATGATAAAAGGAAAAGGTTAGTTCTTAAGTTCTTTTGAAAATAACTGTTACATTGTCAGGCATGGTAGCACAAGTTTGTAAGGGAAGGCAGAGACAGGAGAATGGTGAGCCAGACTATATAGTGAGAGACTGCCCCAAAACCCTAATAATAGGGGGCTAGAAGGTGGCTCAGCAGCTAAGAGCACATACTACTTTCTGAGAATCCAAATCTGACTCCCGGCACACATTTAGGACACCTCACAGCTGTGTATAACTCTGGCTACATCGGATCTGATGTCTTTCTCTGGCCTCTGTGAACACACACACACAGACACACACACACAGACACACACACACAAAAATCCAGTTGTACAAAACCCAAAAAAAGAATTAAATAATATATAGATAATTATAAAAATAAATATATGTTCATTTCAAGACCATATAAATGCTATCATCATTAAGTATTTCTGAAAAAGTGTTTCATGCTTCCCATGAAGATCTCTCCCTAAGATAGACAACATGAAAGGGTTGAGCAAGAAGGCCAACAGTAAAATCAACTGAACAGCAAAGGGTTAGTCTAGATAGCTTTAAACTCTGAAACCATAGAGATCACCAGAAGATTTGGTCAGTCACAGATCTCTGGGTTTTAAACCCAAAGATTTGTTTAGTGGACACAGTATGGTGTGTCAAATGGTGGGTTCCAAAAAGATGTGTTCACATATCCATGGACCCTATGGATGTGACCTTATTTGGAAAAACTGAATCTTTGCAGATATAATATTGAGGGATGTCAAGATCAAACAATTGTGGATTACATAGGACTCTGAAGATACAGATGTAAGAAATAAAGACACATAGGAAAGACCATCCATGTATGGAGACTGTCCACAGCCACAAGCGAAGAAATGGTTGGAGACATGATAGCTGAAGGAAACAATGAAAGAGTCTCCCCACAGCATCCAAGACTTTGGGAAAGATACTTTCCAACACTTTGATTTAGGACTTCAGGCCTCCAGAATTGTAAGAGAATGAATTTATTTTGTTATAAACTACTTAGCCCTAGAAAACCAACAGAGGTTGGGACTGAATGTTTGCATTTTCTCTGAACAGTACGGTATGTGGACCGTGCCTTGAGCGGCACTCATTATTCAGGTTTAGATAAGAGAGAAATGAGACACAGGACGGGTACTGAGACAGTTGAGGTCAATGATTTTAGACTGTTAAAAATTTGAGTGGCTGGGGCTGGAGAGATGGCTCAGAGGTTAAGAGCATTGCCTGCTCTTCCAAAGGTCCTGAGTTCAATTCCCAGCAACCACATGGTGGCTCACAACCATCTGTAATGAGGTCTGGTGCCCTCTTCTGGCCTTCAGGCATACACGCGAACAGAATATTGTATACATAATAAATAAATAAATAAATAAATAAATAAATAAAGTCTTAAAAAATTTGAGTGGCTGGATACAAGATAAACTAAAGAAATCAGTAGCCCTCCTATATACAAATGAAAAATGGGTTGAGAAAGAAATCAGGGAAATGACACCCTTCATAATAGTCACAAATAATATAAAATATTCTGGGGTAACTCTAGCCAAGCAAGCGAAAGACCTTTATGACAAAAACTTCAAGTCTGTGGAAAGGAAATCGAAGAAGATATCAGAAGTTAGAAAGATCCCCCATCCTCATGGATAGGTAGGAGTGACAGTAAACATGGCCATCTTACCAAAAGCAATCTGTGAAGTCGACACTGTCCCCACCAAAAACCCAACACAATCCTTCACAGACCTTGAAAGAGCAATATTCAACTTCATGTGGAAAAACAAAAAACCCAGGATAGCTAAAACAATCCTGTATGGCAAAAGAACGTCTAGAAGTATCACCATCTCTGATTTCAAACTGTATCACAGAGGCATAGTGATAAAAATGGCATGGTATTGGTATAAAAACAGAAAGGTTTTTGAACTAAAGACCAAGACTTAAATTCACACACACATGGACACCTGCTTTTTGATAAATAAGCCAAAAATTAAACAATAGAAAAAAAAGAAAGCATCTTCAACAAATGGTGCTGAAATAACTGGATGTTGGCATGTAGAAAAATGCAAATAGATCCATATCTATCACTTTCATAAAACTCAAGTTCAAGTAGAACAAATAGCTCAACTAATAAAAGAGATTTTTGAGGGTAATCTGGGGCAGGTGAGGTTCGAAACAGGAGAGATCACGTGGGGGTGGGAAATATTTGGAGATAACAACTGGAATTGGGGACACTGTAGGTGAGAGTCCTAACTCTGACTCTTTTGCCCACTAATGGAACTCTTTTTCTCATGTTGCCTTGCCCAGCCTTGATATGATGACATATGCCTGGTATTATTGTAGCATATTATGCCATGTTTAATTGATGTCCCTGGAAAGCCAGCTCTTTACTGGGGGGAGACTGAGGGAGGGTGAATATTTGGGAGAAAGAAGAGGTAGTGGGGGAGAGGCAAAGGGAGGGGGGAACTGTGGTCGAAGTGTCATATATGTGAGAAGAATAAACAAAAGAATTCTTTAATTTCTGAAGATAAGAAAGGATAGAATTGTGATAGTTTGAATAAGAATGGCTTCCATAGACTCATGTTTGGATACTGACTCACCAGGGAGTTATTGAGCACTGGAACATGTTTAGGAAGGAATAGGTGTGGCTTTGCTGGAGGAGATGCGTCATGGGGAGTGGACTTTGAGCTTTCAAAAGCCCACTTCAGTCTGAGTCCCCCCTCTGCTTGCTGCCTGTGGATCAGGATGCAGAGCTCTCAGCTACTGTCTGCTTCCTGTTCTGATGTTCACAGGCTAACCCTCTAAGTCTGTAGACACACTCCCAATTATATGCTTCTCCAATAAGTTGCCTTGATTACAGCAATAGAGCAGTGACCATGACAAGAACCAAGAGAGCAGCTCCATCCTTCTTATGTTTTCTGTGGCACGAGGGTGGCCCTATTTGTTAACTTTCAGTTGTCCTCCAGCCTCAGATTAAATTCCCTTTCTTGGAGAGGATTCTCTAGATTAGGGCAGCCAACACACTGCACTGCCCCCTCTCACTTCTTCTGTAAAGTGTCTGCCTTGAAACATTGCAGATTATTTAAGATAGAAGCTATAAAAGTCTTAACCCGTACATCCTCAGTTCCTAATGGAGCCTGACACGCAGTAGGTACTCAATAAACACAACTTAATGGGACGTCAACCCCACCCTAAATAAGGTGGAATTAGAGGCCCAGAGATTATTCTTCTCAGTCTCATGTTTAGTGTTTCCTTACTGTAGATTTTATGGAGCAGATTTAGGCAATAAAATTGGATGTTAGAACCCAAACCACAGATGATTGTCAATACTTGTTTCTGTGCAGCATCGTTTCTGACTTAAAATATACATCTGACACATACACCCTCAGACGTCAATCCGATGACTGGGGGCTGAGCTTCTCACTGCTGGGGCAAGTTGCCTTTCTCATGTTGTAAAATTGAAAGAAAAAAAATTCTGACACTAAAGAGCTCTCATTTCAGTAATCATGAAATACTTATATTTTAATTAGGTTATTAAAGATAAGCTAAGAAACTGCAGTTTCTTCTTTTTATTTTTCTCCTAAGCAGGAATATGAAATTAGCTGTTTGAGTGGGCCATCACTGTTCATTTCCGAGAACAACATGACCAATTTGTTGCTATGACGACCTAACACTGGTCAGAATTTAATTGTTGGATATAGGTAGTAGGAAGAGAAAGATAAGTGAAAGGCCTTGACTCATTCTCGGAGAAGCATTGGTGAGGAGGTCAGAAAGGGAAGGCCATGCTACCCCGAGTGGAAAACACAGCCTCAGAACATCAGAGTGAAAACGGAAAAAGCCGCAGCAAGATGGAGGCAACGAGGAGGGGGAAGAAAGATACACTTGCAAGATTATGATTTATCTTATAGGAACTATGCAAGATAAAAGATGAGAGACCAAGACATACAAAGGGCTAAAAGACCCCTTCAGATAATAAAGAGATTTTCAGATATATTAAATGTGAACAAATTTGTCACTTATACAGCTATGTTACAATACATACACACACAGGCTATTCAGTTAAGACATGCAGCACATGGGGGCTGTTTAGTTGAAAAAAAAATGCATGTGGCCGAGTGGTGGTGGCGCATGCCTTTAGTCCCAGCACTTGGAAGGCAGAGGCAGGTGGATCTCTGGGTTTGAGATCAGCCTGGTCCACTGAGTGAGTTCCAGGACAGTCAAGGCTATAAGGAGAAACTCTGTCTCAAAAAAAAAAAAAAAAAAAAAAAAGAAAGAAAGAAAGAAAAGAAAAGCACACGGGGCTAAGGGATGGTCCTAGTGGGAAACCTGGACCTCAGACTGAACAGAGGAGCATGGACAGTCAACTGGGTGATAAATAAACAGAAATCAAAATTTTCTGTATTTCTTTGACAGGTATTTTTGAATAAGATGTAAGGTAAAGATTGAGATTCTGATATCCAGCTAGTCCTGCACCATGCTTTAGCCAGCTGTTCCTGCACTAGCTACATATTCCTACACCGGGTACTAGTCAGCCATTCCTGCACCATTCAATAGCCAGCTGTTTCTGAATCACACACTGGTCAGCTGTTCCTGCACTGTGCACTAGCCAGCTGTTCCTGCATCATGCACTGGTCAGCTGTTCCTGCACCTTGTACTGGCCAGCTGTTCCTGCACTCTGCACTAGCCAGCTGTTCCTACAGCGTGCACTAGCCAGCTGTTCCTGCACCATGCACGAGTTAGCTGTTCCTGCACCATGCACTGGTCAGTTGTTCCTGTACCATGCACTGGTCAGATGTTCCTGCACCATGCACGAGTTAGCTGTTCCTGCACTATGCCCTGGTCAGCTGTTCCTGCACTATGCACTGGTCAGCTGTTCCTGCACCATGCTCTAGCCAGTTGTTCCTGCACCATGAACTAGGCAGCTGTTCTTACACCATGCTCTAGCCAGCTGTTCCTGCACCATGCATTAGAAGCCCATCCTTCCCTCCATTTAACAGTCAGTTGACTGTGTATGCATGAGTCTTTTTGTGAGTTCTCTAGGTTGTTGTGTTGGTCTGAATGTTTGTACTTATAATAATTTTACTCTGTCTTTATTACTACAGATTTATAGTAAGTCTGAAGTCAGGTACTCCTCAGTCTCTAACTTGAATTTTCAAAATTATTTTGTCTATTTTTTGACTTCTACATTCTAAAATAATTATAAAGTCAGTCTGTTAATCTGTGTAAGAAATCCTCTTTGAATTTTGAATTTATTTTATATTGGGCCTACAGGTAAATTTCATCATATCTGTTTCTAAATATCCAATGATGTTTTCTATTTTAAGAGACATAAGATTTAAAATGTTAATTTCTGAGTTTTATTTACTGGGAGACAGAAATACAATTGTTTATTAGATACTGATTGGCAGTGATCCTGTGAAGTCAGTTCCACTAACTCTTGCAGATTCCCAGGGGTCAAATCATCTGTAAGTGAAGGTGGTTTGGTTCTTGCTGCTCTAATATGTAAACAGTGATTGACTGATGACTTAATTATTTAGAGAAATTTTTATACAGGCTGGGACATTTAGTACAGTAGTGACTAAGAGTAGTTAAAGAAGGGTGCCCCTTTTTTTCTTTTTAATTTTAAAATGAACATTTTTACTTTTTATCACTACTGTGAGTGGATCCATATACTTTAAATAACAGGCTTGTTTTTACTAATAAAGCCATCTTGATACTTATGAGCATAAAATAGCAAATGGCGTAAGTTCCAAGATCCACTTGGGTTCCGCTCTGTAATTTGTACTATTTGCTCAGACATCGAGCATAGTGCTGCCTTTTCATCTCTAAAAAAGCTTAATATTTGATGAATTTTCATTGGTATGAAATTGTACATGTTTATTAAAGAATAAATTCTGATTTCTCAGCTAAATACATATGACTAAAGATATAAAATCCACCTTTGATACATCACTGAAATTGTTTAACATTTGAGTGACACCCAGAGTAAAGAATTAGAACCCTGATCTGTCACCCTGTGTGTATTATCTCTTCACACTCAAGGAGTTTGTCTAAGGTCTGCAGGAGGAAGCTCAACTCTCCAGAAACACCTATATACAGCTGAGTGTCTAATAAAACACATGTGTACTGTGTCCATATTTCATTATAAGCAAATTTCTATTGGAGCAATACAATCACTCCTCTGTTCATGCTACCTGGAAAAGCCTAATTAATAAATATAAAATTAGGATAAACAAGAAATTTGCTGTAAGAAATCCTACAGCCAATAGCTTTTAAGTTAACTGTGCACTGGGGCGTGGCCTCTTATACTATTTATGCCAATGAAAAGTGTGTGTCTGGCCTCTTTTCTGGCTGCAAGATCTGATTGCTGTTCTCTGTTCCTTCAGAGGATATTGATTTGTGAATCTACCCCTAAATAAATAGCCATCTATTATTCTCAATTCTGAGCTAGTGTGAGATTTCTTTTAAGCATCCATCTTCAGAAATTAGTAATTGAAGACTCTTTCCTCAACAATTTCTGAAGAAGCACCCAGTGCCCATCCTCTCTCTTGACCTCTCTTAAAAGATGAGGTGCCCTAAAATGAAAGGCATTTTTGTATATCCCCGTGATTCTTGTGTTGTAATGATATCGCAGTGTCTGAGCAAAACCGTACAAAGAGAAAACAATAGCACAGGAAGCATATAATACAAACTGGTTCTTGTCAATCAGAACAAACTTTTCATAAAGATAAGAATACAATGTTTGCTTCAGGAAGTCATGGAAGGACAGACAAAAACTGTTGCCATGGATTTGACCATTGTTCTAACTTTATTCCTGTGGCTATCGTGAAATAGGGGAGAATGAGCTTATTTCAGCTCACAGTTCCAGACTTCAGTTCATCATTATGCAGAAGCCAAACAGAATTTCAGTTAGTTGCATCTCACTCATAGTCAAGAGCAGAAAGAAATCAATGCATGTGCCTACTCATTTACTTGCTTGTTTATGCTGGTTTCTCCACTCTTACACAGGTCAGGGCATCCTACCTAAGGAATAGTGCCACTCACAGAGGGCTTGGTCTTCCTACATCAATTATCACAACACCCCCACAGGTCAACAGAATGTTGACAGTTCCTCACTGAGATTCTTTTCCCAGGTGATTCTAGGTTGTATGAAGTTGATCATTAAAGCCAACCACCACATTTCTCATCTGCCACTTCCTAAAGATTTAGCAACTTCCTAAAGATTAGTGTGTTGGCTCTTTATCAGAGAGAATGGAGACCCTTCTCACATTTTTAACTTCAGGAAGAGTTTTGACAAGCTATGCTGGTAAATGTTTAACCACAGATCTCGAAACAAAGAGAAAGCCCCGATGAATATACAATGCTGGCAATTTCTGTGGTGAGGGTACTGCTACTGATGTGAGGTCACTGAACAGGTTAGAAAGACACACGGGGTAACTAGCATCAACTAGCATCTTTACCATAAAGAACTAACACTACACGGAGATAATAACAAATTGAGATCAAATTAGAAAATGATGTTTCTGCATGTTTATTACCTTCTTAGAAATTGGAAATATAGTGGTAATGATCTTATTGTTTGCAAAGACTGATTATTCATGTAGAATATTTAATTGGTTTTGCATCGATTGGTCTGCTTCTCATTTTTACATGTCTGCTGGTCTGGTTCAGCAGGGTTTTATGCAGTAGCTTGGCATCAAATTTTATGCTTTCACACATATTTATTTCTGACATTAATGCCTGAGTAATTTTTAAAGGCTACTATTCTTACGGTGAAATATTTGCAAAACAAGATTTTTGTTTCCAAACATCATTCTGAGCAGATTAAATGCCACTCTGTCCCATTCCTTTTCATAATCTTAAACTACATTTTTCTGTGGACTGATTTTTTTGAATCAGTTTTTCTACTAAGATAACATTAAAATACACCAACTTTTATTCTAAAATACATGATAAAAAATTTAAGCTATATCTGTCTTTTTACTCATTATATAAAGAAACAGCTTATTACTAGCCCTAACCAATGTAGCTTCAAATTTCCTCATTTTATGCAAAAGAACTTTGGTACACTATTCTATATAGCACATTTAAAATGTCTTTTAAAATATTTTATTTTATTTTCTGTGTATGCATGTTTTGCCTGCATCCCTCTCTGTGCATCAAGTGCACACAGTTCCCGAGGAGGCCAGAAGAGGGCATGGGAGCCTCCAGAGCTGGAGTTATAGCTGGTTGTAAGCCACCATATGAATACAGGAGATGGAACTGGGGTACTTGGCAAGAGCAGCCAGGGCTCTTAACCGTGGTGCCATCTCTTCAACCCCTACAATGCCTTGTTTTACGAAAGTCATGAACAACAACATAAAGAAACGTTTGGTTGAATTTATTATACAACTTGTGATTTTTTCAAACCTTCCCATCTTCATTCTATACCATATTTATAAATAATGCAAAAATATGGGTTTCTAGCAGTGTTTATGCTTTTCTAAACCGTTCACAAAGGGCATGAGGAGTGTTTTAGAAAAGGGTAAACAAATGGACAATTTGATACGGGCATTAGCTTTAAGGGATTTCAATATATTAATTACATAAATGTTCACAATAAACCTATGAGCAAGGTGAAATTCCTTTATTTTGTCACTGAGGAAATTGATGCTTAAAAGAAATTATAAGAATTTTCAAATTTGGGGTTAGAAAGTGAGAGAAATGGAATTTCATGCTTACTCTGACAACTGCCCAGCGTCACTAATGGCCGAGGCTAAAGCTTTTTGCCTAAAGAAGAGAAAACATAAAAGAACCAGCGGGAAGCAAAGGCTTATGTAGAAAACCTGATGGGAGGCAAGCGATTGTGAGAGGGAACAGGGTTTCTGGTATTCGATGTGAAATAAACTCAGCGCCAAGAATTTTTAATATGAACAGTGGAGAGGGGAAGAGTTCTTGACTTCCCAAGAGAGAGAGAAAAGTTAAGACAGTTTTTGAATTGAGGGAAGAGTTACAGAGAGGTTGGACAGATAATTAAGACATAGGACCATTAGGGAAGCTTGCTGAGAAGGGGCCTCTCACACATTGCATTTTAGATTCGAGTAGAAGGAATAACAGGGACTCTGGTAGATTTGAGGACCCCTGAGCCGAGCAGATGCATGTCCTTCTTCCTTACTGGATAGAATTCTAGAAGGTGAAAGTTTTGTAGACTGCTCTGTGCCAATGCCAGGCAGCTACCTAAGGGAATACAATAGCAATAGCTGTCAAGGCCTCCACACTCCAAGGTTCCTGAGGACTCACGACTGCATTGAGAAAGCCTCCTGTTTCCATGCTTTCTATGTGAGGAGGCTAATGCTTGACTGGAGTACAGAGCTACTTTCTGTTGGCAAAACACTGATAATTTTATGGAAAGTTTAGGCACCTAGAGCCAGAAGGAAGAGAAACAATGAGATACAGTTTCTACAGATTCAACATAGTGTAGGGGCAATACCCAAGACCAGGGGGCCGTGTCTGCCTGGAGAGGCCACTAGGCTGGAGGATGGCACGTGGCATGAGACCACAGATCCTTTTCTTGAGCTAAGTCTAATGTTTCTAGGCAGAAGGAGAGAGAAAGAGAGAGAGAGAGAGAGAGAGAGAGAGAGAGAGAGAGAGAGAGAGAACCTAAAAGGTGGATAAACATACAAACATCTTAAATTCTTGGTCTGGGTAGACAAATTCTACAGAATTGCTAATTCAATCATTTGACCTTAGGTTAGCAATAAAAATGGATGGTTAAAATCATGTTTCTGAGTTTTGGGATCATGAAATTTATATCTATCTATCTATCTATCTATCTATCTATCTACTCCATTTCCTTGTTTTCTGCATGTTTCTTAAATATGAGAAGTATACATATTTGGAAAGTCTCTTTCCTGTTTATGACAAAGGTATCTTGTTCTTTCTTGGTTTTCTCCTTTGCAAAAAAATTTTAATCTTGAGAAATCTTCCCTCTCTTCAGCTCCCATATTGTCTCTCCTAGGAACAGCTGTATGTTCAGAGTGGGGCCAGAAACTCATTTATTCTGAATACTCTAGGGGAGTGTACACTATGCACTGGGCACCATGCTAAGGGATGACAATGGCAAGAAGCACCACAGTCCCTGCTTTCAAGGAGTAGACAGTGAGGATGTAAGGAGACATCATTGCAATGCAGAGGGATAAGAGTGAGGGTACAAGGATAAAATGCCCATGAGCGATCTCCACAAAGGGCCAGGCAGCAAGGAGGGCTCTAAAGAGCTAACACTTCTACTAAAAACGGGTACCTGGAAATCCTTAAAATGACTAAAAGACTCAGGAGAGTCTCAAGGAAGGAGAAAAAGGTTAAGGCAGAGTCATGAAGGTTTATGTACAAGCCTCTAAGAGCTGAATTCCTATACCCCCTTTGGAGGGCATTTAACAACAACACAAGAGAGAATAACAAGAACAGATCAATTATCTAAAATGAGGCCTTGAACTGCTGTGTGGAAGACAGGTTAGAGGGATGTAGGATTGAAGGTACATGACCTCTGTGTTACAATAATGAACCAGACTAAAAGTTAGCTCCTGTAGCAGTACAGAAAGAGAAGACACTGAAATGACTAAAGAGCTTTCTATTAGGCTTCATATGAACAGCTTTCCTTTACTGCATCCACTGATCCAAAGCTGGAAAGTCGTAATGTGAGGGTTGAGGACCACGATGATGCCACAAGAAAACGGACCTGAAGTGAGAATGCACAGTCATTGGGAACGGTGCTGGCAGATCAGAGGGAAGTTACCTGGGTGTCACTGGCCTGCTCCAGATCCCAGCCCACCACTTCCTTCTCAGCAAGCTTCAGTACCCCATCCTCTGTCCAGCAGTCTCCTGGCATGAGAGACTCAGCTCATAATAAAGAATTTTTCTTCTTTATTTGATGTAGATTTATATATTTAGATAGTTATATATATATTTATGTATACATATAATGGGTTTTAAAAAACTATTAGAATTAGTTCTCTAAGAGTTTAGTATATGTTTTAATCGTGTTCACCCCTTCAATTCTTCCTAGATCCACTCTTTTCTACCATCATGACCCAGTGATAGCACTCTGGCACATACCCTACTAACGTGATCCTGCTCTGCCACTCTTGAGCACATCCCCAAAAGCTCCGCATTGTACTAGAGAGACACCTGCTCATCCATGTTTAAAGGGGTGGAAACAATGAAAATCTACTGTGCATATATGAGATCCTCAAAAAATTTAAAAATGTGAATTAAAATACGTTAAAATGGATCAACAAGTTCTGGCAAAATCAAGTAAACAAGACCAGAAATTATGTATACTAGAAAATATTTCAATTTTCAAACAGTTTAGACACATATATATATTCAGTTTTTTATTTTAATTTTAATTTATTTTATACTCAGTTATTTTAAAAGAAAACATATATCTGATAAGTGAAAAAAAAGCAGCAGGTCTCCTCTAAGACCAAACTCCTCAGGAGAAAGGAGTGAGCATTAATCTGAAGAGGGTGGATCGAGACACATTGAGCAATGTTCATATGTGTTGCTGGCTGCTTCTGTAAACATCTAGAGAACAGGCAATGTTTTTTTTTACATAAACATAGTTTTTTATTTTTTTTATTTTTTTTAATTAATTTATTTATTTATTAAAGATTTCTGTCTCTTCCCCACCGCCGCCTCCCCTTTCCCTCCCCCTCCCCCAATCAAGTCCCCCTCCCTCGTCAGCCCAAAGAGCAATCAGGGTTCCCTGCCCTGTGGGAAGTCCAAGGACCACCCACCTCCATCCAGGTCTAGTAAGGTGAGCATCCAAACTGCCTAGGCTCCCACAAAGCCAATACGTGCAGTAGGATCAAAAACCCATTGCCATTGTTCTTGAGTTCTCAGTAGTCCTCATTGTCCGCTATGTTCAGCGAGACCGGTTTTATCCCAGGCTTTTTCAGACCCAGGCCAGCTGGCCTTGGTGAGTTCCCGATAGAACATCCCCATTGTCTCAGTGTGTGGGTGCACCCCTCGCGGTCCTGAGTTCCTTGCTCGTGCTCTCTCTCCTTCTGCTCCTGATTTGGACCTTGAGATTTCAGTCCGGTGCTCCAATGTGGGTCTCTGTCTCTGTCTCCTTTCATCGCCTGATGAAGGTTAATATTCAGGAGGATGCCTATATGTTTTTCTTTGGGTTCTCCTTCTTATTTAGCTTCTCTAAGAACCCGAATTATAGGCTCAATGTCCTTTATTTATGGCTAGAAACCAAATATGAGTGAGTACATCCCATGTTCCTCTTTTTGGGTCTGGCTTACCTCACTCAGGATAGTGTTTTCTATTTCCATCCATTTGCCTGCAAACTTCAAGAAGTCCTTGTTTTTTACTGCTGAGTAGTACTCTAATATGTATATATTCCATACTTTCTTCATCCATTCTTCAATTGAAGGGCATCTAGGTTGTTTCCAGGTTCTGGCTATTACAAACAATGCTGCTATGAACATAGTAGAGCATATACTTTTGTTGTATGATAAGGCCTCTCTTGGGTATATTCCCAAGAGTGGTATTGCTGGGTCCATGGGTAGGTTGATCCCGAATTTCCTGAGAAACCTCCACACTGCTTTCCAGAGTGGTTGCACAAGTTTGCATTCCCACCAGCAATGGATGAGTGTACCCCTTTCTCCACAACCTCTCCAGCAAAGGCTATCATTGGTGTTTTTGATTTTCGCCATTCTGACAGGTGTAAGATGGTATCTTAAAGTTGTCTTGATTTGCATTTCCCTGATCGCTAAGGAAGTTGAGCATGACCTTAGGTGTCTTTTGGCCATTTGAACTTCTTCTGTTGAGAGATCTCTGTTCAGCTCAGTGCCCCATTTTATAATTGGGTTGATTAGCCTTTTACGGTCTAGTTTCTTGAGTTCTTTATATATTTTGGAGATCAGACCTTTGTCAGTTGCGGGGTTGGTGAAGATCTTCTCCCAGTCAGTGGGTTGCCTTTCTGTCTTAGCAACAGTGTCCTTTGCTTTACAGAAGCTTCTCAGTCTCAGGAGGTCCCATTTATTCAATGAGGCCCTTACTGTCTGTGCTGCTGGGGTTATACGTAGGAAGTGGTCTCCTGTGCCCACGTGTTGTAGAGTACTTCCCACTTTCTCTTCAATCAGGTTCAGTGTGTTTGGACTGATATTGAGGTCTTTCACCCACTTGGACTTGAGTTTTGTGCATGGTGATAGATATGGGTCTATTTTCATTCTTCTACAGATTGACATCCAGTTTTGCCAGCACAATTTGTTGAAGATGCTCTCTTTTTTCCATTGTATACTTTTAGCTCCTTTATCGAAAATCAGGTGTTCATATGTTTGTGGGTTAAAGTCAGGGTCTTCTATTCGATTCCATTGGTCGACTTCTCTGTTTTTATGCCAATACCAAGCTGTTTTCAATACTGTAGCTCTGTAATAGAGTTTGAAGTCAGGGATGGTAATGCCTCCAGACGTTCCTTTATTGTATAAGATTGTTTTGGCTATCCTGGGTTTTTTGTTTTTCCATATAAAGTTGATTATTGTCTTCTCCAGATCTGTGAAGAATTTTGATGGGATTTTGATGGGGATTGCATTGAATCTATAGATTGCTTTTGGTAGAATTGCCATTTTTACTATGTTGATCCTCCCAATCCAAGAGCAAGGGAGATCCTTCCATTTTCTGGTGTCCTCTTCTATTTCTTTCTTCAAAGACTTGAAGTTCTTGTCAAATAGATCTTTCACTTCCTTGGTCAGGGTTACCCCAAGATATTTTATGCTCTTTGTGGCTATCGTGAAAGGTGATGCTTCTGTGATTTCCCTCTCTGTTTCCTTATCCTTAGTGTATAGGAAGGCAACTGATTTTTTGGAGTTGATCTTGTATCCAGCCACGCTACTAAAGGTGTTTATCAGCTGTAGGAGTTCTTTGGTAGAATTTTTGGGGTCGCTTATGTATACTATCATGTCATCTGCAAATAACGAAAGCTTAACTTCTTCCTTTCCAATACGAATCCCCTTGATCCCCTTATGTTGTCTTATTGCTATTGCTAGAACTTCAAGCACTATATTGAAGAGGTATGGAGAGAGTGGACATCCTTGTCTTGTTCCTGATTTTAGTGGGATGGCTTTGAGTTTTTCTCCATTTAATTTAATGTTAGCTGTCGGTTTGCTGTAGATAGCTTTTATTATATTTAGGTATGACCCTTGTATCCCTATTCTCTCCAAGACCTTTATCATAAAGGGGTGTTGAATTTTGTCGAATGCTTTTTCCGCATCTAATGAAATGATCATATGGTTTTTTTCTTTCAGTCTATTTATATGGTGGATTACATTGATAGATTTGCGTATGTTGAACCAGCCCTGCATCTCTGGGATGAAGCCTACTTGATCATAATGGATAATTTTTCTGATGTGTTCTTGAATTCGGTTTGCCAGTATTTTATTGAGAATTTTTGCGTCGATATTCATGAGTGAGATAGGCCTGTAATTCTCTTTCTTGGTTGGGTCTTTGTGTGGTTTTGGTATCAGGGTAACTGTAGCTTCATAAAAGGAATTTGGCAATGACTTTTCTGTTTCTATATTGTGAAATACGTTAAGGAGTATAGGTATTAGCTCTTCTTGGAAGTTCTGGTAGAATTCTGCGTTGAACCCATCTGGTCCTGGGCTTTTTTTGGAAGGGAGATTTTTGATAACAGTTTCTAGTTCTTCGCGACTAACAGGTCTATTTAGATCATTCACCTGGTCTTGGTTTAGCTTTGGTATATGGTACTTATCTAAAAAAATGTCCATTTCTTTTGCATTTTCCAGTTTTGTGGCATACAGGCTTTTATAGTAAGATCTAATGATTCTCTGGATTTCCTCTGTGTCTGTGGTTATGTCCCCCCTTTCATTTCTGATTTTATTTATTTGCGTGTTCTCTCTCTGTTGTTTAGTTAGTTTGGATAGGGGTTTGTCGATCTTGTTGATTTTCTCCAAGAACCAACTTTTTGTTTCATTGATTCTTTGGACTGTTTTCTGTGTTTCTATTTTGTTGATTTCTGCCCTCAGTTTGATTATTTCCAGTCTTCTACTCCTTCTGGGCACCTCTGCTTCTTTTTTTTCTAAAGCTTTCAGGTGTGCCATTAAGTCCCCAATGTATGCTTTCTCTGTTTTCTTTAAGTGGGCACTTAGTGCTATGAACTTTCCTCTTAGCACTGCTTTCATCGTGTCCCATAGGTTTGAGTATGTTGTCTCTTTATTTTCATTAAATTCAAGGAAGACTTTAATTTCTTTCTTAATTTCTTCCTTGACCCAGGTGTGGTTCAGTAGTTGACTGTTCAGTTTCCATGAGTTTGTCGGCTTTCTGGGGGTAGCATAGTTGTTGCCATCTAACTTTAATCCGTGGTGATCTGATAAGACACAGGTGGACACTGATATTCTTTTGTATCTGTGGAGGTTTCCTTTGTTTCCGAGTATATGGTCAATTTTTGAGAAGGTTCCATGAGCTGCAGAGAAGAAGGTATATTCTTTCCTATTTGGGTGGAGTGTTCTGTAGATGTCTGTTAAGTCCATTTGCTTCATTACCTCCAATAATTCTCTTAATTCTCTATTAGGTTTCTGTCTGATTGACCTGTCCATTGGAGAGAGAGGTGTGTTGAAGTCTCCTACTATTAGTGTGTGTGGTTTTATGTCTGCCTTGAGTTTTAGAAATATTTCTTTTACATAAGTGGGTGCTTTTATATTAGGGGCATAGATATTCAGGATTGAGATGTCATCCTGATGAATTGTTCCTGTTATGAGTATAAAGTGTCCATCTCGATCTCTTCTGATTGATTTTAGTTTGAAGTCAGTTTTGTTGGAAATTAGTATGGCCACACCTGCTTTTTTGTTAGGACCATTTGCTTGAAAGACCTTTTCCCAACCTTTTACTCTGAGTAGATGCCTGTCTTTGTGGTTGAGATGTGTTTCTTGCAAACAGCAGAATGTTGGATCCTGTTTTCGTATCCAATCCCTTAGCCTGTGCCTTTTTATAGGTGAATTGAGACCATTAATATTAAGTGATATTAGTGACCAGTGGTTGTTTACTCCGGTTATTCTTACTGTTTTCGGTAGTAGAGTTTGTGTGTGTCCCTTCTTTGAGTTGTACTGGTGAAGGTTCGCTAGATTCCTGAGTTATTGTAGTCAGTGTTGGCAATGTTGGATTCCTTGGGTTGCGATTTTCCTTCTATTACTTTCTGTAGCGCTGGATTTGTGGCTACGTATTGTTTAAATTTGTTCTTATCCTGGAATGTCTTGTTTTCTCCATTGATAGTGAATACTAGCTTGGCTGGGTATAGAAGTTTGGGTTTGCATCCATGGTCTCTTAGTTTTTGAAGAACCTCTATCCAGGACCTTCTGGCTTTCATGGTTTCCATAGAGAAGTCAGGTGTAAGTCTGATCGGTTTACCTTTATAAGTTACTTGGCCTTTTTCCTTTGCAGCTCTTAATATTCTTTCTTTAACCTGTATATTTTGTGTTTTGATTATTATATGGCGAGGGGATGCTTTTCTTTGATCCAGTCTGTTTGGTGTTCTGTATGCTTCTTGGATATTCAAAGGAATATCTTTCTTTATGTTGGGAAAGTTTTCTTCCATAATTTTGTTAAATATATTTTCTGGGCCTTTGAGCTGTAATTCTTCCCCTTCTTCTATTCCTATTATTCTCAGGTTTGGTCTTTTTATTGTGTCCCATATTTCCTGAATGTTTTGTGATGAGAATTTGTTGGCTTTGCTGTTTTCTTTGATCAGTGCGTTTATTTTCTCTATGGTGTCTTCAGAATCTGAGATTCTTTCTTCTATTTCTTGTATTCTATTGATTATGCTTGTTTCTGTAGGCTCTGCTCGTTGACCTAGATTTTCCGTATCCAGCTGGTCCCCAGTTTGTGCTTTCTTCCTTGCTTCCATTTCAGTTTTCAATTCTTGAACTGTTTCCATTACCTGTTTGTTCGTTTTTTCTTGGTTTCCCAGGGTCTCATGTACGTATTTACTCAATTCTTCAAACTTTTTGTTATACTTCTCATCCATTTCTATAAAGGTGTTTTTTACATATTGTTTAAGGGACTCTATTGCTTTCATAAAGTCGATTTTTTCCACTTCTTCTGTGTTAGGGTGTTCAAGTCCTTCTGTTGTAAGATCATTGGGTTCTGGTGCTTTCATGTTGTTTTTCAGCTTATTGGGAGAATTTTTGCCTTGGCGCCTGCCCATCTCCTCCTATTGACGATCTCTAATTGGTCTTTTAAAACCAGATCAGGTTTCCCTGCTGGCCAGAGGCTCCTCTTGCAAAATTCCCTCGTTCTGTTTCCTGGCTCCTGCCAGGGGCCAAGATCCCTCTCACCCCTCAGACTGGTCTTCAGGAAAAGAACCAGGTTCCCTGTTTGCCAGGGACCTTGCCAACCCAAGGCCTACCTCTTTGATTTAATTGTCCTGGGGCGATCTGCTCTTGGTGTTGCACTGGTCCCTGTCACCTGCGTTGTCTGCCACTGTGTCAGTACCAGCCTGTCCCGGCCGCTGCGCCAGCTACGTTTTGCCCGCCGAGCGCGTCCGATTCCGGCCGCCGCTGCCGTGCGCGTCCGGTTCCGGCCGCCGGCTGCCGTGCGCGTCCGGTTCCGGCCGCCGCTGCCGTGCCAGAACAGGCAATGTTTTGATATTTATCCTGGAACTGAGGAGAGAAAAGATGGAAATATTTGAATAACCTTATTCAAATAAGGTTAGCACAAAGCTAACATTAAAATCTGGTGGAAACAATGAAACAGATAACAGAGCACTTTCAAAGAAATGGAGATTGAAGAATCCAAGTGAAATGGTAAATAAACCGACTCAGAAGCAAAATGTCGGAATAGTGTGCTAGGAACAAATGATAGAGCATCATCCTCACTGATCCAAGAAAGGGGGAGGGGTGCGTTTCCCAGAATCCAGTGCCCACATCTGCCTCACATTTCCTTTCAGTTTGATTTTATAAACTGTGTGTGGTGGCTGCATTTTTGCTGAACAGCATTGCTGACTCTCCCTCCTAAACACAACCTGTTCAGTCTTGCGATGTTATTTGTATGTATGTTTTTCAGGGCTAATCATTTGGCATCAGACAACCAACTGTTGGTATGTTCTTCCCCAGAGAAGACCACCTCCCCTGCTCCTAGTCCTCCTCAGTGGCTTACAGTTCTTTGTGTAGGGTTGAACTATTATTTTTATTAGCATATTTGTTAAACCCTTAAAGGACCTTATCTGTTTTAGAAAGATTTTTCAGAGAACTGATTTCTTCCAGGTGCATGCAGATTTATACTGCATAGACTTGACTAGAGCAAGAAAATGAGCCCTCTATTCAAATGAGTTTTCACAATGGTATCATTTACTATTCAGCCTGGACATGGAGATATGAAAGAAATGGCAAAACCTGAATGGAGTCTAGGGACTTTCCATGTGGGCGGTCCTGTGCCAAAAACACATCTCTAAAGAGCCAGGCTTCCCGAGTGCAGAATTGGCTCTGGATTTCTCGCGAGGAAGATAAAGGTCAACCCTCAGAAGATGTCTGGGAGAGGAGATACTGAGAGCAACTCTGAGTTAGCCATGTTCCCCAGGAACAAACAGCAACTTCTCAGACACGCAGAAGGGGACCATAGAAATGGAGTGTTGACTGGCCTTCTGGTAGTACTAGGAAATTCTCAGTCTTTGCCAGTGTGGTAATTTAGGAAGAAAAAGTAGAAACTGCAAGCAGTGTTGTTTTGCTTGATTGCACTATGATTGCTTTTATGCCATTGATATCAAACCGAGCATAATTAGAGACTATTCTAACTCATAACAAATAACATGCTTTGTTTTTACATGGTTGAATAACATCCTACAGAAGCAACATCCTTGTGTCAAAGACTAGGGGCTCCTCCTGTCCATCAAAAGAATGTCAGTTCTTTTTCATCTGATCTGTAGATAGTGTTGATGAGCTTGTTTATTCCACAATGTAAAACTGGCTTGACGTATGCATGTTGACTGCACTGCAAACTGACCTAAAGGATAGACTTAAAATATATTGCAGAAGCTGGGTGGTGGTGGTGTACGCCTTTAATCCCAGCACTCAGGAGGCAGAGGCAGGCAGATCTCTTGTATTTGAGGCCAGCCTGGTCTACAGAGTGAGTTACAGGAAGCCAGGGCTTCACAGAGAAACCATGTCTCCAAAAACCAAAAACCAAAAAANTATAACCATTGTAGGTGTGTTTTTGTCAAAGCGGTTGATTAATCATGTGAATTTATTTCATATAACTATTCAGTGACTACTCAAAGCCAATGTCATTCAGAAGATTAAAGATTAGCAAATGTGCATAGCATATTAACATCATACCTTCCTTAGGTAATTAATACTCTCTGTTTTGAAATGTTCTAACTTATGGTGGATAAACTGGGGAAATCTGTCAATCAACTTCCAGCAGTTGGTCAAATTAGGATAGCTTAAAAAAGTTTAATAAAGGAATCATTTGCAAAGTTGTGTCTAGGATTTAGGAAAACCACATGGAATCTAAGCACATATTTTTCAATTTAAAAAGCCCTTTAAAAACGGTGCTCAAATACTTAAATTTTGTGTTTGTAAAATGTTTAAGAAAATAAGGATGGTAAACTTATTTAGAAGTTATTATTTTTGAAGTAGAAAAATAGAATTTAAGGGTGCTGTTTTCATGTTCTTTATATTAAATTGGTATTTGTTTTTAAACTGAAAAGCATCATATATATTATGGTGTAGCTCATGATATTTTAAAATATGAATATTTATGGTATGGCAAAATCAAGCTAATTAACATTTGCATTGCTTCATGCACTTATTTATTTGTGGTGAGAATACTTAAAAGCATTACTATTGATAGAAAAAATAACATATTTCTGCTAAATCTACAAGATTGTTATAGGATTAAATAAAATATCTATGAAAATACTAAAAAAATACATTGTTGAGTTCGAGACCAGCCTGGTCTACAAGAGCTAGTTCCAAGACAGGCTCCAAAACCACAGAGAAACCCTGTCTCAAAAAACCAAAAAAAAAAATACATTGTATAGAACTAAATATCAGTGAAGTCTATTCTATTCTATGGCACAGACAATATGGAATATTCTCAGTGTAACTAATTTTTTAAAAGAAACCATTGTAACCAGAAAAGACCAAATAATGCATGAATTACAAGGCATCAAAATCAAGTTAATAAATCGGATAAAGGACATTTTAAGTGTCTTTCATGTGTTCATGATTGGACATGTGAGATATTTTATATCTGTTCTCCCTAGATTGGTGATATAGGGAATTAAGAACTTATTGTTCCAAAGTGTGGCTATTACAGAATGAATTCCAGTGCTTCCCAAATACACACTTCCTCCACAGTCTTCACCTAAATCCCGATTAAAACTCAGGCATGCCTAAGATTCTGCACTGCCAAGATTTTTCTCAATCTCCCTGTGACAACTTCCACATCTACAGAATGACAGTCACTCTGGCGTGTATAGGGTTCACTATGTGACAGACACTAATTGCATACTATAGGTTTGTTAATTCACTTAGTCCCAGAAAAATCCCTATAAAGCAGGCAGGAAACTGCTCTCATTGAAGATGAGAATTGGAGTCTGAAAGTGGGTATATAACTTGCTGAAGTCCAATCTGTAATGAGTGTGCTGGTCAAGTGTTTGTGCAAACATTAAGATCTGAGTTTGAGTTCCTAACACCCATGCAAAGCAGGACATGGTGATATGCAGTTGTAACCCTTCTGCTGGGGAGGAGAAGGTGGATCCTAGAGCTTCTTGGCCAATCAACCTACCCAAATTGATGAGCTCCAGTTTCAGTGAGAGACTATATACAAAAACAAGGTGGAGAACAGTATTTGAGAAAGATATCTTCTGTCAACCACCGGTCTCCATGCATATGCATACTTGTGTATGTGTGCACACACATACATACACATACCTGTAATATGTAACAGAGCAGGGTGGAACTCACAAAATCTAGGTTTCTAAAATGGTATTAAGAGGGCTTTTATCAAAGAGGTGTTGAGAGAATTAAACAGGATCCCAGTGGGAAGGTCTTAGACTCAAGAGGGAGTCCTATCAACTGGGCTTAACAGAAACATCCTGCCTAGATTTCTGCTTGGTGAGTTTTCTTTGCTCTGTGTACACAGCACCTTCTGATCCCTGGCATGGTTTATTCCCTTGCCTGTTTCACATCTCTGGCTGTGGTCCTTTGACATAAAGCAGAGACACCCAGGAGGCATCTCTTACACACATCGCTCCTGGGTGTCTCTTTGGATAGCAAACATCACCCATCCTGTTAGATTGTCAATAAATGTCCTGTTTTCCAACTGCCCTTTTTAAGTCAGTTCAAAAATCCTTCCAGAAATAAGACGAGCAAAAATAAACATACACTGTTGGTACCTTTTCCAGAGTGAATTTGTATCAGCAGCTATGGCTCTCATTATTTAGTTCCTTGAAGGGAACCTTGGTGGGGTGAGGAAGCACCATTCATAGAGGGAGGTGGTCCACATCAGGACAAGGATTCGGCCTTTGGCAGGTCTGCTGATGTAGCTTTATGAGTTCCTAGATCATAGGTATGTGCCCTTCAAAGGCATTGTGGAACTTAACCCCGCCCCTCTGCCTTTGCTTTTTGACTAGTGACATCAGCACTTGCTCTGATGCTCCATCAATTAATTAGGTGGCTGTCAGGATCATTTCTACTTGCTGTCAAGCTTTCCAGAGCCCAAACCAGTGGGGCTCCCAGTTCCTCAGCTTAGACCTCTAGACCCCTGAATCAAATCTCTCTTTATTTCATATGTTGCTGTGTCAAACATTTTTTTTGGTAGGGATTTGAGACTGAAGACTACAAAGTTTGTATCAGTTGTCTCTAAATGACATTGCTTGGGTACAAGGTCTTAGGAAAGAGGAGGGGGAGCTGGCAAGGCTCTTCTGTGGTCTCTAACCAGCTGAGGAGGAAAAGGGCACTGAGTGATGGGGTGGGTAGTCATAGAGGGTGGGCAGATACCTCAGGCCACAGGGCACAGGAACAGGAGCAGACTTGGTCAAAAGCTCTGGGACTTGGGCATCGGATAGAAAGGTCCCCACCAACCATCTATTTGTAGTAAAGGTTTTCCAAAGAATACATTGGACAAGGCACAATAAATGATAACTTGGGTTGGGGGAATATTTAGGGTGTGATCCTCAATAGAAGTAGAACTTCCCCTATCTGAGGGCACTTGGGAGAAGAGTTGCAGGATGACTGCGTGACACTCCACTGAATTTAATAGGCAGAAGTCAGAGATGGCAGATGCTTAACACATGAAGGGAACGCATACGGTCATAACTGATCTGTATCTTGTGACATATAAATGCCTTTAATGTTTTGCTGGATTTTCATGTAGGTGATAAACTTATTTATACAGATAGAATCAAGAAATGAAATTCTGGGGTGCTATTGTTCAATAGGGTGACTGTGGGGAGCAATGATCTGATGTAAATTTCAAGAAGCTAGGAGAAATGATGCTGGAAGATCTTACCACAGATAAATGATAAATATTTAAGGGGATAAACATGTTCAATTTGATTTAATCATTTTGCAATATGCACTTGCATCAAAATATCAAACAGGATCCTATTAATATGTAAAATTTTTATGTTTACTTGTATTGCTTAAAAATAAATATGCTATTTGAAAACAAAGCAATCTGTTCATAATGATCTGAACCTGAAATTGAATTTCTTTATACACATCAACATGAAGCCTTTTTTTGTACCAGATGCTGTGCATGAGTCAGACTTTAGAGTTTAAATTAAAATGTTTTCCATAATAAAGCTCTTCAAATGTAAATAAGAAGTGTAGAATAATACATACCTTGGTATCATCAGCCAGATTTGACTTATTTTTTTTTTAACATTTTCCATGCTTTGTTTAACTATCTCTCTTTTTACAAAATAAAACTCTACAAGCTGGGTGAGGTGGGCCAAATGCACACCACGCATGCTGTGCTTGAATACCTACAGCTGCTTGTCCACTGCATAGAATAATCCAGTGAATCTGAGGGGTCCTCACTGACCGTTCCCCTATTTCCCTTTGAAATGAAATCTGTCTCTCAGAGCATCCTCGTGGACTGACTGTCTTAGTTAGGTTTACTGTTGCTGTGGAAACACCATGGCCAACAGCAGCTCAGTGAGGAGAAGGCTTATTTGGTTTACACATCCACGTCATACTCCATCTTTGGACTATGTTTTATTTTACTTGATTACAAATATTAAGGGAAGAACAGTAGATGAGATATCCTTATTCTGTAAGCAGAGAGGGGAATGTCAGATTCTCTCTTTGAGACTTTAAGCTTAAGGAACAGCTTGGAAGAATCACATTCATTTGAGAAGCTGTGAACAGCAGACTGTCACTTCCCTAATGTGTCAAGGAGTATATCATAAGAAACCAGCCACCGATTTTAAAGTCTTTATCCAATATTTGAATTTATGATAACTGGAAGGTTCTTTTGGGAAAACAAACATGTATACACACACACACATCTAAATGCACTGTTGTGGAACGCTCTTCTCTGGGCACAACATAGCCATTTCCATCTTTATTAGAGAAGCTATTTTCACCCATGAGAGTCTCCCCACATTATCCGGTCTGGTCCATTAGCATTCCCTCATAGAAGGAATGAAGAGATGTTGTCGCTGTTCCTCTCTCCTGAGCTCCACCCCTGAGCTAGCTGTAATATACCTGCACACTGTTTCAGGAGGTTCTAGGTGAGAGTACACAGGAGACAGAAGGCTAACAGAAAGAGGGTCTCTTTGCATGCAGTCTTCAAGAGGTCAGCACCCATGCCTGGTCTTGCATTTTTTGGAATCATCCAGGTCCTGTAATCCATTCCCTGTGCCCCCTGGAAGTAAGCCCAATAAACCCATTTTGGTTCACCAAGTTTGATTCGGTATCCCATCTGGGGTAAACAGCCATTTCCTTCTGTCATCTCAGGGAAACTTAGCAAATACATGCTGAATGCAATCAGTCATATCCATATCATATTCTGCTACCTCAAAAGTGTTCTTACAGCAATGACAAGGACAAAGTCATAATAACAATGGGAAATGGCGGTGCTAAGAGAGCCTTTTCCTCCCTCCTAAAACCATTTCAAATTACTGTGTAATCACACATGACCCTTATGGAACCTGTGCAGCTTCAAGAACTACAGAATTAGTAGCCCTTCCTTTCCAGCTAAATCACTCCATGCCCCCCCCACTCACACACACACACACACACACACACACACACACACACACACACACGGATGCTATTATTACTAATGTTAGTGTTGTTCTTCTGTTAGAGCTGGCCCTATTTGGTTTTGCTGATAGAGTTACCAGCTTTCTGTGAAGTATTTTCATTATAGGACTTCACTTCACCCTTACAATAGTCCTAGGAGACAGGCACTACACTTCCTACCTTCAATGCTTATCTTCTTTTCAATTCCTGTGAAGAAGCATAAATTGTAAAATCAGAGTTTAGGCAAGGGTCTACCAGACACCATACAGGACTGACTTTTAGATTTGGTTCACCCTGCAGCAACAGGACATGCCTCAGCACAATGCCATATGGGTACCAACATGTAGTAAGCATCCTTTGACCTTTTCTGCACACAGTGATGATCCTTTGACCTCCTCTGCACACAGTGAGGATCCTTTGGCCTCCTCTGCACACAGTGAGGATCCTTTACTTCATCTGCACACAGTGAGCATCCTTTGACTTCCTCTGTGCACAGTGAGGATCCTTTGACCTACTTTGCAACCTAGGAAGGGAAGAGTGTGTTTCTTATTGCAGGATAAAGTCCATCATCAAGAGAAGCCAACGCAGGAGATCAAGGAAGGCATTTATTTTAGTGTGTGTGTGTCTGTGTGTCTGTGTGTGTGTGAAATTTCAACACATAAAATGTACCATAATTTGTATTTTTTTCATTTTATTGTTAAATTGTTTTTAATTGAGCTATATATATATTTCTCCCTCCCCTCCCTTCCTCATCCCTTCTCTTCTACCTTCTCCCATTGACGTCATGCCCCCAATTTATTCAGGAGATTTTGTCTTTTTCTACTTCTCATGTAGATTAAATCCATGTATGTCTTTTTTAGAGTCCTCTATGTTGTCTAGATTCTATGGAATTGTGAATTGTAGGCTGGCTTTCTTTTCTTTATGTCTAAAAGCCACTTATGAGTGAGTACATATGATATTTGTTTTTCTTGATCTGGGATACCTCACTCAATATGATATTTTCTATATCCATCCATTTGAAATTTGACAAATTTCAAGATGTCATTTTTTCCCCCCGTGATATAGTACTCCAATATCTTAAAAGACTCTGTAGGTTACAAATTGATGTTCTAAATTCTTTAAAATTTTCCATCCACGTGTGAGGAGGGATTGATCTTCTGGTCTGAGCATCCTTCTAAAGATGACATTGGCGCTGGTTGTTTTACTCACCGATGAAGATAAGAATTGGAGGAAATTCCCTTAGAGAACATAGTGAGGTGTTCCCTGGATACCAGCCACATAGGCAGCCTGCTGAGCCTCCTGCTCACCTGGTAAAGGATTTTACAGAAAGACTCCAGTGAGAAATTAGACTGATAGGTTATCCAATAGCTTTGACCATGTGGAAAATTGAAGTGAAAAATACTTTACAAAGCTGTTCACAGGTAATGGAAACATAAACACCCAAACCAAATGGAAAATTAAAAGGTAATTAATTCCAAGAAAACAGAGAAGAAGGAGGAAATATGATAGTAATATTTTCCTTGATTCTTTGGTAAACTTTATTCACTTAATCATAAAGTGGAAGAACCAACTATCAGTTTAACTAGAAACCTGACTTAATGTATTCAAATTGAAAAGATAGAGTAGGAAAAATATGGGGCAGCTACTAAGAATAAAATCTTTGAATTCAACGGAACCCAATAGATCCTATCAAAGAGAGACAAACAGAAAGGACGTAGGAGGCTGGGAAGAGAGCTCAGTAGAGAAAATGTTTGCTAAGCAAGTGTGAATATTAAAGTTCAGATCCCCAGCACTAGAGTAAAAGCCAGGCATGACCCTGTGTAATAGCCCCAGAGTTCGTGGGGAGGAAGAAGATGGATCCCAGTGCTTGGCCTGCCAGCTAGTCTATTTGAAACAGTGAGATCGGGGATCTTGAAGAGATCTTGTCTCCAAAATAAGTTGGAGAGTGAATGAGAAACAAATTCAACATTGATCACTAGCCTCTATATGCATATGCACACTCATGGGCGTGTGTACCTGCATACATCTATTTGTATGCTTGCAGACACACACACACACACACACACACACACATGCACACAATTGCTAGCTTCCCAGAGTCAAGATAAACAGATTGAGATTAGCATGCCCAGCATCAATGGGAGTTGTTCTTGAACCAACACTGCTGTGAGGCTGAAGAAAAGAAGGAAGTCAGGAATAAGAGGGATGGGACTGTAGTCAAATGTTCTACTCAGTGCTGTTACAGGGAGCTTTGAAGCCATGATAGCTTTTCAGAATCATCCCTAGAGATAAATGGACAAATTCCAGGACCCACACTGGTCCTCGGAAGGGTTTTTACCCTTACTGAACTGACCCTTTTTGGCTAGGGCAATTGCAAGGGATGCCGCTTTCTCTCCAGGAGATGCAGTAATGGATACAAGTTAGGCAGCATGGAGCTTGTTTTGATTTCATCCCTGTAATTTTTCTAAGGAAGTTCCCAGATGCCAAATTCTCTCTTTTTGCTAAAGAAAATCGGTCAATATTTTTAAGCTGTCTTAATGTTTTTGAGGATTTTTTTTGTGTCCTATAACGTACTTTTGATCTCACTTTTGATCTCATTTGTTTCGCATGATTTCCAGTGAATAATCTAGTTGCTAGAAACTTGGGTTGTAGCAGATGGCATGAGACGGAAATGCCGCCTCTGCAATTTAAAGCCCACTTCCTTTCATTCCAAAAGTTTAGTTTTGAAATATCTATCTTGCAATCTCGGCCTATCAAATATATGGTTGTGCCTTGGGAGAGAAGTGGGCCACTCTAATCTAATTGAGTTGTGAGGAAGAATTCCATTCCTCCATTTCATCTTGGCTGAGTACGTCTGAGCAGGCACCACCAATTTGTACAGCATACGCCTGTCTCATGTCAAGAGGGTCCTTCAGTAAGCCATGAGTCTGAACCAGCTTGAGAAATCTAGTCCATTAAAAACCAGCCAATGGCCGGATAACCCAAAGGCTTATAACAAAATCTGGTCTCCTGCTTCCTATTGCATTTCACCTGCTTCCCAGGTTCTTAGGTTTTGACCTTTCCCTCTAAGTTAGAATTGTTCACTTGTTTTTTCATGGCATTTAACCTCTCCTATTCTGAATCTCTGGACTTAATTTTGACATCATGCTAAAACTCTTTTGCTCCTAGACTAAAGGAGCAAATTTCTTCTTTGGTGTGTATTTTAATGTGTCCTTGTGTGAGTCTTGCTATGTGTCATGCTCTGTTTGTCCCAACTCTATCTATTGGCACACTTTTGGGAAAGAGTTAGGAAACAGGACAGAGGGGAGTTGTGGTTGGACTACCATGTGGAGCTGGCATCTTAAAGTGGGGAGTTCTACAGAGGGTGGGTACCTTAAATCTATCATGTGACATGCTGCATCTTGCTTTGTAACCGTCAAATGGTTTGCTTACTCTTCAAAATGCCAGTTTCTAGTAGATGATTTACACCTGTGTTTCCCTTGAAACAGCTTATGTGCTCCTTGTGTGGTATCTTTTGAGTGAGAATCTGAGTGTGCAAACAGGAGAAATCACTAAAGTGTGTGTCCACGTTGATTCAAAATGGTGAGATGGTGGGTGGCAGGTGAGGGAAGAAAGAAATGAGCCCAAGGATTCTCAGATCCCAATGCTTCTGATAAGTAAAAATCTCAAAGGCCAAAAAGGTGAATGCTTGTATCTGCATTCACAGGCAGGACAATTAGAATGAGGTCTGGATTGTATTTCCCTGTAACCCAAACAACAGGCAAAAGGACCCGAGTTTGAGAATCGTTTGACTGGGAACTCAGGACCAGTTATCTATATAGGCTTTCTACTGCACACTGTTTGGTATATTCGTTACTCGGCACCCACAACTTCCCCTGGGTAAGCCCCTGTGGACTCACCTCTTTGTACAGGGGGAAAGCAGGGTTTACTGCTCTCATTTTTCCTGGTGGTGTGTTTCCTGGTCATTACAGAGCATGCGCTGTTGCTGTAGAAGGGCACAGTGAGGATGGATCTCGGAGAGCGCCGGGAAAGACAGCAGGGCTTAAAAGTCTAAGTTTCTTTCTCAAGCTGTAGGTTTGGGGGTCTACACATCCTGTGATCTGCCGCTAAGATGTAAACATGCCACTATGAGGTCTAACGTTTTCTGCCTTCTGTGGATCCGACCCACACCTAAATCTGAGGTTTGACACAACTAACTTACTTCACACCTGTACATGAAAGGCAGAGTGGAGAGAAAGCCTCTGGAGGTTGAGAACAGGAAGCTATTACTAAGATCTCCACCCACCCAGTCATAAGGCAGAGAGCAACTGGCAGTGGGGTGCCTAACAGCAGTTGGCACATCCACCATGCAACCCTACACCTAAGACTCACAGAATACCGTGGACAATGGAATAGAAAGATAAGCGCCAAAGGACTGCGACTCCTGATGAGACCCCTGTCTTCTAGAAGTGACAGTGGGGGTTGGGAATCGCATCCATGAAATCTCAATAATACAGCTACCTAAACAAGACCAGAATAATGAAAACACAAGTCAACAGGCCAAAGTAGATGGGGAAATTTCACAAGGTGCCAACCATATATGACGAACTAAAGGAAATTAATGGATTCTGAGAGAAGTAAAATCAGTTTTCTCCAAGGGTGAGTCCCCTGATAAATTATCCAGTCTCAAGTAGTCAGCCCTATATATGTGTAGATACAAGCAACATTAAATCTAGTCAAGTGTGTGTGTGTGTGTGTGTGTGTGTGAACAATAAAGGAGAAAGGGCTATGGCTTTAAGAGGAAGTGAGGGGGCATGAGAAAATTTTAGGTTGGAGATGGAGGAAGTGGAAATGATGTAAATGTAAAAATTCTCAAACATTTTTAAATAAATAAGATTAAATACATGGAATACTGGATTTCAAAGGCCCTTGATCACCATCTATGCTTTCATTTGCATGTATGCAATTCATGCAGATTTACCTAGATCAAATATCGAAGATTACACAAAATATTGGCAATAGGATCCTGAGTGTTACATGTAGAAGTCTAAAGCATCATAAAAACTAGTTTTAGGAGAAACTATATCTATTTTACTGATTCTACCATTTATTCCTCGTAAGTTTTGTTTATTTGTAGCAAGGTCATTTTTCAGTCAACTTCAAAACAAGGCAGAGACACACTCCTTCCTAGGCACCCCTCTTTTCACGCCACTGCAGACCCTCAATACCCCGAGTATTTATCTGCTCCTTAACTTCATTAATTCAGTTGAACATTTCAGCTTGTACATTTTAGTAAATGGCCTCTGAGGATTTGGGAACCACCAATAATGCAGAGCCCGAGGCCCTCGTTCTTGTGGCACATGGTTAATGAGCTCCTGTGACCCTCCATGTTTTCATCATTTGAAAATACCGACTTTACCTTTCCATCAGAACTCCACTTAAATTACTGACATCTAATCAGCTCTTCCATGTAATTGTATATATATCTCATCATTCAAATTATATATATTACATATACACACATATATATATACACTTTATTAAGCATTAGTCTAATGGTGAAATCATTAGCTTCATGTTCTTAATAATGTTTTGAAATGTGTTTTTGCTTACAATTCAACTTGCTATTTAAATCTATCTTTCATATTTAAATGAAAAGATAAAATGAAAATAAATGAAATGAAATGAAATGAAATAAAATAAATAAAATGAAAAGAATTAAAGGTCCTGACTTGGTACAGTGTTATGAATAGTTTTTGCACAAAACCGTGGGGGGGGAGGAATTAAAGAGGTTTGTTCAAACATGCGTATGTTTAAAGTGTGAGTTTGACAGTAGAACTCAAGCAACTCATATCGTAGGGGTGAGTGTGTGATAGTTCCGATGTAATCGATATGATTTCATAAAGTCCCCACCCAAGCCTTCAGGGGACTGACTTTCTGCATATTAAAGTATCATTTCTGTTGTCTAGAGAATTTTATTGTCCAGCAATAGGTCTTTGGCAATCCAGGAGGATCCCCAGTTCACTGACTGGGAACTTTGATGTACTTATGATCTGGATCCCCGGGAATAACGGTGGAAAAGGCTACGGTGTTGATGAAGAAAGGCCGAAGGTGGCTGATCTGGTGACACAGCCCAGCAACACAAGCATCCCATGAGTTCTCAGACTGGTGCATATGTGTCACAACTAAGAGAATGGGCCATCTGCCCAGACTGCCAAAGACAGAGTTGATCTCTACAGAGAGAGTGGTAAGGGGAGCTCTAAATCCCACTATGTGACACATGTATTTGCAAAACTTAATGGCATGACTACATGTCACCCTCCCAAGTTTAAGCCATTGGTTGAGGGACAGGGCACTGGAAGCCATGGTTCATGTCTACTAACCCAGCCTTAGGCGTAAGACACAGGCACAGAACTAATAATTGAGATGCAAGAGCCATTTTAATAAATCTTTACTTGAAGTGTCATTTAGAGTCTTGCTATGAAGATGGCTGTTACCCAGGGACAGCAGGTCTTGGCAAGAATTACCAATCTGGCCGGGCGGTGGTGGTGCACGCCTTTAATCCCAGCACTTGGGAGGCAGAGGCAGGCGAATCTCTGTGAGTTCGATACCAGCCTGGTCTACAAGAGCTAGTTCCGGACAGGCTCCAAAAACCACAGAGAAACCCTGTCTCGAAAAACCACAAAAAAAAAAAAAAAAAAAAAAAAAAAAAGAATTACCAATCTGTTAGATTCTCGAGGTGGCCAGATCCTGCTAAGAAACACAGAGTGTGTAAAACTGCCTTTTACCAATGAAACTCAAGCCCTATTTCTGACTGACAACTGAATGCAAGAGCAACCGTGCCTCCAAGTGTGTCTGTCACTGCTATGCTGCTTGTGCCTCCAAGCAACCGTTGGTTCTCCCCTGACAGTGTAACCAGGACGGAAGAGATTACTTTATTTCAAAGGGTTCCAGAATATTTTGGAGTTCTTTAATGACAATCTTGAGATTTGGCCACGAGACAAAGCAAAGGTTCTTTCTATTTGCTCCCTTGCTTCCATCCGGGGGGAGTCATCAGCGATCACATGAGAACAAATTCTCTTGGTCTAGAATGGCTCTCTGATGTCAAGTTCTTGGCTGCCAGGACTCCGCTAGAGTCCTTGTTCTCATCCTTGGAGGGAACGCAGCCTGATTAGTCAGCAGTTTGACTCATGTGTGCATCAATAATACATACCCACAATGCAAAGCAAAATGGGAAATAAATAGCAACTCCTTTGCTTGGTCTGGTGTCATGTTGCTTCAGATAGAATTCCAAGTGAAGATTCTAATGGGTCTTGGCACAACAGAAACATTTGGATCTTTGAGCTGCAACTGCAGGTAAAATCTGAGCACAGCACCACAGGGAGGATGGTGGGAGCAACCAGGCATTCCTGCTTCCTTCTAGTCTCCTATCTGGACTTGTCAAGTGGTTTTCTAACTCGCTCCATGGCATCTAGTGTCCCCTTCTTCCAAAGCTGTCGTTGGAAAAAGGAGGCAGTGTGGTGGTCTGTTTTTTTTTTTTTTTTGAAAATAAAAAAAATTGTAAAGGTTTCTATAGAGTATTGTTTACCTTCTGAGGGAGTCAAGTTAGCCATCACCCCCATTTAAATTTTACCTGGATCTAGAACTTCACGTTATTTGTAAATAGAGCATCTGCAGATCTAACTATCGATAGAGTTACAAAGAATTCACACTGGGGTGAGGTGAGTCTTACGCAGTGACTATCATTCCTAGGAGGTGAGACTTCTAAACAGGGACACATGCCAGGCAAGGTCATGCAATATTATTATTTGAGGTGAGCTGAAGCAGGAAGTCGGGGTGGGGCTTTTCAGGGTTGTTGAATGCTGTCCTCCAGTCACAACATAGCCATTGTTACCCTGAAGTCACAACAACTTGAGATTGTCACAAAATTGGGCCCACTGCATTCTCTTGTGGAGAAGATGGGGGGTGAGGAGGCCTTATGCTGGAGTCAGGCTCTGCCTCTCTGTCAAGATCTGCATGTGGTATTAGTTACTGGGCAGGAAGGTTGTTTTCTTTCAATTTTCTCTTTTTATAGTGACAAAACGGGAAGATTTATTGCATGGAAGAATGGTCATATCAGCACCAATCCAGCAGCAGCTAGAGCCTAGCCATTGCTTTTGCTATAGGTGCCCATGAGCCACCCGGTGTGGCGTCCTTGTTGACATCCATGATAGTCATCTTTGCCAAGTCATATACGCATAAGAAACCTAATATACCTATGAGTGCCCTGTGCATAAAACCAAAATAAGAGGTTCCTACCTTCCCCTGGACTTTTAGACTGAGAACAAAGAAAGACATAGCTAAATGACTGCAGGCTTAGAAGTACGACGTGGCCTTGTCGCTCACTGTCCTTTATGTTCCTCCAACTTCAGTCAGAAGGTTTTAGTAACGAGAACGTACATTTCTTTTAAAATATTTTAGGTTTGTTTGTTTTATTATTTTATCATATGAATGTTTTGCCTGCATGTGTAAATGTGCAGTGCGTGCGTGCTTGGTGTCTACAAAGGACAGAACAGGGCTTTAGATTCCCTGGAGTTAGAGTTATCCATGGTTGAGAGTCACCAGGTGGGTTCTGGGACTTAAACCCAGGTCCTCTGGAAGATCAGTTGGTGTCCATAATGACTGACCCAGTTCTCCAGCACCATACCCTCATTTTTGGAATGTCATTCTTAGAATTTCGAGAAGAAGAAAGAAGTATGGTAGAAAATACTAGAAGCCTATTCAGTACCCATCCTTGTTGGTTTTAGCGTTCTCTAGTATCCTATGGAGCACCATGGCTCCCCTCTCACTTATGCATCACTAAACATCTCTGTAACCTAAAAAAATCTATGCCCCCTTTGTGTGTAAAACTTTTATAAATAGCAAAAAAAATCTTGTAAAATAAAATATTAACCTTTACATTTTTCATAGAAGCAGCAGGCTCCAGGCTGGAGTGAAGGAAGAGGCAGACGCTCTGGTGCCCCAGCGTCTTCATGGACTGAATGATCCATTTTTATTAAATTGTAACAAAAGGAAACTCTGGAAACACATTGCATGGTGCCTTTCACTTTGCAACCCAGAGGAGCATTCTCCCATCTAAGGTTCCAGTGATCTAGGGCAGAATGAACTAGGGCTTGGTCGGCGTCCCTCAGGGCCCCTACCACCGTGGTAGGGCACAAGGGATTGCCCTTCTCTTTCAGAGTGGCATCTCTGTGCCAGCTTTCCCTTCCTCTGGCGCCATGAGTAGAGTTATATTGTTACTTGACAAATCGTAGTCCCTGACAGCACTAGCCTACTGCTGCTGTGTGGGAATGTGAGGTGGAGAAAGACACCAGTAAGAGCAAGAGAACCGGTTGGTTCCAGGGAAAGGGCATGTTCTTGGTGGTGGTTTTACTGTCTTAATGTCACTCTAGAGTACTGGTCGTGCTTGTGGTTAACATGCATCACATCCGGGTGGGATTGTTGGCAGCTTCCCTCCTTTGGAAGCTTGCATGATGCCTTCTAATACCACGAAAGCTTGCTCTCAGAGAGAAGGCTTTCCAGTCAGTTCCTGCTCAGTGTCTGGTCCCATATCTAAAGTGCTTGGTGTGTTCAGCAATAGGAACTCCCCCTCCTCCTCTGGGGGCAACCAAGGGCAATAAAATAGAAATAGGCTATATGTTTTGGGGGTCTCTTGGACAACACTGACCAACAACTGAGAAGAGTTGTTTCTCATGCTTACACTTGGGTTTTTGTTGGGATCTTTGTCTCTTGGAGGAAGCACTGATAACTCAGATGAGAAAACTTCATATGTATATTTATGACTTATGAATATTATATATTTAAGGTAAAACATTAATAGCATGATTTTTATGACCTTTTCAGAATCCTTACTGTTATTTTATCCACTTCCCTCCTTCTTCTATATTTACCTCCCTCCCTTCCCTGAAGAACCTGGCCCCAGACCTGTGGTTTTGACCTTGATTTTCTTCCAATCCTGAGCTACTATTAAATATGCAAAGTAATTAATCTATTTTTATATCTTTCTTAGCTTACCAAAATAGATTTTTTTAGTTGCTTTTTTATTGCTGTGGTAGAACATGATGACGAAGGCAACTTATAGAAGAAGGCATTTCTTTGGCTCATGAATCCAGAGGGATATTAACCCATGATGGCCTAGAGGAGGTAGTGGGCAGCAGGTGGCTGGAGCGGCAGCTGAGCACTCATGTCTCAACTGCAAACAGGAGGCAGAGACGGCACACGGGCAATGGTGCAAGTCTTTTGAAACTTCCAAGGCCTCTCCCAGTGATGTACTTCCTCCAGGAAGGCCATACTGCTTAGCCTCCACTAAACAGGGCTCCCAAATGGGGTCAAAATATTAAAATAATGGAGACTATGGGGGCATGCCATTCAAACCAACTCACAGAGGATCGTTACATTTATTTTCTCCATCCAACACACACACACATACACACACACACAAAACACACAAACACACACACACACAACACAGACACACAGTCCTAGTTTGCTTCCTATTGCTGTGGTAAACACTTCAAACAAAAGCAGCTTGGGCAAGAAGGAAGAAAGGGTTTTACTTGGCGTATATGTTCTGATCACAATCTATCACTGAGAGAAGCCCAAGGCAGGAACCCAAACAGGCCAGAAACCTAGAGGCAGAAGCTGAAGCAGAGGCCATGGAGTGCTGCTTCCTATGACACGCTCAGTTTACTCTTTTCTGTAACCCGGAACTATAGCTCCTGTTCCTACTGCCAGGGCTCCCACAAACAGACCAGGCTACAAAACTGTCACCCACATGCAGAGGGCCTGGTTTGGCTCATCATGCAGGTGCCCCAATTGTCAGTCCAGTGTCCATGAGCTCCCACAAGTTCGGGCCAACTGTCTCTGTGGGTTTCCCCATCATGATCCTGACACCCCTTTCCACCTTATTCCCCTCTCGGTCCCCCTCATATAATTCCTTCTCCCTCTCTTTGACAGGACTCCTGTAGCTCCATCTGGTGCTTGGCTGTGGATCTCTGAATCGGCTCCCATCAGTTACTGGATGAAGGTTCTATGATGACAGTTAGGGTAGTCACCAATCTGATCACAGGGGAGGGTCAGTTCAGGCACCCTCTCCACTACTACTAGGGGTCTTAGCTGGGGTCATCCTTGTGGAATCCTGGAAATTTCCCTAGCACCAGGTTTCGCCCTAGCCCCATAATGGCTCCTTTATCGAGATATCTGAGTTACTTTTGACTGACTCCAATTTTCCTTCCTCAGAATGTCATATAGTTAGAATCCTATTCAGACATGTTTTGCTCCTTTAGTAATAAGCATTTATGTCTTCTCTGTGTTGTGTCATGACTTGATGTCTCGGTTCTTTTGTCACTGAGTAACAATCTGTTGTTTGAACATTCCTCAGTTTATTTGTCCATTGACCCACTACAGGGTATCCTGGCTGTTCCAAGTTTTGGCGACAGTAAGTATAACTTACATCAATATATCACTTTCATACGGACAGAGATTTTCAGTTTATTTGGGATGAGGCCCCCCAGGGACCCTTTAGTCAAGAAGCATGGTTGCTGGGTTATATAGTAAAGATATGGTAAGTTTTGTGAGAAGCTACCAAACTGCCTTTCAGCCTGAATTCCGACAGCAATGTGATTCTATTACTCTACACCCTCTCCTGCAATTTGCCTCAGTATATTTCATAGATACATGGTTGTATCTCATGGTATTAATTTGCATTTCCCTAATGATAAATAATGTTGATTGCTTACATACTTGCTGTGTCTTCCTTGATGAGGTATCTTTTTAGTTCTGGTGTGAATTTTTAATCGGACGGTTAAATTTTATATTATTATATCTTACCATTATAGATTAAATGTTTGTATTCCCTAAAGGTTTTTGTTGCAGTCCAGTCCCTGAAGTGATGGTGTTTGGTGATGGGTCCTTTGGGAGATGATTGGGCCATGAGGGTAAACCCTTGTGAGTGACACTATCGCTTTTATAAGAGACTCCAGTGAGCACTTTAGCTATGTCTTTTGAAAATAGTTATTCCAAGTCCATGACCTGTTTTCTCATTCTCTTGACAATATGGTTGTGGATGAAAGTTTTTAGTTTTAAAGCCCAGGTGACCAATTGCTTCATGGGTCTTTTCTACACTATTGTGTCTAAAGAGTAAACCCCCTGATACAGTGTTTTTCTTTTTATTTCTGAAACAAGGTTTCTCTGTGAAACAGTCCTGGCTTTCCTGAAACTCATTCTGTAGACCAGGCTGGCCTCAAATTCACAGAGATCCACCTGCCTCTGACTCACAAGTGCTGGGATTAAAGATGTGCGCCACCACCGCCTGGCATTTGATACAGTTTTTAAAAATATTATTCATTGGGATGGAGAGCATAGAAGGTTCTCAAAAGTCATCATCATCATCATTATTATTGTTATTATTGCAGCTTTGGTAATAGTCAATGAAGGAAAAGCAAGGAAACAAACAAAAATGGGCAATTAAGATTTTCCACAGGGAATTTCTATACAATTAGTTCAAAACAAAGGGCAAAGTAATATATTTTAGCCTCATAGATTTTTCTCTATATTCTAAGATTACATTGCTCAAGAGAAAGATCGAGCCAGTTTGGTTGGAAAACACTCCAAATTAGTCAAATTCTTTTCCCCTTATGGTAGGAAAATACATTGGATTTAGATTCAGTGGAATTAATGAAAGCAAGAATCCCAGAGTAGTCCCAGTCTATAGTATGGTCAGTCACCTTAGTTTTTCCTTGAGGTACACTGGAACACAGGGAGTAAAAGGCTTGGAGCAGCTTAGGGATGTAGTCTAGTAGGGTGACCCAAATGACAGTGTTCTGACCCATGAGGGACAGTGATTTTGGCCAGTGCTGAGATATCCAAGATTTCATACAGGGAGTAGAATATAAATGAAGAGTTTCCAGAAATTAACCATAGTTGATTGGTGTGTGTGTGTGTGTGTGTGTGTAAGTGTGTGTAATTCTGTCTAATTTTTGTTTGTGCACATGCACATTGCATGCATTTGTGTATGTGTGTGTGGATGACAGACAACCACCTCACGTATCATTCCACAAAACTACCATCCCTGATGTTTTAAGACAGGGTCTTTCATAGGGCTGGAGTATGCGCACTATTCTAGGCAAGCTGGTCAGTGAGCCCCAACAAGCTGCCTGTCTCCAACCTCCCAGTGTTTAGCTTACAAGTTTGTTCCATTATGTTGAGTTTTTAAGCTCCACATATAATCATCTCAGCCTTAGGAAGTTGGGGTGACTGCCTTATCTTTTCTGTTGGATGCCATTAGTTCACCATTAAGCCCTAGATAGTTGAGATTTTATGTATTTACCATTATAACCAACTTTAGCGCAGATCTTGTCGCATAGTTAAACCTTTATATATATTTATTTAATATATATTTATATATTTAATGAAGGAGCAAATGGCATCCTAAGCTAGCTAGTTCAAGGTCATAGAGTCAATCATTTATAGCTGGGCTTGGCTACTCAAGGAAAAGCCTCTTTCTATTGATTTCCCCCCAAAAGCAACATTGTGATAAACACACCAAGTCCCAACAGATTTCTTCTTAAAATCCCTAGGAGAAATATAAGCTGAGGCTTTATGTTCTTTTCCTGCAAAACATTATGTAATTTGCAGGCAACTGAAGAGAAAATAGTGGCGTACACATTGTCGTTTCAATGTCTAACACTTTGCTTTGACTTTTTAATCTAAGCAGATATTACATCCTGCTGAAAAATGTAGACCCTGGGAGGTGGGGAGAGGAGAGGGGTAAGAGGAAGTACTTGCTCAGCACTAAACATTTCAACACATGGCAACCCTTATGGGCTCGCTACCCAGAGGGCTCCTGCATTTGGGTTTGTCAGAAGCTACTATCTGCCTATCATGTGGCATCGCTCACCACCCAAAGCACTATAGGATCAGGATCCTTGTCTATTCTAGTCTGGAACTCTCAAGGACAACCTTGAACTCACTGCCCTCCTTCCTCCACCTCCCAAGTGCTAAGATGATTAGTGTTACCCATTATGCCCATTCCAGAACTCACAAGCAATGTAATTTGAGGCGGCTGAGATGGAGTAAGATGAGTGTAACGTGGAGAGGGCAGTTCTGAAACTGAACAGATACAGCTCAGATCCATCTTGGTCATCCAGGGACTCCAAGAGCTCAACTCTGCTTGAATTTCAAGGACGAGCACTAGGCTAATCATAATTTTGTGGGGATGGGCTAGGGCAGTTCGCTCTTAATAATATTTTTTTGTGTTGTGCTCATTTAGAAACAAACATTCACTTGTTTTATAAATAGCAAACGTTTCTTTTCAAACAGCAAAACTCAAGAGAACATAGGCTACCAGAATGGGTTATGTGAGAAAGTAATTGAACCCACCTATTTTTGTGTTATCGGGGTCTATCATTCCCCATGACATGGCCTAGTCAGTGAACCAGATGAACTGTTAGTTTCTATGAATTATTGCATATGTTTTTTTCTTTTCTTTCTCGACATGCATCTAAGTCATAGATAATAAGAGTTTTGAATACTCATCAAACACTGAAACTAACTAACTTCCGGTTTTCTTTCAATTTCAAGTTGAAATGGCCCCTATGTTGATCTCATTCAACTGTGGCTTGTAGAATATAGAAATATTAACTTTGTCAATGTTATGTGTAACTTAGGAGAAGAATAACAGGCCAGTCAGAGACTGCTACTCTCATAAGCCTGCTCACACATATCTGCTCCAATTCTTGCAGCTGTAAGACATCTATTCAAAGTTATTTCAGCTCATTTCAATAAGAAACAATTGTTAAGAAAAACATTATTGGAAATCAGGAGGGATTCATGGCGTTACAGTCTATATTAAAAGAACCAATGAGCTTTGCCATTAATCTCACCACTTTAATTTACTTCAAAGAATGATACCCAATTATTAAGCACATATTCTTTTCCATTTTTGTTTTTCTTGGTTGGTGCCAGAGTTTTCTTGGCTTGTAGTGGAATAGGCTGAATAGACTAACTTTTCTTTCCATTCGCATATTCTATGGTTCTAGTGATTCTGAATCCAAGTCACTTGAATAATGATGGAGCCATTATGTTCCTGATGAATGCACACTGATATAATAGAACTTTCAAAAGGAAGAGAACTTATGTGAACCAGAGTGGTGCATACAATCGTCCATGGCTACAAAACCTAAGGGATGCTTAGGCAACAAGGTCAAGATCCTTGGGCAAACTAACCTCATAGTTGAGTAATTATAACGTTATAATATATTAACTATTTAAAATATACTATTATTGAATGAGGCACTCCCTTCAAATTCTAACTAGACCAAAGGTACCAGTTTTGTCTGGGAAGGAGTATGTTAGGATGGGACAAGAAACAATTCTCAGTTGAAATTCAAATGGTCTCTTGGTAAATATATAGTTTGAAAGGAAGTTAGGCTTTCAAAAACTAAAATATTTTAAGGACTGAATGCATTAAATCATCCACATTAAAACTCAGTAGAGTAGAGGAACACATGTTATCAGGAGAACATGCTTTCCTATTGGAGAAGAGCTCTGGATCCTGAGGTTTGGGGACACAAGGAGCTGTAAGGCACCAGGCTTTGCTTTGCTGTCTGTCAAAGGCCATGTGTTGGGAGTGTAATCCCAAATGCAATGTGTTGGGCACATCACATTTGTATTGGATTCCAAGCCTTCATCTCTGTTCTTTATCAACTGCCCAACTATTTCCCTGCTATAGCAGCACAAAGCAGATTAAGAAAGCAAGAAAGGCACTAGTGAATCATCTCTTAGAGAAGCTAAGTTCAATATGAGAGATCAGATGTGTGCACGCCTCATACCATATATATTTTCAAGTTCTGGACAGTAGATAAGATCTGCCCTTTGCTTTCTGACTGAAGTCAGATCTGGTGTCAAACACCTGGAAACACATTGACACTCAACTTGTCCAGGAAGTGATAGAAGAGAAATAAGATAATGTGAAGTATTGGGGCAGATGATCTGAGCGCCCATAGAGCCTCTGAGACCGTCAGCAATACTCGTGGAGTATCAGCGCATTGTTTCTACTGTGGACACGATGTCAAAAGTCAGAAGACCTGGAGAGAGGCTTGAAGTTCAGCAATGACAAAGTAGGCCAGATTCCAGCCAGAATACTAGACCCAAACAGAAAAGTTAAGTGAGAGGAGGCTAGTATGGCGAATGATGACCATGGACCTGACAGTGGGCTCCATCGCTACATCATCTCGCCCCAATCCCCACCTTAGTGTCTCCCTCCTGTACAGCTCTCCTGCAGAATTCACACACAACTTTATGGAAAAGAGAGAAATGTGGACTATATAAGAAAATTCTTTACCCATCCAATTTACTGAGGAAATATTTTTCTATCTATAAAACAGAAGGCTTTAATTTAAAAATCAGATCTGGTTATCGAAATAAATGAAGCAAATTATAATTTCTACACATCTCACTTTTGTTCTGAGATTTTGTGTTCACTCAGATGGCCAGCATGGAGGTCTAGGATAATTCAAGCAAATTTGCTTTAGAAATCAGCATCCTATTTTTGAGAAGACTGTCAAACTTCTCTAGGGTCCTGTACAGGCCTTCCTTCTCCCCATTGGTAGGGACAGGCCGAGTGCTGGTTAAGAAGTGTATTGTGGTTACTTGAGCACAAAGCTGAAAGTCTCAGTTATGCTGCATGAGAGCTGTTACAGTACAATAGGATGGGGGCCCAAAACAACAACAAACCATTAAATACAACCTAAAGGAGACGTTCAAATGACCAACGTATTCATATATGTGAAAAAGTCCTCACCAGTAACCACTAGGGAAGTGCAGCTCAAAACTACAAAAGGTAGTGAAACAAAAGACAGGTACCAGCAAGGATTTGGAGAAGTCGGGCCCTCACACACCATTAAAGGGACTGGGGAAGCCACCATAGAAAACATGATGCTTACAAATTACATTCAGAATTTGAATATAGATGCTCTTCTTTGAAACAGGACGAGTGGGGAATACAAAAATCCTAATTGGTTAAATCATCCATTTTAAGACAAAAACTGGGGAAAGGATATGAACCCCTCAAAACTTGATGATGGAGCCCCAGAGTTCAGTTATTCCCCAACTCTCTCCATGTGGTCCATCTCTGCTTATTGAGTTTATAGAAAATGTGTCACTAATATTGTTTTTCTCCTTCTCACTCCCAGGCCCCTATGGTAAATTTCCAGTTCCTGTACATACCCATACCCAAAACCTTGAGGAATGAGCGCACCGGGGAGATGCCTGGGCAGCAGTACTGAATATTAATAAGGGAACAGATGCAGCAGGCCAAAAGGGCAGAAAACGCAATTTGCATCCTCTCTCCACTTTAAGGAGAAGGAGGGGGTATCTCTTTGTTTTCTGGATCTAACCTCTGCCAATTCTATTTCATTTGGGCCAGGTTTCAAAATACATTCATTAAGGACTTTCTCCGGTGTTATAAAAGGTTCACAGTAGTCTCCTGCCCTGCTTGAGTCCCGTTTGGATCTGGCCAACTGGATCTCACCTACCCACGGTTCCTCTCAGCTCCTGTCTAAATCGTTAGAGTCTGGGGATGGCACGCTTCCCATTCTCCCAAGCCCTCCAAATGCTCCCTCTAAGATTACTTGCCTGCATTCTGTCCTCTCTTACCTGTCCTTCCTCCAGGGCAGGCTGCCCATCTTACTCTGCCCATACTAGTCATTGGCCATAATCCTTTGTGTACCCCAGGGACGAGGCCAGCCCATCCCCAAGAGACTCCCAGGTGTGTTTGCCCAGGCAAGGCAAGCCTGTAGTCAGGAACTTGTTTGGAGAAGTCTTAGCTGGTTTCTCTGCTTCCAAGGGAGGTGATTTTTGAGCAATTCAGAAAGAGGATTAAATAGCACCCAGGGAAATCAGAACAATGGCCTGAAGCTGCAGAGCTCTAGTCAGAGAAACTAGTTCTTAGGCTCTGAAGCTAATTGTAGTTAAACGTTTTCTTGAGAAATTACGATATGTCATTAGACCGCTGTTTAGTTTTATGTCGACTTGAAAGGAGGGAACCTCAGTTGAAAAAAAATGCCTTTATAAGATTCAGCTGTAGAGCATTTTCTTAATCAGTGACCGGGGAGGGAAGGCCCAGCCTAATATTTGTGGTACCATTCCTGGGCTCATAGTCCTGAGTTTTTAAGAAAGCAGGCTGAACTAGCCAAGGAGAGCAAATCAAAAAGCAGCACCCCTCCATGACCTCTGCATCGGCTCCTGACTCCAGGTTCCTGTGCTGTTTGGGTTTTCATCCTGACTCCCTGAGATGATGAACAGTGGTGAAGAAGCATTAGCCAAATGAACCTTTCCTCCCCAAGCTGCTTTGGTCACGGTGTTCATCATAGCAGCAGTGACCCTAACTAAGACAGTTACCGGGTGTGCTAACAGTTTCGTTTATCTGCAATTTATGCCTGACCAGTTTTGCTATATTAATGGATTGTGCTAATATATAATCAATAAGACATTATTATTTACTGGACTTCTGCTAAGTGCCAGAGACCACATTAAATACTTTCTACAAATTTTAAAATTTAGTCTCAAAGTCTGTTCCCAGTCTTCAGTGGCTCAGTGAAATACGGGCATGATCTCATTTTGAAGAGAATTCCTATAAAACGTTAGCTGAATCTCAATGCTTGGAAAGTCTTGGCGACAGAGAAACAGGTTGTGTGTTTAGATATTTATTAGAATATTTGCTGTCAGAACTATATCCGTGGTGATGACAGGAACAGAATTTTATGAAACTATCCTTAAATTATTCTTAACTTAGGAGCAGAACAAGGAGGGAGGGTTCCGTGAAACTCTTTCTCCCCTCCTTTCTGCACTAGAGTGCCCTCCTCTCCCTTCCCTTCGCTCTTACCCCTCCTTGACCCTCCTTCATTCCCGTTCCAGTCTCTCTTTCCGATCCCTTTCCTACTTTGTTCCCATTTTCCCGCTGCTCCCCTGTGTCTCTGTCCCCTAGGTCCACAGTTGCCCGATAATATTCTGTTCTCTTGTCCAGAATGGCAGCGCTCCGGAAAGGTGCAAGATGGTGGCCTGCTTCAGTCCAGACTTAGCCCAGCTGAGTCCCAACCATCCGCCGTGCCGCTCAGCTCTCGTCTAAAGTCTACGTGTCCATGGATGACCTTCCCTCTGCTCTCTCTCTCCCAAACACTTCAGCCCAGCCGTCTAAGGCTCCTGGTGGGAAGGGGGCCAACTCTAAATGTAAACAGAAAGGTTCATGATTCTTTTTATTTATTTATTTATTTGTTTGTTTGTTTATTAAAAATTTCTGTCTCTTCCCCACCGCCGCCTCCCATTTCCCTCCCCCTCCCCCAATCAAGTCCCCCTCCCTTGTCAGCCCAAAGAGCAATCAGGGTTCCTTGCCCTGTGGGAAGTCCAAAGGTTCATGATTCTTGATGTTATTCTGGGAAAAGCTAAAAGCTACCAATCCAGCAGCAGTGCCCTGGAAAGTGAAGATAGAATTCAGCTGAAGATCACTGGTTCCATTAACAAAAAGAATTAAAGAATTGTACAAAAGGTCTCCATGACATAGTGTTCCCTTCATGGGTCAGGGATTGTTTCCGCTGGTGTGTGTACCAACCGTAACATTAGGTAGAATTCGCTAGAAGGTCTGTACTCCTGGGGATTGCATTTCAAAATGAAAATTTTGTTCACTGACCTTTATAGAAAACACTGAAATTTTATGATATGAAAGCTGGAAACAGGAATGGGTGAGCTTCTCTCACGGCATATTTAAAGCTTGTGGGGGCTTTCAAGAAGATTCGAAGCATGAATAGAGTCTACATGTAGAAGATAAGATACATCTGAGAATAACATATTCGTAATCGGTGAAATGTTTGTTTTACATTGAGAATCTTTGAGAATCAGTTTATTCTCTCACTGCAACATCCTAAGAGAGAAAATATTTTTTTAGGACTAACTGACGATAAAGCCCCAACTCTTAAATAGCATTTTGCCCCATTTCTAAGCATTTGAAGGGCAGCAAGCCATAGAACAGATGCAAAGGTAACAAAGCTGAGCTATCTAGTTCATGCTGTATTACAGATGCCATATGTGGTCATCAGCTAATCAACAGCTCTCAGTATTCCCATTTAAACAAAGGGCTGGTTGGGCTGTATGTCCTCCAATGCCCCTCCCTACTCTATGATGCTGTGTTTTGGTAGGACACTGCTGGAAACCACTTTCATAACTGCAGGTGACTGCCCTCACATTTGTGACCTGTAACATCCAGAGCACTTTTTGTCGGTTTTATTCCATAGGAGACACTGATTTGATTACTTGTTTGAGGACCAATCTCTGGCCACCTGCAATGTTAATGTCAAATGGAAATCTGAGGCCATATTAAACCTAGGTTGCTGGATGAACGTCAGTTAAAGGCATATCCTAAGGATAGCTTCCCTGCAGTGCCCTACGGAATCAAGGAAGGAACTGAAATCCAGAGCTTGGTCGGATTCCTTTGTGTAGATTTTGATGTTACAATCTCTTCACTTATCGTCCATTCCCTACTTTTCCTTTTGCACAGATCTCTCATCTCTCATCGATCTCCACCTCTCCCCCTCATTTTTTCACTTCCAGACATATATCTCTTGACTTACCTCTTTGCTTTCATGATGATCCATTCTATTTCAGTTTGTGCCTGAAAGTCACATTGGGTGAGGACATGAAAAAAATGCTCATATTCATAGTTTTCTCTACATTGATTGTGTTGGCTCACCTTCACTGTTAACTCGACTGGCTTTTGAGCTATCCAGGACACACATATCTGAGTGTGTCTTTGACCATGTTTTCAGAGAGGTTTGAAGGAGAAGGCAAGACCCTCCTTGAATGTGATTGGCCCTAACCTGTAGGATGATGTTCTAGGCCGGATTTTAAGAAAGAGATGGTAGAGAGTGAGTCAACACCATCTTTCATCTCTCTCTTCTTGACCGAGGAATCTATGTGCTTGGCTCCCTCAGGCCCCTACGGCAGCACCTCCCACAATAATGGACTGTAGTTCTCCAAACTGGGAGCCAGAGTGTTTTCTTTGATTTTCTTTTGTCATAACAACAAAATCAATACATTTCTGTATCATTCAGATTTTGTATGCTGATAATCCATACATTAAGTACCTTTGTCAATTTAAATAAAAAATTGTAACTACATATTGCTCTCTTTTTCTCCCCCTCTGTATATTCAGTTAGAAGTGCTAGATTTGGAGTTCAATGTGTACAGTGCATAAAATTATTCTACAATATGGAGATATTGCTGGGATGTATCCATAACATATGTTTTGATGCAAGCAACATAAATCCACTAAAAACACACGTATAAGATTAAAGAGTTTATTAAAATGTCACAGAGGCATTTCAGGCACTCTAGCCTTCTGAGATGGCGAAGCTCAGAGGGTCTTGTCTCCATGTCTCCTGGGCCCAGGGTCTTTTGCTGTTGTGTGTCTTTGTCCAATTGCTCAGTTCTGCTCCATGACTGGCCTCCTGTATTTCATGAATGCTTTTCATTGTCTCTATTTTGTGACTTACTGGCCCACCAACATTTAGGCCAAGGGAATTCTGGAAATGATTTGAAGGAGGACTTTGACTGTATCCATTTACGCCATCTGATATCTTTCGGTTGTCGTTAACCTATGGCTTGATACTTAAAAGTTCATCCAGTATTCACTGTCTGGGGTACAGGCCCAACGTCTGGAGGACAGCCAGGTTTTATACAGAAAGGCCTCTTTCAGCTGTAGTATATCCTCTGTGATTCATAAGGTGGGGCTGGAAAGAGTCTTTACTCAGAGTGCTTTCCTGATACTGAGATATGGCGCAGCCAGGCTCTAATGCTCCTTCCCCCTTCATGTTGTACGACCTTTCCTGGTTCTGGGGGAGCTAAAGCTGACTGGCAGGTCTCTGAATCTTCATTAGAGCATAGTCTTTGAGCCTGTCCTGTATGACAGACTGATTGATGGCTGAGCGATGTGTCAAATGTTTATTGACTTAACCTAACAGCTACACTCCTCAATCTACACAGTCCTTGCTTTGTGGAATATAAAACTGACTATTCAGGTGAAATAGTGAAAACCATCTTGATGAGGACATGAGAGCTGCATTAATCTATGGCTATAAAAACACCCCCGTAGAAGACAGTTTGACAGCGTGTCCGCTTAGCGGAATGATAGCAGTAGCTTTCCCTGGGGCCTTCAGAGCACCAGACAAGTGCTTCCTCCTGTGGAGTTGGCCTTTAATCAAAGCAGACAACAGCTGGCTGTCCCAAAAACAATTTAAAAGAAGAATAGTTTATTCTGGCTTAGAGTCTGAGCGGATACAGCTTATCATGAGGGAAGGCATGGCGGCAGCAACATGAGGCAACAGGTCACACACGTACCACAGCAGCAGACAGAGATGAGTTCCGGCTTGTCTTCGTCTTTTAATCCAGCCCTAGACCTAATCAATGGCACGGCCCACATTTGGGGTGGGTCCTTCCTCTTCAGTTCCATCTTTCTGGAGACACCATCCCGACAGACACAGAGCTGATTCTAAATCTAGCCATGCCGACAACGAAGTTTAAGTACTATAGCAGCACAGTCACTACTGTAACAAAACACCAGAAAGTTGGATGCTTCTAGGGACAGTTTTTACTTCTTCTCACAAATCTGGGAACTTGAAGGTCTAGATCAAGGGGCCAGCCAGATTGATCACTGGCAATGGTATCTGTGGGCATCAAGGTTCGGAGGCAACTGCCAGGATTTTCAGGTTCATATGTCTTGAAACAAAGAATTGAGCAGGAACGCACACATACTGCAGAACCAGACATTTTCCCTAAGGAACAGTATGCTTTTAGGACAGAGAAATGAGCTATAGCAGAGATGCCTTCGGAGTTCAGTGGTGGTCCATAAAGGACTGGGGCTCTTACGGGTCATTTGCATAGTGAGAGCTTTCTCACAGGCTGTTACTTGTCAGTCCTGGAGGGAGGGGGAAGCTGGGGAGCCAGCTCTCCTCCTTCCAGCAGATTTCTCTTTTGTAGCTTTTTGTATAAAACCTTTTAGACCTCTCCCTCTGCCCTATGCCCCTGCTTCAGTAAAAGGTTGAGGGAGAAGGGGAAATAACAGGAAATGTGGAAGTTACTTGTGCTGGAGCATCTCCAGGTTGAGACAGTGGATTGATTCCCTGAAGAAAGCAAGCTTGCTCTCCTCCCCACCCCACCCGTGTGGAACTGAGCATCAGCAGCTTGCTTAGCTTACAGTGAGTGGGTGCTCTACAAATGTTTACATTTTATTTTTAATGTTTTTGTGAGCACATGTTGATTACACAGGTTAATGGATCTCATTAAGGCATTTTCATACACGTATATAATTTATTTGGATCACATTTATTCCTGCTATCCTATTTTGTCCCCTTTCACCTCCTATCTAGGCACATTCTGCTCCCCCACCTCTCTCTTTACATATATAAATGTTTATTTTTAAAAAATTGAATTGATAATTGCCATCTCACTCACCAGTGCATTAAAGTTTGTCTTTCTTAATATCTGATACCTTTGCTTCAGCGAGACCATAATTGTTCCCTACTGGTAAATGGCAGTTACGGTCGATAATAAAACTTGCTGATCACACACAGTTCCCAGGTTCCAATATCCTATAGACAGGCATCTCTGCCACACTTGATTTACTTCTTAATAGACACGTTTCTGTTCTCAAGTTTGACCGCCTTTCTGACCATTAGAGCTGCCTTATGCCAAATCAATGAGAGAGAATTAGTGGAAAGGGCAAATGATTCCAATCATAGTTACAGCGCTATTTCATGATGAGGACACGAGACTGGAATGTCCACGGCTAAATGGATTTAAAGTGTAAGAGGGTCTTAATCTTCGGTCCCTTTATGTGTGAATGGATAACCCCAAGGTCATATGAACACCCTTCTGAAAATGTAATTTCATTGCTGCCTTTTCATTTCCCTGAGGCCTTTCAACACTTTATGAAAATAGCTTTTCCCCCACATAATTTATCCTGATTACAGTTCCCTTCCTCTAAACCTCCCAGTTCCTTCTCACTCCCCCACCCCTGGATCTATCCCATCTCTGTGTCTCATCAAATATCAAACAGGTTTCTAAGGGAAAATAATAAAATAAAACAAAACAGAACTAATACATTAGACTAGAACAAACAAAAGAAAAAAGGAAGGAAGGAAGGAAGGAAGAAAGAAAGAAAGAAAGAAAGAAAGAAAGAAAGAAAGAAAGAAAAGGCACAAGAGATAGATAAAGACACAGAAAATCATTCATTTTCACACTCAGGAATCCCACAAAAGTTTGACACTGTAAGCCATAATACATACAGATAGGACCTGTAGGGTAAAAGGGGAGAAAAACAATACGTATAAATGAAATGAAACACAAAGTAAGACAAAATTAAAAACAAAACAAAACAAAAAAAGCCCTGACATGACATTTTGAGACAAATAGCCTCCAGTGACGCCACTGAGTTAGTTTCCTGTTGATCTTTTCTACTGTGTGGGCCTATGACCTACCCTTAAGAGTAATTTGTTTTCCCAGTGAGACTCTCTTGTAGGAAACTAACGTTTAATTTGAAAGTGATTGGTTATCAATTGGAGATAGCTTCTGGGTTAGGGATGGGGCATATGTACACTTCTTTCAACTCTAGGACCCCATCTGGTGCAGATCTGGGCAGGCCCTGAGCAAGCTGCCTGGACCTCTGCGAGTTCAGATGTGAGTTGCTCAGAGGGCCTTGCTTTCTTGGTGTCCTCCATCCTCCCCCCCCCCCCCCCCCCCCCCCCCCCCCCCCCCCCCCCCCCCCCCCCCCCCCCCCCGGCTCTTACACCCTTTCCATCTTCTCTTCCACAGGGCCCCCGGGCTCTGAGAGTGGAGAGATTTGAAGGAGACATCAGATTTAGAGCTGAGTGATCCAAAGTCTCTCATTTGTACATAATGTCTGGCCGTGGGTCACTGTATTGTTTCCCATCTGCTGCAAGAGGAAGCTTCTCTGGTGATGGCTGAGCAAGTTTTGATCTGTGTTAGGATGAAGCATCCTTTAGTATATACCCAAGAGTGATATAACCAGATCTTGAGGTAGAGCAATCCACACCTTTCTAAGGAACTGCCATACTGATTTCCATAAAGGCTGTACAAGTTTGCAGTCTGGACTGGCTAGGTTTGTGTTAAGCTAGATTCATTAGAGAGGTAGGAGATTCAATTGAGAAAATGTTTCTTTAAGATCAGACTGTAGGCAAGTCTGTAAGGCATTTTCTTCATTAGTGATTCAAGGGATAGGGCTATGCCCATTGTGAGGGGTACCACACCTGGGTGTGTGGTCCTGGGTTCTCCAAGAGAACAGGCTGAAGAAAACATGAGGAGCAAGTCAGTAAGCAGCACTCCTCCAAGGCTTCTCCATCAGCTCCTGCCTACAGGTTTCATCCCTGCTTGAGTTCCTGTCCTGACTGCTTTTGATAATGAACTGTTAGTTATATGAAACTGTGAGTGAACTAAACCTTTTCCCGCCTAAGTAGCTTTTGATCAACATGTTCCATTGCAGCAACAGTGACGCTAAGACACAATCCCACTAGCAATGGATGAGAGTCCCACTTACTCCATGTTCTTGCCAGCCTTAGATGTCATTTGTTTTATTAATCTTGGTCATTCTATCTGATGTAAAATGAAATCTTAAAGTGTTTTTTATTTGCTTTTCCCTGGTGACTAAGAATGTTGACCATTTCTTTAAGTGCTTATCAGCCATTTGAGTTTCTTCTTTTGAGAATTCTCATTTTAGCTCTGTAGGCCATTTCTCAATTGGATTATTTGGTTTCTTAATATCTAGTTTTGTTGTTGTTGTTGCTACTGGCTTTTTTTTGCTTCTTTATATATTTTGTATATTATCCCTCTATTGAAGGCATGTAGTTGGTAGAAATCTTTTCCCATTCTGTAGCCTGCTGCTTTGTCTGAATGATGGTGTCTGTTTAATTCAGGTTTCTATTGCGGTGAAGAGACACCATGACCACAGAAACTCTTATAAAAGAAATATTTATTGGGGTGGCTCACTTACAGTTCAGAGGTTCAGTCCATTATTATCATGGTAGGGAGCATGTCGGTGTGCAGATGCAGATGGTGCTGGCTACATCTTAATCACAAGGCAATAGGAAATGAACTGTCTGTCATGAAATGTCTGTCTGAGCAAAACTTGAGCAAAAGAGAACTCAAAGCCCACTCCCACAGTGACACACTTCCTTTAACAAGGCCACACCTTCTAAAAGTGCCGCTCCTTTTCAGAGCCATTTTCCTGAGTCTTTTTTGCCATGCAGAAGCTTTTCAGTTTCGTAAGGTCCCATTTATTAACTGTTGATCTTAGTGTCTGTGTTAATGGTGTTCTATTCAGAAACTTTTTTTTTTTTTTGGTCAATGAGTTCAAGTCTATTCCCATTTTTTGTTTCTATCCAATTTAGTGTATCTGAATTCTGTGCAGGGTGATAAGTATGGATCTATTTGGATTCATGTAGTTATTCAATTTGACCAGCACCATCTGCTGAAGATGCTGTATTTTTGCCAGTCTATACTTCTAACTTCCTTATCAAAAAAATCAGGTGTTTTACATTTTCTGGGTTCTTTGAATTGCCACAATAACAAAATACTGCAAAATGATAAAAGGAAACTTACTGTTATATTGAACAAAATGGATAAATTCTGAAATGAATTGTCCTAGGACAAAAAGCACAGACTCATTATCTTATTTATGTAACGTTTTGGAAAGGCAAGACTCTAAGAACAAAGGACATCCTGGTGGTTTTCCGAGGAGGCGTCTCACTACACATGACCAGCAGAAGGCGTTCGGGAGTTGGATGAAATGTCCTGTCTTATCTGTCTTATCACAGTTACATAACTCATCTATAAGACCTGAAGGAAAAGTATGATAAAATAGGCAATTTTTTTTCTGTAGGTGCAGTAAAAAAATTAGCATTTCCTACTGTTCTTTTCTCTGCATTTCTTGCTCTCATCTAACAGTTGCAAGGGTGAGAGCTGGTTGGAGTCCTTGGAAGTTGGAAGTTGTTTCCTCTGCATCCCTCAAGATGGCTAATATTCACTATCAACTGGATTTGGAATTACCTAGGAGAAACATCACTGGGTGTGTTGGTGAGGATGTTTCCAGGGAAGTTTAACTGCATGTACCATTCTGTGTGTTAAAACATCTCTGCTTCCTGACCACAGGGACAATGTGATCAACTGCCTCGCACCTTGTCAGCATCATAATTTCATCCCTCCCTTAACAGTGAGTCCAAGCAAACTTTCCCTTCCTTAAGTCACTTTTGGCATTGATCGCAGTGATGAGAAAAATAATTAATTATCTCCTTATCTTATTTTTTCTCCCTTTCCCTGTAGCATCCATTCAGAGGAGCTCTACCTCCATTATATATTTCCCCATCTCTTTTCCTCAGCAGTAAGGAGATGTCTTAGTCCAAAAGGTTGTTTTGGGTCTTGAATGTTCTAGATGTCCTTGTTTCACCCGAGGCAGCCACGGTCCATTTGCTCCGCAGTTACTGGAGGGGAACGTGTCCTCACCACAGCAAATGTAATCTTTGTCTAGTGAGAAAACATCACAGGTCAAATGAGAAAATATTTGTCTTTATTTCTTGCAACTTCTCCTTACAGAAAAATCATTCCAGGAAAACATGGGCTAAGAAACACTGATTTCTTCTCGATCTTTTATTACATTTGAGAAATAGGATAGTACTCTGAAGTTTAATAATTACTAAACCCAAATATTCCATTATAACCCGTTATTCCAGAGTGACATGGGAAGAATGAATTACAAAATTATGTTTCATTTTTTTAAAAATTTATTGATTGATTTTATTGAGCTATACATTTTTCTCTCTTCCCCTCCCTTTCTCTCCCCTCCCCTTCTCCCCTCTCCCATGGTCCCCAGGCTCCCAATTTACTCAAGAGATCTCGTCTTTTTCTGCTTCCCATGTAGATTAGATCCATGTATGTCTGTCTTAGGGTTCTCATTGTTGTCTAGGTTCTCTTGAATTGTGAATTGTAGGCTGATTTTTCTTTTCTTTATGTCTAAAAGCCATTTATGAGTGAGTACATATGATATTAGTCTTTCTCAATCTGAGTTATCTCACTCAATATGATGTTTTCTAGATCCATACATTTGCCTGCAAACTTCAAGATATCATTATTTTTCTGCTATGTAGTATTTCATTGTGTAGATGTACCACATTTTTCTTATTCATTCTTTGATCGAGGGGCATTTAGGTTGTTTCTAAGTTCTGGCTATGACAAACAATGTTGCTATGAACATAGTTGAGCACATGTCCTTGTGGTACAATTGAGCATCGTTTGGGTATGTATCCAAAAGTGGTATTGATGGGTCTTGAGGTAGGTTTTTTAATTTTTTGAGAAATCACCATACTAAAATCCAAAGCAGTTGCACCAATTTGCACTCCCACCAGCATTGTAGGAGTGTTCCCTTTACCCTACATCCTCTCCAGCATAAGTTGTCATCTTGACTCTTCTTTTTTTTTTATTTATTTATTAAAGATTTCTGTCTCTTCCCCACCGCCGCCTCCCCTTTCCCTCCCCCTCCCCCAATCAAGTCCCCCTCCCTTGTCAGCCCAAAGAGCAATCAGGGTTCTCTGCCCTGTGGGAAGTCCAAGGACCACCCTCCTCCATCCAGGTCTAGTAAGGTGAGCATCCAAACTGCTTAGGCTCCCACAAAGCCAATACGTGCAGTAGAATCAAAAACCCATTGCCATTGTTCTTGAGGTCTCAGTAGTCCTCATTGTCCGCTATGTTCAGCAAGACTGGTTCTTACAGGTGTAAGATAGAATCTCAGAATTGTTTTGATTTCCTTTTCTCTGATGGATAAGGGTGTTGAGAATTTCTGTAAGTATCTTTCAACCATTTTAGATTCCTCTGCAGAGAATTTTCTGTTTAGGTCTGTACTCCATTTTTAAAAATTGCATTATTTGTTCTTTTGATGACCAGCTTCTTGAGTTCTTTGTGTATTTTGGAGATCAGTTCTCTGTCGGATGTGGGGTTGGTGAAGATCTTTTCACATTCTGTAGGATGAGGTTTTGTCTTGTTTACCATGTCCTTTGTTTTACAGAAGCTTCTCAGTTTCAGGAGGTTCCATTTATTATTTGTTTCTCTCATTGTTTGTGCTACTAGGGTACAAAATTATGTTTTATTTTGGTGAACTATAAGATGAAGATAGTCAGTACCAGAAAGGAGCATAACTAATTTATCAAACATAAAGCCTTCATATCAAAATAATAGTGTGTCCTTTGAAATTGGTTTCTTTAGAGAGTTAAACATCTGTTCAGATAATAATTAATTGATAACTATATATAGAAATCATTTGGGTTAACTTTTATGGCAATATTGCTTTGAGTAGCCTTAGACATGGAAAAATCTAATGAGTATTTCAATATCTAAAATTACCATGAAACATTAAGGATCAATCTAGACATAAGTAGTTGAATAAACTGTGAGATACTTTTGCTAAATGTGAACCAAGTCCAAGAAGATTGAATTTCCTAATGACTCTGAGAGTTGCTGCAGAGGCTTAGAATAAATGTTTACCTGTAGTCTGTGACTCCTCCCACAGGGCCCCCCTTCATTCAATTACTCAAGTTTTCTGTTGAAAATTTCTTAAGTTGTAGTCGGCATGTTTTAGGTCAAGCGAGTGGCTCCAACAATCTTTAAAATGCCAGAGTATGATAAGGAAGTGAAATTAGACTCCTTTGTGCTCACTCTCACCACCATGGTCTCTATATTATAGATTGAGAAACAAAATGCCAGAATGTTAAAATACTCTTTATTATACTTGGGTAACATAAGGGTAAGAACAAAGAGTTTGCATCTAAGTTTTATTTAGACCAAGGAAGTGATGTAGCAAAGAGGCCTGGCCTGAAGCCTGCTGTTTACTATTTTCTAATTGGATGCAAACATTCCTGTAAGTTTTTGGTGGGGAGCGAGGGGCTCTGAGTCACAATGGTTGATTAAAACACTCTCAGCGGAGAATCTAATTAGAACTGATCACTCTGTTGCCGCCTTCTGGGAGATGGGGACTTGAAGGGCATCTCAAGCTGGGTATCTTCCTGAGCTTGGAAAGGCTCTTTCAGTTCAAAGGTCTCCAAAGTTTTCAAGGAGGTAAAGTGTTCCTGAGTTGTCCCACGCTTCGTGGCACTGCTGTGGCCAAGCTGAGAAGGTAACAAACAAGCAGGACTCCCACGCAGCATGACGGTCTCAGTGAAAGGATTTGCTTGGTCTGCTCACCACGCTTATCCCAACAGTGTTTAATCAGGACTCTGAGAAACCATAGTTTTCTCATCAAGAAAATAAAAATGTAAAAAGATTGTATTTCATGTGTTTGTGCCTGGGTGTATGCATGTGTGTCATATGCATGCAGATGCCCGCCAAGGCCAAAAGATGGCATCTATACCTTGGAACTAGAATTATACGGTTAGGGTTTCTATTGCTATGGTAGAGACCATCACCAAATGAAACTTGGGGAGGGAAGAGTTTATTTTAGCTCACAACACTCAGGTTATACTCCCTCACTGAGGGAAATTGGGACAGGAACTCAAGGGAGGAACCTGGAGGCAGGAACTGAAGCAGAAGCCATAAAGGAGTACTGCTTACTGGTCAGTTCTTCATGGCTTGCTTGGACCACATTTTTGTACAACCCAGGAATACCTTGTGGGGTATGGCATTAATCAAGAAAATGCTCCCACAAATTTGCTTATAGGTCAACCTTCTGGAGGCATTTTATGAACTGAAGAGTCCCTCTTCCTAAATGAATCTATCTTGGATCTTGATCAAAACTAACCATAACACAGGTGGTTGTGAGCCATCACTTGTGGGTGTTGGGAAATGAACCCAGGTTCTCTCTGAGAATTGCATGTCCTCTTAACTGCTGAGACACCTCTCCAGCTCTGAAGGAATTGATTTTAATAGCAAGGTGAGTAAGGAGATATAAAGAGGGATAAGTGTCATTTTTCCTATTCCCTTCTTTTCAACAAATCTTTTCAAGTGATCATGAGTTGTAATAAAAGTAATAAAGAATGATACTTACGTAGCTCAAAGGACTTGAAGTCTTTATTGTAACTTAAAGTGTTCATTAAGTGCAACCAGTGAAAAAAGAGATGTTAACATCACAACTTGCTTTTCATTGTCACTTAAATAAGTTATTCTTTGAAAAATCTATATATGCGCAATGAATCTGAGAATTCCAGACCTCAGATTTAACCTGTTTTTTTTTTAAGATAAGGCATCTGTATTCAAAATATCAGTGATCATTGGTTCTAGACATCTTGTCTGGCACTTTGGTAGCATAAGGAAGAAAAAGTTTCTGAGTTTCAGGACAAAGAACCCAAGTACAGTAGAGACATCAGAACTCTGAGGAATGTTATCACATTTGCTAAATGGTCATGTCATCAAACTGTCTTCTAAATAATTATGATTATGGCTGTAGACTTTGGTCCATAGATTATGACCTCAGTCTTGGTGAGTAACACTTCTTATTGTAGTGGGTAGTAGTTAAGGTTGACAATAAATGACTGTTAAGTGCACAATCATAAATGGAACATCTATATTAGTGCTTACCACCATGGTGCAGAGGCCGTGTAGAAGACAAGGCAGAGAGAATCTAAGAGCTGGAGGGTGGGAAAGAGTGCTGTGAAATGCTGACTTCTAAACACGGCATGACTACATGATCTCACAATTGTGGTTAACTGTACAAAATTAGGCCAGTTAAAAAAATTATTCCAACTTGAAGTAGGGAGGCCCCACCCCGGCTGAAGTGCTCTTGGCAGCTGATGACTCTAAGGAGGCTCTAATAGTGTCTAAAGGAGACACTATTTTGTTGTGGGCAGGTGGCCAACCTCATACCCCTGACTGCACCCTCTCCCCTGGGCTCTATATGAGGACCCACAACCCCAGCAGCCTTACAGGAGGCCAGGCTGGTCCTAGGAACCTCAGGTAAGACACCACCCACTGCCCACGAAACCCTTTTAAGCCTGCCCAAGAACCCCTGACTGTACCTCTCCTCCACAAACACCCTGCACCATATCCTGGTCAACAACTTTAGAAGAAGACTTCCACTTCACCAGAGACCAGGCCAGATCTAGGGAGCCCAGGTCTACAACTTTAGATGAAGACTTTGCCTTTACCAGAGGCTGGATCTAGAGACCTCTAGCCCAAAAATACATAGAAGGAACAATGTACTGAACCTGAAGGCATGCTAGTCACCAGAACTTTTGGCCATTTAGGCCAGAAGACCAGAGAAGAAAGAGAAACCAAAGGGAAAAATACCCATTCAACAAAGACAAATGCAGAATCAGCACCTGGACCTTAAACCACCCCAAATCCAGATGTTTCATGCCAGTGTAAGAACACAGTCAAAACAGAAAGGGCAACATTGTAACACCAGAGCTTAACTATCCTACAACAGCAAGACCTGAACAGTCTAACCAGCTGAAGCACAAGAAAATGACCTTACAGTGACCTTATGAAGATGAAGATTGGTCCTTAAGAAGATACTAAAAACTCTTAAAAATTGAATAAAAGACAAACAAAAAAATGGAAGAAATTAATAACCCCCTAAAAGAATGTCAAGAAAACCAAGAAAAAACAAACAGATGAAAGAAACTGTTCAGCATCTGAATATGGAAATAGAAGCAATAAAGAAAATACAAACTGAAGGAATCCTGGAAATGGGAAATCTGGGTATGGGTAAGTGAACAGAAACTACAGATACAAGCATCATTAACAAAATACAAGAGATGATAGAAAAAATCTCAGGTATTGAAGACATGATGGAGGAAATAGATTTATCAGTCAAAGAAAATATTAAATCTAAAACAATTCCTACCATAAAACACCCAGGAAATCTGGGACAATATGAAAAGATCAAACATAAGAGTAATAAGAATAGAAGGAGAAGAAACCCAACTCAAAATTCCAAAGAATATATTTAACAAAATCATAGAAGAAAATTCCTAACCTAAAGAATAACATACCTGTAAAGGTACAAGAAGCTTATAGAACACCAAATAGATTGGATCAGAAAATAAAATCTCCTCGTCACATAATAATTAAAACACTAAACATACAGAACAAAAAAAGAATATTAAAAGCTTCAAGAAAAAAAGACCAAGTAACATACAAATACAGACCTATTAGAATTACACCCGACTTCTTGGTAGAGACTCTAAAAGCTGGAGATGAGTGGACAGATGTCTTGTAGATTATAAGAGACCACAGATACCAGCCCAAACTATTATATCCTGCAAAACTTCCAGTCATCATAGATGGAGAAAATAAGATATTCCATGATAAATTCACAAAGCAAGTCTCAACACATACAAGAAAATTGAAATCACTCCTGAATCCTACCAGACCAGTGCAGAATAAATCTAGATAGCAACAACAACAGAAATCTTACTCAAAGAAACTAAATAACTCTATACTGAATAAAAAATGGGGCAAAAATAAAAATAAGAAAAATCAAATTTCCATTAATTCTATGGAAATGAATACACAACATACCCAAACTTATGAGGCACAATGAAGGTGATTCTGAAAGGCAAGTTCATAGCACTAAATGAACATTTAAAAAAATGGGGAGATCTCATACTAGCAACTCAATAGCACACCTGAAAGTGCTAAAACAAAAAGAAGTAATCACGCCTTGCTCGTATGTTTAATGTTTTGAGATGGTGACTTTCTTTTCTGGTCCAAGCTATTTTGTGTTCTGTATGCTTCTTGTACCTTGATAGGCATCTCCTTTTTTATGTAAGGAAAAAAAATTAAGATTTATTTTATGTGTATAAGTATTCTATCTGCATGTATGCCTTTATATCAGAAGAGGGCATCAGATCCCACTAGAGATGGCTGTGAACCACCATGTGGTTGCTGGGTACCCTGTCATCTCTTGCTAGGACACCGATGATGGCCACATGTCCTAGATGATGTCACAGCCAGAGAATGCAGAAGAACCAATTCTAGAATTCACCACTGACAGAAAAAGGTGTTAACTGCGTTTGGTCACTGAGATTTTAGTTTGCTTGTCTTTTGTTTCTGTTCTTTTGCACCACAGAGCACTAATTACTTGAGTTAAGACAGTCCATAAGGATAACAAGGGAGACAGACATAGGTTAGAGGCATGTGTGGATGGTGTATGCATGCGACCTGGAGAGGCTTTTAGAAGAGGAGAATAGCGATCTTTCCCAGAAGGGGCACACTAGAAAGTGAGGAAAAGGGGAAAGGAGAATTTGGGGTGTGCCTGATATTTTTGGCGGAGGGCCATGATAGATATGCTGTTTTCTTGGTTTGGCTGACATTTATCTATAGGTCAGGATCATGTATGGAAGAGAACCGCAAAGCAGGAAGATTCCCACACTCTATTTGTGAGGGGAGGCTCTGCACCCGTGTTCATTAAGTGTTTCTGGAGAGACTAAGTCATTTGAGTGAGTCAACACGGTATGAGAGTTAATAGAGCGCCCTCAGCTCAGCTGGAATAGTGAGCATTCATAAACCTAATCTCTAGACATATTTGTTGTTTTTCATTTGTATTAGTTTTTCTAATATATAATATGTATAAGTTTTTTATGAAAAAAGAATGTATTATTATTAAAAAGACTGAAAATCGTGGACAAAAGCCAGTAGAGTAAGAAGTTCTGCCTTCATTGAAACAATAATGACCGTAATTTAATGTGAGGGTCTCCAACTTCTTCATGTAGCTTCAAATTTTTCATGCCCTTGAATCCCCTAGCAGAACACCAGGTTCAGGTAACAATTTAATGTATTCATTTGGAACAGAACTCTTGCATTTGACTTAACAAAATGACTTGCTTTCAGAGTGTGCTAGTTAGTTTTCTGAATACTAGAGTCCTTTTAGAAGAGGAAATCTCAAGTGAGAAAAGGCCCTCACCAGAGGAGCCTGTGGGCAAGTCTGTGCAGCATTTTCTTGATTGATGGTAGATGTGGGAAGGCTTAGCTCGCGGTAGGCAGTGCCACTCTGGGGCTGGTGGTCCTGGGTGCTTTAAGAAAGCAGCTGAGTGAGCCATGAGAAACAAGGCAGTAAACAGCACTTCTCCATGGCCTCATGACCTTCTCCTGCCTCCAGGATCCTGTTCTGACTTCCCTGGATGATGGACCACAAGCTGTATGATGAATAAGCCCTTTCCTCCCTAAGCTTCTGGTCACTAAGTTTTATCATAGCACTAGAAACCATAACCAAGACACAGATGAAGAGCTTAATTGTAGTATTATGACAATGTTAATCTTCCAGAAGGCAGGAACACACTTTCCCAAAGTTAAGTGAAATAGTAGTGAAGTGAGTGGAATTCTCTCAAGCAACCTGCTGTTTTTCTTCAAAGCTGCCAGGTGGGGTTGCTAGTAAGTAGACCCTCCACTTCTCCCTCAATTGGCCATGAAGGGCAGTGGCTACCATGTCCATAGGCAGTTCTCCACTCTTGGGGCCTTCAATTTTGTGTGTAGGAATAGGAACAGTGGTGCATATTGGGGTGGTGAGATGATCTCACATCTCCTACAAGAACTATGCATCTCCCTAAATGGGGAGATGGATAAGTTCATAATAATGGATTACTTTTTACATTTTTTCAATTTTGATTTTCCATAACCAAATGAACCTACTGCATTCAGGGCACAAGATTGAATTGGAATGAAGTAGTTCAATGTTTAAATATGAGATATCTATGCAATATTTTCTGGGTATCAGTCAATCACATGACTTCCCTTTTGGGTACCAGGAATTGAACCCAGGACCTCCTCGTGCATGCTAGGTGAAGACCCTATGACAGAGCTATAACCAGCCCCAGTCCCCTTATGTTTGTTTCCATTCTAATAATAGCCTTTTAATTCTGTAAAGAACTTATTAAACTTCCCTCAAATACTTAGAAAAACCTATTGAGTTACTGCTTCATAAATGGGACCTCAGAGTACAATGAGCAGTTCAAACCAAACCAAACCAAACAAACAAACACACATGAGACTCTCCAGTCACTCAGGCTGTTTGCCATATGAGCTCTCTGGAAACATCGTAAGGAAGGAATGCAGGCCCTGAGAGTGGGCCAGTTTGAAAATCTGTGACTGTTATATATGCTGCTTCCCCACTGTATAGCTCACCCCAATCTTATTAGAGAGAAAACCATGAATTTAACAGCAGTTGATGGTGTCTTAGCTAAGGTTTCTTTTGCTGCAATGAAACACCATGGCCAAAGATAAGTTTGGGAGAAAATGGTTTATTGTCTTGTGCTTCCATATTGCTTTAGATTATCTTTCCTTTTCATTTAATCCAAGATAATCCCTTCAAGTGTGCCCAGAGGCTAACCTAATCTAAATAACCCCTCCCAGTGTCCTGGAGACTTGTCTCCTAGGTGACTCCAGATCCTGTCAAGTTGACAATTCATGATAACATCACAGTTTCTCATAGTTCACTCTACTTTATGAATGAGATGTTGCCTGATTCATAAATTTCTCTCCAAACCCAATTAGGGTTTTACATCAAACTTGTTGAAGATTTTGTCTTTAACACTACCAAGAAATCCCTGGAGGCTCTACTCAGTATCTCCTTCTTGAGTCAAAGCACAGCATGGCTCACAGGGCTAAAAGGGAGTCTGGCTTAGAAGAGGAATGTTGTGGAAGACGTTGCACACTGTTCTGGCAGTGCATCTACCAGCTGGTGACAACCTTCACACCTGCTTACCATGGGGACTGTGTCTGTGATCACCCCTGAGCTATCCCCTCCTTTTCTACGTCTTTTGGCCCCTCATCAACCTACATCAATTGCTCTCTTTACTGGGTCATCCCATGTTTAGCATCCAGCCCCTCTGCTTCCCCCACCTGCCCACAGTACCCTTCACCACTGGCCACTCCCGTCTCTTACAGAAAGTGAGACCATTTATCTTTTTCCCTTGGTTCTCCTACCTCACTAGCCAGAGTTCATAGTAATTCTTTACCAGGAGTGCATACTCTCATAATTTAAATATTTGAGTGTCCCCACAATGACTTCTAAGTCCTATATACATGCATTACTCGGCTATTATCAAATATTTATGCTTTCAAATGATTCTTATATGCTGATCACTTTAATATCTCTCTTACTCCATCAGTTATAAAAGATGTTTTATGGTTTATTATATCTGAAACTGCACTGTGTCTCGTATTGATTTTGTGTGCATGAATATATAATCGCTTATCAACAATCATTGAATTGGGCATTTTAGTTGCTATTACATGCGTTGATATCACATACCAAACAATGCAGTGGTATGGAGAGAAATTGTCAAACATCTTGAAAATAGACAGATGGTATTTCACGTCAAGAGAGTTAGGCATGACTAATCCTGTGCTATACAGGACTAGTTATAAATGGTGAAACATCGGTTTAACAGAAACACGGGACAAAAACTGCTAAACCTTCAGCATCAAATAATTCAAATGAAAGGGAAAAGTATGAGTTTATACTAGAACTAAAAATTGCAGAATGGATGTCTGAGGCTTGGAGAATTGGAGACAGTGGCTGCCCTCAAAATGATGTGATTGTATTTTAATTTTAAAGATGAAACTTTACAAATAAGTGCGTGATCAATGATGTCCTCTCTAGGAAAGAGGGTGACAGCTGTAGTGACATGTCCTCTTCACAGTCCTCAAGATCTAGGTTCTCAGAAGGACGGATGGAAGACAGACATTGGGGAGATAATGAACCTCTTTGTCACAACTGTCTCAGCTAGCCCACACCCCCTGAAGCTGTTTGATATCAGCCCACAGCCACTGAGAGAACCTTGCCACAGCCCAGTCTAGCTAGCCAAACCCCTTGTAAATAGCCCAGCCACTCAGAGCTAAGTGCCTGCAAAATAGCTGTGGTAAAATTCTTTAATGGGAACTATCAGAACAATGGAGAAGACATTCTGCTTTTGGCTACAATGGTAGACTTAGAATCTTCAGACAGAATATACTAAAAATCAGATTTAAATTCTAGGTAGGAGAGGATCTTCAGTAAACTGTGGGTAAGGGTCTAGATCAAAATTTCCTTTTAATAATAATGATAGTAGCAAAAAGGCCTACTATATACCAGTTAGCATGCTTAAGTGCTTTGTCTTAGTTAAAATAATCAAATATAAATCTGCAGCAAGCCTTTGGGGGTCTCTTACTTACTAGGTTCATTTTACAGATAAAGAAATTAAAACTGAGAGAGGTAGTAATTTACCCTCCCCTCCCCCACCCCGGTGGTTTGAATGAAATGTCCCTCACAGTCTCAGGCATTTGAATACTTGGTCCCCAGTAGTTGGCACTGTTTGGGGAGGCATAGGAGGCATGGCCTCACTGGATCTAATGTGTCACTAGAGGTGGGCTTTGAAGTTTTTAAACCTCCCGACATCCTTTTTGTTTTCTCTGCTTCCTATTTGTGGTTCAAGATGTGAGCCCTCAGTTCTCAGCTTCCAGCTCTAGTCACATTGTCTGCTACCTGCTGTCATGCTGTCCCTGTCATCATGAGCCTCAATGCTCTGGAAGTGCAGGTCCGACATAGACCTTCTCCAAGTGTTTTCTCACAGAAACAGAAAGGTAACAAATATTCCTATCATAACGTCAAAGTTTCACATATCATAGGTCTCTGTCTCCATTTCCCCACCCTCCCGTCTTGCATCTCTTCATCTCTCCTTTCTCACGTTCTTTCTCTTTTCCTGGACCTTCTGTAAAGAATTAGAATATGCAGGTGTGAGTTCTGGCCAGGCAAGCTAGAAGTTCCCAGGCCACTGTCAACACGGTAAGTTGGATCTCAGCCTGGGTTGAGGTAGTGTACCACGGACAGGATATCTTTTCCTTGGTGGGGGCAGTGTCTTAGTTCCTGCTCCTCAAGACTTTAGAGTGGTTGATAAGGCCCACCAACATTATCTTTCTCCAGTGTAATTCTTTATTTAAAATAAATGTATGATAGACTTCAATCACAAAATATATTCTCGGCAACACCCAGATTAGCAATTGATTGACTCACTGGGACTATAGTCTAGGCAGATAGACGTATAAAACTGAACATCTTTGGTGGTTCTAACAGAATGCCCCCCCCCCTCATAGGTATTCACATATTTGAATGTTTGGTCCCTAGTTAGTATAACTGTTTGGGAAGGATTAAGAGGTGGTCTTGTTGGAGGAGGTGTGTCTGTCACTGGGGGTGGACTTTGAGATTTCAAAACCCCACACTGGACCCAGTGTCTCTCTCTGTCTCTTGCTGTGAAGATGCACCATGACCAAGGCAACTTACTAGAAAGAGTTTATTGGGGACTTGCTTACAGTTTTAGAGGGTTAGTGCATGGCCATCATGGTGGGGAACATGACAGAAGGCAGGTGGTAGGCATAACACTGGAGCAGTAGCTGAGAGCATATACCTGATCCACAAGCATGGAGCGGAGAGGGGGAGTGGAAGGAGAGAGGAAAGAAGAGAGTGAAAACTGGAAACTGTGTGCTTTTGAAGCCTAAAAACCCACCCCTGGTGACACACCCCCTACAACAAAGCCAAACCCCCTATTCCTTCCCAGACAGATCCACTAAGTGGGGACCAAGTATTCAGAGGTATGAGTTCGTGAGGACTATGCTCATTCAAACCATTGCACCTGCTGAGCCGTCTCATCACCTAAGTCTGTCATGCTTCATAAAAATCTGCAAATGTCAAAGGGAAAATTGATAACATTTCCATTGGCAGTAAGATTGCCTGCCAGTCTCATGATGATACAAAACTGTGCAGGGTAGTAAGCCCCTCCTCCACAGACGGAGGCAGTGGGGAAAGACCCTTCTGCCTAATTGCAGTTACAAGGCAAGAAAGCCTAAGCCAGTGACTTGCCTCAGTAAGAAAAATGGCGCCAACGAGAAATTGCTGGCCTAAAGAATATATGTGAAGCCAATGAATTACATGGGGACCTTGCCAGTTGGGGAGATCTATTGCCTTTCTCAGTTCATTTGAGTGTAATGTGTTCCTATGAACTCTTGTTCAGAGTGGGTAGGAGTAATTTTGCTTCCTTTCCTTGAGGGAAGGATACTGTCTAGGTCAAACATGTCTAGTCTGTTGATGCATGTTAGGTGCTATGTCAGGATGGCATTAATTTTTATTCCAGTACTTTCATATGAAGTCATCCTAGCCACTCAATCTTCCACCACAGTGTACAGTGAAGCTCTCTCAGCCTAATGGGTTCAGCAATCTCTCCTGGGCTGATGGCCAGAAGTGGATTGATGTGCTATTTTAAAGGACATGAAAAACACAAAGAACTTTCAGGACAAATAAGTAACAAGAAGGAAGGAAGGAAGGAAGGAAAAGAGGAAGGAAGGAAGGAAGGAAGGAAGGAAGGAAGGAAGGAAGGAAGGAAGGAAAAGAGGAAGGAAGGAAAAGAGGAAGGAACTAAATGAGAAAATAATCTCAGTGATGCTTTACAATGCAGCAAAAGGGATTCACAAGGCAGAAGAACTGGCTGGGTTTAGTAAGGTCATTTAATTATAAAGTCTCAAATAGAAATGCTTCTATTTTTGTCTCAATAAAGAAGTCTGGGATGGTAAATATGAGAAAACTTAAAAAGCAATGTCATGACTACAATGTGATCAGTCCAGGAAGGGTCCCAAGAAAATGCTGGACAGAAAGACAGTGAGACATGATGATATGCAAAAAATATCCAAAAGATGCCCACATCCTGGGAGTAGATACACGAAGGCAGGGCCATCCTTTGATGTTCCATCTCTGTTCTATGGAAGAATTTGGGGGACTCAAAACCTGTCTTATCAAACAAATGTCTTTGCTAAGTTTTTATAATTTCTGCCGTCTTAAAATTCTTTCTGGATTTGCCTATGAGTGATAATGACTCTGAACAAAATAACTTAGACATCAGCCTTTTTGCTGTTGAACAGGGTGGATGAAGAAAAGATCTCTAAAGTGACTTCAGTTTAATGACTTTGTGAGACTATAAAGGTCCATACAGAGAAATGTGTATAAGCAGAGGAATATCTGGTATCAATAAATTAATTTTTAAAAGACGAATTAAAAGTCACCTTGTTCTACAAAGAATTTAATATGATGCATTATGATTTTCCCAATCTATGAATAATAGGAATAGAGGAAGGAGAAGAAATCTATGCTCAAAGAGTTAGAAAATATTTTCAAAAAATCACAGAAGAAGGAGATGTCTATCAAGGTACAAGAAGCAGAACACAAAACAGAATGGACCAGAAAAGAAATTCCCCATACCACATAATAATCAAAAGTCTAAATGTACAGAACAAAGAAAGAATATGAAGAGCCAAAAGGGGGAAAGATCAAATGAAATAAAAGGCAGATCCATGAGAGTAACACCTGACTTTTCAATGGAGACTTTAAAAGCAAGGAAAGGCTGGACAGATGTGCTAAAAACTCCAAAAGACCACACATGCCATACACAAAAACCAATGCAAGAGTTCAGTGAGACAAAGAAGTGGTTCTTTGAGAAAATCAGTAATATTGACAAGCCCTTTGTCAAATTAATTAAAAGTCCAGAAGAAAAAAGATCCAAATTAACAAAATTAGAGATGAAACAGTAGATACCGCCAAAGAACTCCAGAGAATCCTAAGGGCATACTTTAAAGATCTGTACTCTACCTATTGAAAAATCTAAATGGATAATTTTCTCAGTAGGTACCAATTACCAAAGTTAAATCAAGATCAGATAAGCAATTTAAGCAGACCTACAACCCCAGGCAAAACAAATAGTAGTTTAGAGTTTCCCAGCCCTAGCTGGGTGGTGGTGGCACATGCCTTTAATCCCAGCACCTGGAGGCAGAGGCAGTCAGATTTCTGTGAGTTTGTGGCTAGCCTGATCTACAAGAGCTAGTTTCAAGGACAGGCTCTAAAGCTACTGAGAAATCCTGTCTGGAACTGCCGCCCCCCCCCCCCTCAAAAAAAGAGTTTCCCAAACCAAGAAGTCCAGGCCAGGTGGTTTAGTGAAGAATTAGGATTCTGGTAGACTGGGACTTTCAAAGAAAAGTTAATTCCAATACTCCTTAAATTCTTCCACAAAATAGAAACAGAAGGACCATTACCAAATTATCTTTACAAGGCCACATTACTCATACCTAAACCACATAAAGACACAACGAAGAAAGAGAGTTGCAGACCAATATTTCTTATGAACATAGTTGCAAAACTTCTTATTAAATTACTTGTAAACTGAATCCAAGAACAGATCCAAAGGATCATCCACCATGATCAAGTAGGCATCAACCCAGAGATGCAGGGAGGGTTCAACATACATAAATCAAAATAAACAGGCTGAAATAAAAAGTCCATGATCTGGTGGTGGCGCACACCTTTAATCCCAGCACTCGGGAGGCAGAGGCAGGCAGATCTCTGTGAGTTCGAGACCAGCCTGGTCTACAAGAGCTAGTTCCAGGACAGGAACCAAAAATTATGGAGAAACCCTGTCTCAAAAAATCCAATAAATAAATAGTCCATGATCATTCATTAAATGCAGAAAGGCCTTTGACAAATCTAGTACCTCTTCATGATAAACGTCTTGGAGAGACTGAGGGTACAAAGGACATTATCCCAACATAATGAATGTGATTTACAGAAAGCCAACAGCCAACATCAACTTAAAGGGAGAGAAACTCAAAGCAATTCCACTATAATCAGGAACAGCACAGGCTGTCTACTCTTGCCATATCTATTTAAAACAGTACTTGAAATCTTAGCTAGAGCAATCAGACAACTGAAGAAGATCAAGGGGATACAAACAGGAAGGGAAGAAGTCAAAGTATATTTTCTTGCACATGATTTGATTTAATATGTAATTGTTTCTAAAAACTCCACCAGGGAACTTCTACAGCTGATAAACGCTTTCAGCAAAGTAGCAGAATAGAAAATAAACACACAAAATCATCCAGTAGCCCTTCTTGATACAAATAATAAGTGGATTGAGAAAGAAATCGGGGTAAGAAAAGCTTTTACAGTAGCCTCAAAAATATCTTGGGGTTACTCTAACCAAGAAAATAAAAGACTTGTATAATAAAAACTTTAAGATACTGAAGAAAGAAATTGAATAAGATATCAAAAGATGGAAAGATCTTTTATGCTCATGGATTGGTAGGGTTAACAATAAAATAGGCCATTCTATCAAAAGCAATCTACATATTCAATGCAATTCCCATAAAACTTCCAAAACGATACAATTCTTCACAGAATTTGAAAAGACAAATTTTCAGCTTCATAAGTACACACACACACACACACCACACTACCACACCAAAAAAACTCAAACAACAACAACAACAACAAAACAACAGAATAGCTAAAACAATCCTGAAAATAAAAGAAGGTATTCTGAAGGTATTGTCATCCCCAGTCTCAAATGATACTGCAGAGACATAGCAATAAGAAACTACATGGTATTGGCATAAAAGTATACATATTGATCAAGAAATCAAATTGAAGTTGTAGGCATAAGTACACCAGATTTTTTTTTTTTTAAAAAAAAGAAGCCAGAAGTACATGCTGGAAAAAAGACAGCGTCTTCAATAAATCATGCTGGTCAAACTGGATGACTGCATGTAGAAGAATACAAGTAGATCCATACTTGATACTGCACAAAACTCAAATCTTAATCATCAAAGACTTCGGTATAAGGCCAGTTACACAGAATCTGATAGAAAGGGAAGTGGGGAATAGCCTTGAACTCATTGGCACCGGAGATAGAATAATGGTCAATCCATAAATACAGGCACTAGATCAACAATTAACAAATAGGACCTCATAAAGCTGAAAAACTTCTGCACGGCAAAGGGCACCATCTTTCAAACAAAGTGGCAGCCTACAGAATGGATTTTAACTTATATCTGATAAAGGGCTATTATCTAAAGTTCATAAAGAACTCAAAACTGAACATCAAGAGAACAAATAGCCTAATTTAAGAATGGGGTGCAGATCTAAATAGAGAGTTTTCAAAGATGAAACACAAATGGCTGGGAAACACTTAAAGGAACGCTCAACATCCTTAGTCATCAGGCGAATGCAAACCATTTTATGATTTCATCTCACACCTGACCTGTCATAACGGTCAAGATCAGTAAAACCAAATGGCAACTCATGATGGTGAGGATGTGGGCTAAGTAGAAGAATCCACTCTTTCATTGCTGGCGGGGGTGCAAACTTGCACAGCCGCTATGGAAATCTGTGTTGCAGCTCCTCAGGAAGATGGGGGTAGATATATCTACCTCAAGACCCAGTTATAGCACTTTTAGGCATATACCCAAATGATACTTCATCCTACCACAAGGACACTTGCTCATCCATATTCATTGCTGCTCTATCATAATAGCCTGAAATTAGAAACAGCCTAGATGTCCCTCAACCGATGAATGGATAAAGGAAATTGGTACATTTATGTAATGGATTATTATTCAGCCATTAAAAAATCATGAAATTTGCAGGTAAATGGATGAAGTTAGAAAAAAAATCATCCCGAGTGAGGTAGCAGACCCCAAAAGGCAAATACCGTATGTATTTGCTCATATGTGGATGCTACCTGTTAAGTCTTCAGCAAGCAAGTTACAATATATTACCACAGAGGTTAGTTATAGAGTAAGGGGCTCGAGAGGGGTAGGAAAGGATCTCCCTGGGAAGGGAAAATAGTGTAGATTATTATGGATGCACAGAGTCAGGGAGAGGTTGGAATAGGACTATCCAACATGGAGGAAGGTAAGGGAGGGATTATGGGGGTTGGACAGCTAAAATTATGGCCATTTGAGAGGTCATATGGAAACCTAATATAGTAGAAGGTTTTAAATATATATATTTAAATATATATTATATATATAAATCTAAATGCAATTACCAGATAATGGGAGAGACAAAGCCCCAACTAGGCAACTCTTTTCACCAAATGGAACTTTCCGTTCTGAGAATGGGTTACATCTAATGAAATTCTTGGCCAAAGGGGTCCCATGGGAACTCCCAAACCACCCAGGCTATTTCCAATGTTATTGGTTGCTTTCCACAAACTGATGGTAAGCTATTGATGACAACATAGCATCTACATAACTCACTGAATAAGGAGAAGTCAAGCTACAGCCTTCACCCCTGCTGGTTAGTGTTTGTGGTACTGGAAGGAACTGTGTGCAGTCTCAGAGAAGAAAGTAACCACCTACCCAGACACAAACCCTGCAGTCTATTGTGGTGAGCAGCCTATAACGTATGCTGGTACAATAGTTGTACAAATGTTGTATGAGTAACCAACTATTCTCTGGTGGGATGTAAGGTCTTCTCCATGAGATGGAACCCATACCTGGAGCTTCTCAGGTGGCCAAGAACATGAAATTAAATAGACATTGGACATAAGGGAAAACCAAATGCTGTTGTTCTGCTAAAGGAACATGGCACTAACGTGTCTCCTAACGACACTCTATTTACAGATCACTGTGATATCTAGCCATCATCAGAGAAGCTTCCTCCTGGAACAAATACAGAGATCCACAAATGGACAATATGCAGAGAGTGAGCGACCTTAGAACGCTCAGACCTTAATGGGGTCCGTACATCAAATTCCTCCCCTCAGGGCTCAGGGGACCTGTGGAAGAAGAGGCAGAAAGATTGCGAGAACCAGTGGGGATGGGTGACCACAAGGGAACAGTGCCTTCCAGATAGAGCAGGACTAACACACGTATGTCCTCATGGGGAGTGTGGCAGCATGCACAGGGTCCCTACAGGTAGCCAGATGGGCTCCCAGCACTGAGAACCATCCCTAACTCAGAAACTATCTTCAATTGACAAGTGTTTACAAAAGCAAGTCAGTTTTTTTCAATGGATTCTCAGTGGTTATGTAAATTACACTTAAGAGCAAGCCCCATCTTCCCACAAATAGATGCTCAACCCAGAAATCGATGTTCAACACAAAAATTAAGTTAATGACATCTTAGAAGTTTTGTTTTGTTGTCTCATAATGCTTTGTCTGGTCATATTTTTTTTTAAAAAAATTGTTGTACAGATCCCTTTCTTATGTATTATGATTTCTGATTTTGTTTTATAGGTTTTCAGTGTATATGAATGTGTGTCTCAATATTTGTATTTTTTTTCTCTTGTGCTTTTCTTTAACTCTTTTTCTTCTGTTTGTTTGGTCCTAGTCTGGTTTGTTCGTATTTTATTTTATTATTATTTTTTAGTTGCTGTTTTTTTTCCGTGTGTGTATGTGTGTGTGTGTGTGTGTGTGTGTGCGAGAGAGAGAGAGAGAGAGAGAGAGAGAGAGAGAGAGAGAGAGAGAGAGAGAGAAAGGATATAGAAGATTTGGAATCTGGGAGAAGTTGGGGGAAATAAAGCCATAATCAGAATATATTGTATAAAATTAAATATAGTTTCAACAAAAAATACCCCTCAAAACACACAAAAGCAAAAATCTAAACCTTTCTTCATAAACTTAGGCTGCCTGAAGTCTCTTCACTGTAGTAGCCAACACGGCCTAACACACTAACTATAAAGCTTTTCAATCAGCATAGAGTCAAAATGAGAAATGCTCTTTCTTCTATGTCACCCACCAAGCTCATCTGTGGCTTTGAAGAGATGGAGTAAGCGAAGGGGGAAGGAGAGAAGGCGGGGGAGGTGTGTCACATCTCAGTCAAAATTCAGTCTTATCACCGCTGAAGCGTGACAGCGCATCTCACGGGCTGACAGGGAGAGGATGCCGGCGGAGGCGGGTAGGACTGCTCACTGCTGCTATTAGAATAATTGAATTTTCAGAAACAAGAGCTTATAAGCAGATGCCTGGAACCTCTAGCCTGTCTCCTCTTTGTCATTCTCAGGGGGCCTCACACCCTCTGCTCCATCTGTGCTTTGTGTATAAGATTGGACAACAGCAATGCCTGTTTTTAAAGCAGCATCACCCCCAACATCACAGGGCTCTGGGGACCTGGGTAGATCACCTTCAAACAAGATGTCGCTCTTCAGAAAGGTGTCTTTCAAGTCTGAGAACACGGACCCTCATGGTGCATAAGCCTACCATCCCTCTCTTGAAGCTGTGTGTGAGGGCTGAGTCTCCCCGACAGCCTGTGGCGTGGGATACTACAATAGCTTTGGAAAGAAACCAAAGTAGAAGCTAGGCAGATATTTCAAGGAATAGCCTATCAGAGGAAACCAGGTCAAGAGGCTCCAGAGGAAAGCAGTAAGGGAAGTTTTGAAGCAGTGGATGGGGACTGACTTCTGTGGAGGGTCACAGGCTCTGATAAGCTGATGTGGGAGGGACAAGGAGGAGAAAAAAGATTTAAGTTTCAAACTCAGAGACTGACACTCCTTGCTTCTTGTTCAAGCCTGTTCTTCCAAACTGAGGGATCATGGAATCTTGACATTTCTACCAGGCACTCAGCAGACCCCCCCAAGGATTGATGGGGCTTATTATGTTTGTGGAACAGCATGGTGGTACCAAAGTCATTTCTTAAAGAATCCTGACCACCAGTAGGTTTCTCGTCTGGCCTCAAACCAGGCATTTCTTACTTTGACACTTGTTGGCTATCTATGCACAGCTATGGTCACATAGTTGGGAGTATGTGGGAAGCCAACCAAGCTTGCAAAGTAAGCTTGTAAAATGATAACAGTGATAGGACCTGCTTTGTCACAAGTGTAAGATGGCGGTGGGATCTATACAGCATTTGGACAGGACCTTGGCATATGGTATGCATGGCTTCCAGCACCAGGCTAGGTGCAGGTGTTGTCCTTAGTGTCTGTTAGCTGCACAACTGCAGTTTAACTGTGTCCCTAGATTTCTGGCTAACGCTGGTGAGTAAGAACTGTATTTATTGCCCTACATGATGCTTGCATTTGGAAGGCCCACTGGCAGTGAAACCATCTCTTTCTAACATGCATAACACTATGAATGGGATAATCCCCCCCTTTTTTACACATGAGAAAACAGTTTGGGGAAAGGAAATGGCTGGCCTAATGACATACAATTGGTAAACAGGGAGATAGAAGTTTAGTTAAATGCTGTAAAATTCCAGAGCGTCTATCTATAGTAGGGGAGACAGGAGTGTGAAGTCCACCTTTGTTTTACCTTGCTAGCAAGTCTAGGGAGCATCACCTACATGGCTCAAAAGTGGGGGTTGACCAACAGACCTCTTTCTTTTCCCTTATTACCTTGTAGGTCTTCCCAGCACATTTTCTCAGGCATTCTCCTATCCATTTGTATTTTCAAATTGAACAGTCATACTTTTTTTTTAGGTTATCTAAAAACTAGAGGCTGTCGAATAATTCCAGAATTCCTCAAAGTGACGTATGACCAACACAATAACTTTTTAATTTCCAACTTCATTCCATCTCTGCACTTTCCAGAGTTGGTCCACTGTATCTACACATGGAGGAGTCAGAACCCTACATATGGAGGAGCTGAGAAGATGGCTCACACAATTGAGTCACTTGCTGTGCAAGTGTTAGGACCTGTGTCTGAACCCCCAAACTCATGAAAAGCCATCACGGGAGTACACATCTGTGATCCCAGAATGAACCTGTGGAAAGCCAGCATGGGAGTACACATCTGTGATCCCAGCACTCCTGCACTGAGATGGGTAGCAGAAGCAGGAAAATCTCCCAGAAGCGCTTGGGTCAGAAAGTGAGGTCCATGCAACAATGATCAAGAGACCCTGTTTCACAACAGGTGGAGAGCAGTGCAATGAAACTTGAAATTGTCCCCTGACCTTCACCCAAACACTGTGGCATGTGTGTGCCTACACATACACACACATCACACCACATGTACCATACATATATACACATACCATACATATACACACATAGGTCACATGAGATAGGAGACTTCCGCTTGAAGACACAGTAGAGAGGGCGTCCTGAGAATTCTATCATCCAAGATTCATCTGTAAGAGCAAAGACTTATGGCCACTCTCAGGTCTTCGGCATACTCTAAGATATCTTGAATAGAGTAGATACTCAAAATATAATGTGGGAATGATTGAATGCATGACCAACACTCTCATTTTCTTCCTGGTGTTGCTAATTCAGTCTGACAAAGTAAGGGAGATAGAACTCTGCAAAGTTATAGTGACAGAAACACAAAAGAGAAGGGAAGCCAATGCTACCGAATACCCGTGATGTGCAAGAGACCAAGAGCATCCCAGTTATGAATTCTTTTAATCCTTCTTGCATTATACTGAAAATTGCACATTACAACTCTGCAACTGAAGAAAATAGGACTCAGAATACTGCAATCATCCCGCTAAGCCTTACCCGCTTTCAGATGCCATATACACTCCATCAATCCCTGTTCTCATGTTGTAGAGGAGGAAGGCTCATATAGATAATAGAAATATAAGAAGACACCAAAAAAAAACATGAGAAATTTTTAGCATTTTTTTTATTTAAAATTAGAGCATGGACATGGAGCCAAAAGTCTTACATTCAAAGCCCTTCTTTGCCACTCACTGGTTGTTAAGCCTTGGGGAATTATTAGACTTTACTGTGCCTTGGCTTTTCTGATCTGCAAAACGAGAGTGACTGATTTAGTGTGAGTACTGTGGAGTTGTTGCGAGACACGTGTATGAATGATGTGCATGCTGTTTATGATGCTAAGGACAAAATTCAGGAGATTTTTCAAGGCAGAGACGACACTGGAAAGATGAGTAGGAGGAATATGGCTTGTCACCTGACAACTCGGAAGAGGTTCCCAGACACAGGAAGCATATTGATGGAGTACGCAAGCCTTGATTTATCTCAGAGGAGGAACAGTAATGATAGAAGTTGACCGTTCTCCATAGGACACTGCGCATAAAGGGCATGGAGGTGGGATATTAAAAGATAGACAAGACCAAAGAAACTGACGTATACGCCACACTCCCAATCACAATGGGGCAGAGAAGGGAGATGAGACAGGAGGTCAGCTGGGACCAGATCTTTATCTCAAAGCCCAGGTTCAGGGACTGGCTCTTCTATTCCACACACATTGTCTTCTACCAAGGATCTGTGCTAGCTTTCCTGAGTAGCTCTGTTTATCTAGCTGTGCAATGTTTTTTTTTTTTTTAATTTTCATGTTCTTTACTTAAAATGGTATGATTCTATGATTCTGTTATTATAGATGATCCCACATGTGACACAAACAGGACAGGAAAAGGTCATATAGGTCACATTATTTAACGCAAAACTCCTTTGACTGTCGCATAGTACCTTCTACTGGAAGCAGGGAGAAAGAGTGGGCATGGAAAAGCCACAGAAACTGCCAATCTGTGACAGGAGAACATGTGGTAAAGATGGAGCTGGAGCATGTTCACCACATGTGTGTCTCCAAGGCTGCACAGAGCTTCCAGAAGATGCTGGAGTTTTTATCTATCAATCAATCAATCAATCTATCTATCTATCTATCTATCTATCTATCTATCTATCTATCTATGGTTGGGTTTGTTTAGCTGTCTGTTTGTGAAACAGTTACTTATAAGTCAGGATGACTTTGAACTTGCTCTGTAGTTGAGGATGGCCTTAGATTTCTGATCCTCCTGACTCCACTACCCAGGTGCAGGGATTACAGGCTTTGAGCTTTCAACAGCCAGATCTAGGCCCAATGGCTCTCTCCTCCTACTGTCCGCAGTTCCTATGTAGAACCCTCAGCTACTTCTCCAACACATCTGTGTTCCATGCTTCTTGCCATGACGATAATGGAATAAGCCTTTGAACGGTAAGCAGTCCCTAATTAAATAGGTTCTTTTGCAAGAGTTGCCATTGTTAAGATGTCTCCACAGCAATAGAACATTGACTAAAACAATGCTTAAGGCTAAATACATGTGACTTTGGATTTTCACCTTACATGCAAGTCTGAAAAATGTGCTTCACAAGCCACCTTGGAATTTCATTTACAAAAGTAAAAAGTAAACAATTTAAGTTAAAAAGTAAATCAGTCCATATATAAATTTAATTTTATGCTTTGCTTATCTTTGGACCTGGTTATAAATCATATCCATTGAGAATAACTTCAAAAGCTAAAAAATAAAAGTGTAAAAAAAAAATTAAAAGTGTAGAGCTATGTATCTCTTTCCTAACACTGTCATTTAAATCTACTTATAACAATCTCTTTCTTAATAAAGCCCCGTTTGCTTCTGGCTAAGCTACTTTCTCACTGGTGTGATAAAAAATGCTCACCTTCCTAGACCTGGATGGAGGGGGGAGGACCTTGGACTTCCCACAGGGCAGGGAACCCTGACTGCTCTTTGGACTGGAGAGGGAGGAGGAGAGGAGTGAGGGGAGGGGGAGAGAAATGTGAGGTGGGGAGGAGGCAGAAAATTTTAATTAAAAAAATAAAAATAATAAAAAAATACCCTGACAAAAGCAACTTAAGGGAGAAGGGTTTCATTATGAGTCACAGTTTGAGGGGATACCGTCTATTAGGGCAGGGAAGACATTCAGGTAAGGTAAGAACATCAGGAACAGTAAGCAGAAAGTAGACATGACATGGGACCAAGCTCGGAAGACTAAAGTCCTGACCCCATCCCACCTCAAGTGACATAGTTCCTGAATGTAGTTCTATTTCTTAAAGAAATACTTCCTCAAATGAAACTCTACTTCTTGACAAATTCCACAACTTTCCCAAACAGTAACATCAGCTGGGGGCCGAGTGTTCCAACTGGAGCCTGTGAGGGATGACTCACATCCAAACTACAATGGCTTTCTAGTGGGCCATCCTAAAGCATAGGTCAAGTGAGAAATTCAGGCTACAGCAGGGAGTGTCAGCTCTATCTCCCACTGTAACTGATGTGTTCACATATCTAAGCCACCCTTGTCGCCTGTGTATTACAGGAGCTTCCTGTGGCTCTCCCTATTTTCATGCTAGTTCCTAGGCAGGACATTCTCAGTCTAAATGGATTTTTTACGAACTTAATTCAGATCATGTCACGTCTCTATCAAAGGCCTGTATTCACAGTAAACTGTCAGTAGGGCCTGGCTCTATGGCCTGCCTGGCCTCATTTTTTACAAACCCCAGTTCACCCTATTTTGTCACAATATTCTATGCTATTCTGACAGGCCTTGCCATGGAGCTTTTCTCTGTCCCCACAGGGGGAAACTGGGAAGCTGCTCACTCAGAGAGTACAATATACATCCTTAGTTCTTAGAAATGTCACCTTCCAATAAGGACAACCCTGTGCATCCTCAAGTCCTCATGGTAAAAGATAAATAATGGAAATGGGTTAATTCTAGATGTAAGAGCTAGCTAGCAATATGCTTAAGTTATTGGCCAAGCAGTGAGTTAAATAATATAGTTTCTGTGTGACTATTTCGAGTCTGGGCAGTCAGGAAATGAACAAACAATCTCCTAATACAAAATGACACCAACGTGAACAACTGCATCCACATAAAACCTGAGAGAACTTGGGAAATAATTCTAGACATGAACAGAGTGAAGTATGGCTTCATGGTAGCAGCATGATCTCAGGTGGGCTCTGTTTGCTAGAGGCAAGTGTCTCTCATTTAAGAGAGGCATCCTGACTCAGCTTTAGCTCTTTTAAGAGGCTCTGACACTAAGCAAGTAAATGGTGTTTATGAATAGCTGAAAGCATGCTTCTTGCTGGTGGCAGGTACCTTGAAACTCCACAGAGTTGTGGCAATAATATGGCTCCAGGCAGTACTTCCACCATGAGACTAGACTCTTAGAAAGCTAAGGAATAGAATAGATCCTGCTGTCAGAGTCACACCTTTAGTCCTAGCCATATTGCTTAGCAAATTAAATACTCATGTGGTCAGAAAAAGAAATATAGATAGTAAATATAGATTCAGATGAAAAAACTATAAACGGTTTAGAGTATGTTTAAAAATATATGTAGGCTTGGAAAAGAAAAGAAAAAGGATAAAGTCCAGAGAGAGAGAGAGAGAGAGAGAGAGAGAGAGAGAGAGAAGTTGGGTGTTGTGGCACATACCTGTAGTAATAGGAGCGGCGGGGCTGCGTCCCCAGCACCCCGGCTGCCTGCTAGCTTATGCCCGAAATAACAACACACAAACTATATTCATTTAAACACTGCTTGGCCCATTTCTATCTAGCCTCTTCTCGGCTAACTCTCGCACCTGGACTAGCCCATTTCTAATAATTGATTGTAGCACCCCAAGGTGTGCTTTCCGGAAAGATTCTAGCCTACGTCCATCTTGGGTCGGAGCTTCATCTCATGTGTCTGCTTCTGAGAGCAGAGCATGGTGTCTCTGCTCCAGAGAGCAGAGCTGTCGAGTCTGAGCTCACTTCCTCTTCCTCCCAGCATTCTATTCTGTTTACTCCTCCCACCTATGTTTTAACCTATCAGGGCCAAGCAGCTTCTTTATTGCTTAATCAATGAAATCAACAGATTGATATATGACACTCCCACATCACACACCTTTAATCCCAGCACTTGGGAGACAGAGATAGGCAGATCTCTGTGAGTTCAAGGACAGCCTGGTCTACAGAGTGAGTTCCAGGATAGCCAAAGATACACAGAGAAATCCTGTCTCAAAAAAAAAATTAAAAAAAAAGAAAAAAAAGAGTTTAAAATAAAGCCACATAAGATGGAAATACACAGAGAATCTGGATACTGTATGTTATTGTGCTGTCTTTGAATTGTTTGACTGCTGAGAAAGGAGCAACAGCTGCTAAAAGATATTTGATTATAAATGCTGCTGAATTAATCCAATTTAGATATTTTGAAAATGACTTGACTTCAAAATATAAGTCAAATGATATGTTACTTTGAAGAAGAGGTTTTGCTTTTGTTTCCATGGGAAATGAGAGGCTGTGGATTCATTCTGGGCTAATGTGGTTTGATTGATTAAGACCCCCGAAAGGTCACTGTGAATACCCCCAGAAATTACTTTGCCAAACAAAAAGCAGGAAGCAGTTTGGAAAGAACTATGCACAAATTCCCAAATATTGTTTATAAATGCTTGTTTACATTTAAAGGTGGGTATGCTGTAGAGATGGATACTTTGCATTGGTATGGATCTTGATTCATTGCTACAAATTTAAGGACAACTTTGTAATATATTTTGTGTTTGTGCAGCTCATTTAAAAATGTAATGTATAATTAAGAAATACAGGTTAATAGAGAGTTATCTATAACAGCCAAGCTTGTAGTCGCATTAGTTAGGTTTTCTAGATGTACAGAGATATATTTCAGATGAATAGGGATTCTTCAAGTCTTTCAAAGACCTTCAGAATATGTCATTTAAATATTTTAAAAACTTAGAACTTTTCATGACATGAGATACATATGCTCCTGGCAGTATCAATATACTTCAAGAGAATGATGGGCATCAAAAGGCTCCTTATGGAGTTGGTTATCCATTTGGGCAAGAAATTGCTCTTGCCTGGAATGCTTGATGTTATGCTGTATAATCTGGACATGCAGGACCCACAGAGAAATGACTGCTAGACTTGCCTAAAGGTGAGATGGTACTTCAGGGTTCCTGCTTCATGAAAGAATAGAAAGAGTCTGCCAAACATTCTGCAGGACACAGAAGAAAGTTATTGACAAATTGCTAATCTAGGCAGAACTCTATTTGAAATTTCTTGCTCCATGGAAAAGTCTACTGGACACAATGGGCTTGTAGGCAAAGATGGATACCCCAATGGTACAGGAGAACTTTTGGGAGACAGTACAGGCAACAAGAGGTCTCTGTCAATTCTAGAGTTTTGTAAGTTGCTTACAAGGCACTTCCTGTTTACTTAGGTATTGTTATAACCTTCTGGAGTCTTTGATGGAGTTGAAGAATAGATAGTTATAGTTTTCCTTAGTTATGATAAAAGATAAAGTAAATATAAATATTGTAACTGCAATTCTTGCTTGATAACATTTTTGTTACATGTAATTTTACTATGTTAAAATTAAAGCCTTCCTTTGAATTAAAACAGAAAAGGGGAAATGGTGTGGAAAGTTCTTCTGCATATGTGTTGCTTTTATTGGTTAATGAATAAAGAAAGTGTCTTGGCCTGTGATAGGGTAGAGTAGAGCTAGGCGGGGGAAACTAAACTGAATGCTGGGAGAAAAAAGATGGAATCATATATCATGTAACCACCAGAGGAGAAATACTCAAGCTGCCAGCCAGTAGATCACGAGACTCATGGTAAAATATAAAATAATGGAAATGGGCTAATTCTAGATGTAAGAGCTAGCTAGCAATACGCTTAAATGATTGGCCAAACAGTGATTTAAATAATATAGTTTCTGTGTGATTATTTCTAGTATGGGCAACCAGGAAATGAACAAGCAGTCTCTTACTACATACATGTCACCTTCCAGGGAAGTCTACCTTGCCCAGCCTAAGAAAATTGCATCCCACTCTGCCATTCCCAAAATTATTTGCCATTTTTCTATCGAGACATCACCTTCTAGAATCATATAAAATGTGCTTGCATAGTTCAGCTTTTTCTGTCTTTTTCCCACAAGAGTATACCCTGCCAAAGCAGGGATTTGCTTTGTTTTGTTTCTCACTGTTGCAACCCCAGCACTGACAACTGCTACAGAGCAAGTGTTCAGTACCTAGGTGATGAGTAGGTGTTGTTTCTTGAGAAAAGGCCAAGTTGCAATCCAGAGCAGAACTCGAATGAACATCAGTGTCTCTTTTCGGGGTGCAAAGTAAACTGTAACTACAGGGAGCCTCTCTGTGGGTTCCATCACACCTCCCTCTCCCCAAGTTTCTCTGGGAGGGCGGTTACTGGCAACTAATCATCCAGGAAAAAGACAGCTGAATTGTGGCATTGCTTGTGAAGAACAGCAATTTGCCTAAGATTCATTAATGTTAGTGCTCAAGGGTCTGGGTCTCAGAAAATTCCAGACTTCGATTTTATGGGGACTCTGTTCTTTCTTTATGAAAGAACAGCTTTCAGATAGCAAGAAAAATAAACAGCAAAATTCTCTCAAGGAATCCACCTCTTTCGCTTAGTCTTTTCGTTTTAACCATTTCATGTTCTAGGTTTTAAAGGAATACTGAAGAAGGAAAACACATCATGATGGATCCACATTAGCTTTTCCAGAGTCATTGAAATTATTCTATGGTGCGGGAGAATTGTCTGTATTCTGTCAATCATGTTATAAATAAACGCTGATTGGCCAGGCAGGAAATATAGGTGGGAAAACCTGAAAGGAAGTAGAAATGATGTATTGAGAACAGGAGAATTCTGGGAAGGAGGAAGTTGATTCCTCCCACTCCTGCCCAGACCACCGAAGCAACAGGATGTGAGCTGCCCCACTGAAAAAAAGTACTGAGCCACATGGCTAACATAGATCAGAAAAATGGGTTAATCAAGATGTGAGAGTTAGCCAGTGAGAGGCTAGAGCTAATGGGCCAATCAGCTTTATAACTTACAGAGATCTTTGTGTGATTTTTCTTTGGGACTAAACAGCTGGAAGTATGGGCAGGACAAAAACCCCAACAAACAAGCAGCCCCCTCCATGTTACAATTCTAGGCTCCTCTGGGGCAGAGACATAACAACTTTAGCACTAGTGTATTTTCTATAGTTTGTTCTGTCCACCACAGGGAGATATATTCAGTCAGTCCTGTCTGAGGTCTGTGGGGGTCTAGGCTTTGGGTTGGGAGCCTGCTATTTTGTGCATTTTGTAGCCATTCTATGAAACCAAGGAAGGAGGGTTGTAAAGATAATTGCACAACGAGCTTTATACTGCTAATCTCCTGAAGCATATTTTGCTGATGGGATTGTTACAACCTTGTTATGTTGACCTGAAGGCAGTGTGTGAGCAGCACATTCCCACCCACAGAGCCAGGCTTTTGAAGGCAGGTAACAATAGAGCCCCTTTCACACCCACTGAGATGACAGACTCTGTGGGTGGACAGCGCATTGTTAGCTGAAAGTGTGTGCTCAGAGAAGGCAACTGTTTTGTAAAAGAAAAACGGAGGTAGGGAGATCCTGACAGAGAAACCCAGGGATTCTGTATATACACCAAAACTTTCACTTCCCACAGCTGACTTGCAGGGCTTAGCTAGAATTTGAAGAAATAGAGCCCTCCCCCACCAAGGAAAACAGAGAGAGAAGAAGATGTGGCAGCCCGGTAAGATCTTGAGAATTTTACTGCTCTGGCTTTTATGCTTTAACCTTAAGTTCAAGCTTCATTAGTAGTAAGGACCTATGAAATAGGAGCTGTAGTCTATTGCTAGTTGTCACATTTAGCCCTCCAAAAAAATTGTATATGACATGCTTCCATTCTATAAGTGAAGAAAGTGTGGTTTAGAGATGCTAATGTTTTGCCTAAGGTTGTATTTTAGACCTCACCTTGGGTTCAAACCTATGTAACCCTAAACACCCTGCTTTTAAGTATCATTCTATACCACCTAAACCTATCGTGCCTCCACCTTATTAAATCCAACAACTACTTCGATGTTCTTTTATTATTCTCCTGCCAAATTCATATATATTATGACAACCCTGTAATTTTAAAACACACTTAGCAGTCTGTTAAAAAGGAGAGATAAGAGGAGAGCAAATATAATGTAACCATATAGACTCAGATATGTGGATATGTAAATAAGCAAGCATGACTACACTGGGAGGCTAGTGTCTCCAAGTATTTGTATATACTTGCATGCACTTGGAGATGCACTGTATGAGAGAGTATTACAAGCACTGTTGACGCGGATAACGTGACTTTCAGAAGGAGAAACATTTGGAAAAGTTGCTGAGCAAAAGGCAATCTTCTGTGCATTTCTATGATAGCTAAAACCTTGAACATATAATAAATCTTAAAAACACTTCAAGTTTTTATTGATATGTAACATTTATGTTGAATATATGTCTGCATATATATACATGCATATGCTTAGATTATGATACACGTGAATGTAAAGTGGCACTTTTGCCAGTGGGGCATCCCAATTATTTTAGTAGCAACAATAATAGCAATAAACCACAAAAATCAAACCCAGAAAACCACAACAACCAACAGCACAGATTTTCAAAACACTGTCTAAAGTATAGTGTCACCTCCAGTAAGCATGATTACATTGAAAAACCCACACATGTTTTGTGGGATTGCCCTCTGCATGCTGTGAATACCATTGGTTAATAAAGAAATGATGGAGGAAGGTCATTGGTTAATTAAATAAAGAAACTGCTTGCCCTGATAGGTTAAAACATAGGTGGGAGGAGCAAACAGGAGGAAAAGGAAGTGAGGTAAGACTCCTTGGACAGACTTGACAGCTCTGCTCTCTGGTTTAACTTTGGTATATGGTATTTATCTAAAAACGTGTCCATTTCTTTTACATTTTCCAGTTTTGTGCCATACAGGCCTTTGTAGTAAGATCTGATGATTCTTTGAATTTCCTCTGTGTCTGTGGTTATGTCCCCCTTTTCATTTCTGATCTTATTAATTTGCATATTCACTCTCTGGCGTTTGATTAGTTTGGATAGGGGTTTATCAATCTTGTTGATTTTCTCCAGGAACCAGCTTTTTGTTTCATTGATTCTTTGGATTGTTTTCTGTATTTCTATTTTGTTGATTTCAGCCCTCAGTTTGATTATTTCCAGTCTTCTACTCCTCCTAGGTGAGTCTGCTTCTTTTTTTTCTAGAGCTTTCAGGTGGGCTGTTAAGTATCCGATGTGTGCCTTCTCTGTTTTCTTTAAGTGGGCACTTAGTGCTATGAACTTTCCTCTAAGGACTGCTTTCATAGTGTCCCATAAGTTTGAGTAGGTTGTTTCTTTATTTTCATTGAATTCAAGGAAGACTTTAATTTCTTTCTTTATTTCTTCCTTGATCCAGGTGTGGTTCAGTAGTTGATTGTTCAGTTTCCAGGAGTTTGTAGGCTTTCTGGGGGTAGCATTGTTGTTGAATTCTAACTTTAATCCATGGTGATCTGATAAGACACAGGAGGTTACGGATATTTTTTTTGTAATTGGGGAAGTTTGCTTTGTTACCGAGTATGTGGTCAATTTTCGAGAAGGTTCCATGCGCTGCAGAGAAGAAGGTATATTCTTTCCTATTTGGGTGAAATGTTCTATAGATGTCTGTTAAGTCCATTTGCTTCATTACCTCCATTAATTCTCTTATTTCTCTGTTAGGTTTCTGTCTGATTGACCTGTCCATTGGTGAGAGAGGGGTGTTGAAGTCTCCTACTATTAGTGTGTGCGGTTTGATGGCAGCCTTGAGTTTTAGTAATGTTTCTTTTACGTACGTGGGTGCTTTTATATTAGGGGCATAGATATTCAAGATTGAGACTTCATCCTGATGAATTGTTCCTGTTATGAGTATAAAATGTCCCAGGACCACGAGGGGTGCACCCACCCACGGAGACAGTGGGGCTGATCTATTGGGAGCTCACCAAGGCCAGCTGGACTGCAACTGAAAAAGCATGGTATAAAACCGGACTCTCTGAATATGGCGGACAATGAGGGCTGCTGAGAAGCCAAGGACAATGGCACTGGGTTTTGATCCTACTTCATGTTCTGGCTTTGTGGGAGCCTAGCCAGTTTGGATGTTCACCTTCCTAGACCAGGATGGAGCGGGGAGGACTTTGGACTTTCCACAGGGCAGGGAACCCTGACTGCCCTTCAGACTAGAGAGGGAAGGGGAGAGGAGTGGGGGGAGGGGGAGAAGAGGGGGAGGAGGGGGAGAGAAAAGGGAGACGGGGAGGGAAATGGGAGGCGGGGAGGAGGTGGAAATTTTTTTTTCAATAAAAAATTATATTAAAAAAACGAGTATAATCCAATGGACAGAAGATTGGGTTTAGGATATGTACTATCTACAGTGTAGGAAGTAAAAGAACTCATTTTCTTGCCTCAAAATTCTGAGTTCTCTGGGTTGGGGATGTTTGGGTTTTCAATTATAAAACATACAATTAGGCTGGTCTTTTTCCATGCATCCATCCTCTCTGCTTTGCACTGTGTTGCCCCCGTTCTTGAAAGGCCCTGCCTTTTGCTAATAAGAAAGTGGTGGCCATTGAGGCCCGTGCTTAGAACAATCCAGTGAAGCAGAATAGAAAGGAAAATTTCTCTTTGATTCTCAACAAAATAAAAAACAAACAAAATGTAATTCTTTCTGAACAATTGTGTCACGTGTTATTTCTCACCACTCTATCATGGGCACCCAATGGTCTTATGGACCATCCCTAGATCCCACACTGTCTCTGCAGCAGTAGCCAAAACATCCAAACCACTTGAACTGAGGACAAAGAGAGGCAGGACCCTACACGTGCATCTGTCAAAAGAAGAGGAAGAATGCTAGGCAGACAAAAATAGCTCCATCCCATGACAGGGTCAGACACACTTTGAATTTGAAGCCTTTCAGTGTCTCACCGTCTCCACGAACCTGTGTAAATTATCCTTCCTGAACCTTCCTCCATCTGCAAAGAGGCACAGGTGGTAAGGATTAGCAGTCCTCCAGGATTCCTATGGAGAAACAACGAGTAAAAGAAGGTGTAGCCTCTTATTCACTAGAGTGTAGAAATTACACGACAAATGTCTTTCTAAATCCAGTTCGCCTGGGATTGAGGAGCTAAGGGAGAAATGCCTGCCGATGACTGCTGTGGCTGTGGAAACCGTGAAGGCATGACTTTCTTCCATCCCCATTTCATTCAAAAGGGACCCTTGCCAGGTGCAGCAGGTGAGGCGAGCCATGTCATCAGCATCCTTAGGAGGCACACCTGCAGTGTGCAGCAAAGCAGCTGTGTTTACTACCGGCACTCATCAACCTTTCCACAGTAATTTCTCACTCATTGTGGAGCGGTAGTTAGATTTTACCTGATTAGAAATAACTCCCTATAATTTTATCATGAAAAATGAACTTGACATTAGGCCCGTGCCACAGTCATTGCCTTCGTCTCCCTCCAACGTTGTGTGACTTTCCTACTAAGCATGCAATATAAAGTCTGGCAAGAAATTGCCATTCGTCAGTGGACCTTATTAATAATAATGAGTTAATTTTTGTTTTAAAAAAATCTATGTTTTTTTTAATTTTGGAAAGTAGGATGTTGGCATTTCTTAATTAATCTTCATGGTGTAGCTGAGTCTGTCCTGGAACTTCATTATGTTGGCGCTATCACGAGAAACCATCTAACTTCTGTCACACTTAGGGTTTCTATTGCTATAGAGGCACCGCAACCATGGCAACTCTTATAAAGGAAAACATTTCACTGTGGTGGACCACTTAGAGTTCAGAGGTTTAGTCCATTCTCCTCATGGTGGGAAGCAAGGCAGTGTACGGGCAGACGTGGTGCTGGAACTGAGTCCTTACATTTTGATCCGAGGACAACAGGAAGTGAACTGTCTCACTGGGTGTGGCTTGAGCACATATGAGCCCTCAAAGCCCGCCTCCACAGTGATGCATGTCTTCAAACAAGCCACATGTGCTCTAATAAGGCCACACCTCCTAATAGTGTCCCTCCCTTTGGGAGCCATGTTCTTTCAAACCACCACAGCATTCAGTCACAGCTACTTGCTTCTAAGATGGCTTTTCAGAGGATACTCTTGAGAGGATAAGAGGATAATGGGAAAGAAGAAACCCACCTTGGCAGCAGAGCTTCTGGACGTTGTATAGGTGCCAAAGGGATGCCCAAATACAGGATCAGGGAAGCAGCAGCCAGAGGAAGCTGTGTGCATGGGGAGATCCAAATCTTGGCATCTCCTCACAGGTCATGGATCTAGGGAGGTGAGAGAGAAGAATCTCCTCTGCTGTTTCATCGTGTTGTGAAAGTCTCACGACTTCAGGCCATGGCAGGGGTCGCACTGTTTTGGAGCTGGCAGTTTTCCGACTGTGGAAAGGCAGGGGGTTCTGGGTCTCTCAGTTCTGCAGCACTGCTTCAAGAATTTCCTGAAAATCCATCCCAGAGGCTCCTCAGACATCCCTATGCTGCTAAAAACTCCTCCCCTGCATAATTAACATAATGGCCTTTGTGCTGTCTGCTGCTTAGCCCTTACCTTTCATTGGAAGGGAAGTGTGCCTTTAGTTACCTGTTTTGTTCAAATGTCAAAGTGCAATTTGAAACAGAAATGGACACCTCCCCCACTTCTCTGTCTCTGCAAGAAAAACCATAATCACAGATCTATATTTCCCTTACAATTTCAAATTCTGGTCTCCCTAAACTTACTAATGATAATACTAGTAGAAAAGATTTTTTTTCCCAAGCAAAAATATAACAAAACTAGCATTGTTTGAGAAGGTGTTTACGGAGTAGCATGAATTATAAGTGTTATGGACACCCTATTATTCAGATATTTGAATGGTTAAATCCAAATTCCGCAACACATAAATCATAAAGATTAAATCTGATGTTTTGTGGGTCACTGTTTGGCTTTCCAGAGGTAAAGCAACTTCCCTTAATGTGTCTGTTTTAATGGTGTAATTAAGTGAGGCAAAGCTGAGGCAGAGTTAAAGAATTAAAGAAAGGGGAGCAGTTAAAGGAAGGTGCTGCTGTGTCTGTTTATACAGGAACTCTGGGTGTTTCTTCCAAGGAAAAGTACTTTTTGTACATGGACCCTAAAAAATGCTAAAAGCTGATGATTGGTGCTCTACAGACTGGTCAAAACAAACTAGTCTGTCTCTACAGTAAATATTACTCGTAGAAAACAACGCATGGAATGGGGGATGTTAGTGAATGAGAAGCAGGCTTTCCTGGATGTCGGATCTGTGGTGGGAATGTGTAAGCTTGGTGTCAGGAGATGTCCTGATGACTGGGAAATCTGATCAGGATCTTGAGCATTTTTAATGGGGAAGGGAACAAAAAAGTAAAGGTAAAGCTGACCTGATGGAGTAAATCTGTAAGTCGGTGACTTGGGGAGAAGGATCCCAATAAGGCCAGCCTAGGCAACTTAGGGGAACTCAAAAGTAAAACAGGGCTGCATTCAGCTCAGTGGTAGAATACTTGACTAAATCAAGATTTAATCCTGAGTGATGAGGATGGGGGGAAGGAGAAATGATGTTTGGGGAGCCATAAGTTTTAAGGGGACACTGTCAAAACTGTCAAGATATTGTATATGCTGTAGACCTAGAAGGACCATTGAATATAGTAATTTGCTGACTATTTGTTGATTGCAGAGGGATTTTGCTATATTCTAAGAGCAGAAACCAGACTGTGGTGGCTTGAAAGGGAAATGGGGTGTGAGAAATGGAGACAATGCCTGCACACTTTGTGTTGAGAACAAGACAGTAAAAGGAAAAGTGACAGGAAGTTGCTTGAGCAGGACATCAAGGACAATGAGTGTGTTCCTTCAGGAGAAAGTGTCAGTGAGGAAAGAGAAGAAAGTGCAGCGAAGATAACTGTGGCATGTTTTTAGACTTAAATATGTGAATCGCATGGGTTTAATGCAACATCTCCAAGCCCTGCAAGAGCAAATGCTTGATCATAATAAATGAGTGTCCATTCTAGAAACAAATTGCATTCTGTTATTAATAGAAGCACGCTCCTATTCAATTACTGTGATATAGATAAATGTTTATCCATCCCTTCAGCTGTCTCCACGGCAGCTCTAATGCACCCTCTCTATCTTGCTTCACATTTATCTCACTGTTCCCAATACACAGCAATATGTTTTACATGGTAAGGGTTTAATTAATATTGGGGAACTGAGGGTAATTTGAAATTACGGCATGGCAAGCAATACAGGAGAAGTCTCAGGATCCTTTACATATTTATTTTTCTGGCAACATCAGTGTTACTTCTTGTTATAATTTAAAAACAATAGCACAAGAGAGAAAGACGCCATGTGACAGAACTCAGGTGGAGTGTTTTTTTTTAATGTCATTTTTTTTTACTGATTTTTGTTGCACTCCACATTTTTCTCTGCTCCCCTCCCTGCCTCTCCCCTTCCCTTCATTCCTCTCCCAAGGTTCCCATGTTCCCAATTTACTAAGGAGATCTTGTCTTTTTCTACTTCCCATGTAGATTAGATGTATGTATGTCTCTCTCAGGGTCCTCATTGTTGTCTAGGTTCTCTGGGATTGTGGTTTATAGGCCGGTTTTCTTTGCTTTATGTTTAAAAACCACCTATGAGTGAGTACATGTGATAATTGTCTTTCTGGGTCTGGGTTACCTCACTCAAAATGATGTTTTCTAGTTCCATCCATTTGCCTGCAAAATTCAAGATATTGTTATTTTTTTTTTCTGCTGTGTAGTACTCTGCTGTGTAAGTGTACCACACTTTCCTTATCAATTCTTTGGTCAAGGAGCATTTAGGTTGTTTCCAGGTTCTGACTATGACAAATAAAGCTGCTATGAACATAGTTGATCACGTGTCCTTGTGGCATGATTGAGCATCCTTTGGATATATACCCAAAAGTGGCATTACCTGGTCTTGAGGAAGGTTGTTTCCTAATTTTCTGAGAAATCACCACACTGACATCCAAAGGGGCTGTACCAGCTTGCACTCCCACCAGCAATGCAGGAGTGTTCCCTTTACCCCACATCTTCTCCAACATAAATTGTCATCAGTGTTTTTTATTTTGACCGTTCTTAGAGGTGTAAGATGGAGTCTCAGAGTTGTTTTGATTTGCATTTCTCTGGTGGCTAAGGATGTTGAGCATTTCCTTAAGTGTCTTTCAGCCATTTTAGATTCCTCTGTTGAGAGGTGTTCAAAGGTGTGTAGATTAATATCTGGGTCTTTGATTCGGTTCCATTGCTCCTCCATTCTGTTTTTATGCCATTACCAGGCTATTTTCAGTACTGTAGCTCTGTAGTAGAGTTTGAAGTCAGGGATTGTGATACATGGTGGAGAGGTTTTTTTTTTTTTTTTTATTGGGGGAAAGTGAATGGAAAAGGGGGGAGGCGAGTGAGGAGACCAGTCCCTGGGGACAGGACAGACAAATGAGAGAGACAGAGAGACAAAGAGGGAGAGATGGGAGATGGGCAGAGCCTCTTTAAAGGGGAACGTAGTGAATGTGCACAGGAGGGGCTCTTAATGGCTACAGCTGAGGACTATACCCTAAGGTCAGGCCAGCACAGAAGCCTGAATATTAACACTTCTTTCCTGAAAAAGTTGTCTATAATTGAGAAGATATTTTGCCATGATTCATATAAAACTGCTCTATATTTCATTCCATCCCATAAGTCACAGGGAAGGTTTTTGTCTCAGAACTTCATGTGCAGAGGTGGCTGGGCTGTAGAATCAGAATGGAAGCTTTGAGACTATCAGAATCTTCTTGGTGAATAGACGTTACACGATCTTGTTTTTAAAATTAAAATGAACATCACAAAAATCACTGAAATTATCAGTGTCAGGTGTGTCTTCCTATACTGTTCTTGGATTAGTTCTAGTCCCCGGTCTGCAAGGTTGACATTAATCATGTTATCGAGCAAACCCAGGAGCCTGGGTTGCAATGATTTATCTGACACCATTTTGCAGCGTGGCAAGGTTAGGCTGAGAGCTGGAGGCTCACTCAGACGACTTTCCCCTGACTTCCACTCGCTCCCCAGTGCCTAATACCTAACATCTGCATTAAATAAATACTCCTGGATGTCATTCTGTGCACAAGAGGATGGCTTGCTTCTCTCGGCATGCCCGCTTGGCTTTAAATTATTATATGCCATTCCAAGAACTCGGCTTCCTGCGTGTGGCAGATGCTGGAAGAATAGAACTGTGCACACTTCAGAGGTGCCAGGCCTAGGTTCATGTCCATGCCACTCTAAGTCTCTTTCACCCACGCCAGCCTTCCATCACTGCAAAAGCAGAAGGCATGCAAGAGCATTTGTCTCCGTTTCACCTGCCAGTTCTCCATACTGATTCTCTCTCTACACAAGCAAAATGGACCCCTTTTCTTAGGTGACCTCATCTTCCCTTAGACAAAAAGGCACGATGCTGTCAAACATAGCAAGATCTGAACTCCTTCAGTGGCCAGCTTGTCATGGGAACTCTCTGGAAACCCAGTTACTCTCAAATCTTTCTGAATAAAAAAGACCTTTTATAAGTGTTTTGTTGTTGTTGTGATAAATCATGAATTTAATAACAGACACATATCTAAAATCACTTACAGACCAATGTTAGCTTCAGATATTCCATGCCCTTTGTGTGATGCACTCACTTCAGATGCTTTTGCAGAATCAGCAACTCTGCCGTATTTTAAATCACTTTCATTTTCTAGTGGGAATCACATTTTCAGGTGAGTTGTTTGAGATTCACACAGAAAAATTTAAAAGTCTGCATACATTACTCTGTCACTGGAACTTTTACTTCCCAAGCCATCAGTGCCAAAACATAGACTGGGGCACATCGTTTGGTGGGGGACACATTGTCCGGTGAGGGACACACCGTCCAGCACTGGGGCACATGGTTTGGTGGGGGACACATTGTCCGGTGAGGGACACACTGTCCAGCGATTGCCGTACTGCTAATGTTTAGATTCCCATCTTTACCCACATAACCACTAACTGCTTCAGAAGGCTTATGTATAATGACATTTAATAGATGCAGAGATGAGGTTCAGGGTTTTTTTTTTTAATAAACCGATAAATATAAATTATATTTCTTTGCTCAGTGTTTTAAAGCCACTGTATCTTTTTTTAGCTGACTCTTTCGGGTGACTTGTGTAAACACTACCCCGAGCTTTTGGGCGAGTATATTCCCCTCTGAACATCCCTTTGTTGTCTAAACAAAGCAGTGTGAGTTCTCCACGCCATGGGACCCTTTGTAGGGATTTAAACAAGAGGCAGCTTACCCTTTTCCAAAGAATAATTGTAAAGGGAGGAACTTACCCTCTTTTAAAATATTTAGATCTGTGATATTTGATGTAAGAAATTTCAAATGTGGCCAGGGAACATGATTATTTCAACAGTGTTTAATGGACTTCCAATTTAGCTAATGGTGGCTTGAGAGAGAGTGTGTGTGTGTGTGTGTGTGTGTGTGTGTGTGTGTGTGTGTGGTCAGTGTGTGAGTGCAGGGAATGTCCCCCCACACTATCCCATCTCCTCCACACCTTCTCAAGGTAAGCAGTGCCACTGTTTGCTATAACTAGCTCCTTATTCTCCTCTAGACACAAGCATTTTACAGACACAGGCACACACATGCACATGTACATTCAAATCCACATATATAGATTTCTCAACTTTAACATTATTGATATTACCTTTGGGGAAAAATACTCCTGATTGAGAGCCGCTAGCATACTTATTCAACCATGTCTCTCTCAATATTGATTTGGTTATTTTCTTATTTTCTTTTTTCCCTGCTCTACAATAATAATCTTTATATGCATATCCTCAAATATTAATGTTTTGTTTCTACATGATAGATTCCAACAAATATGAATAGGCAAAGCATTGTCAGGCCACATCCTGATAACTTGTAGCAATCCACCTGCACCATAGCATCTCAAGTCTCGCTGTCCTCACTATCAGCAGATAAAAAAACATATTTTTCCACATTGTTATTAGATGTGCAAAGATATGCCTATATATGGCTTTGATTTTTATTTTTCTTGCCTGTTCCATGATTCATATTTGTAAATGAGAGGCTCTATTCTTATAATAATCACAAAATAATGTCAGTTTGGTTCTTTTTGTCTTACATGAAACCTGGTTTTACCTTTGCCTATTTTTTTTTCTGTTTTTCTCTTAGTCCTTTCAGAGTTTCACACAAAGTGGTTTTGTCTTATTTCCCTTCAGCTCTTCCCTATTTCACCACTTTCCCAATCATTCCAACTCTGTGCAATCTTAAAAAAGAAAACAATCCTTCCAGATCAGTTTGTGCTGCCCAACTATTCTGAATGTGTGGTCTTGTGTTGGATAGAAGCTGACTTACCAGGGATCATAACCTTTAGGAAGAATATCTCTGTTTCTCTTCTAGTAGCTAACAGTTGCCATTAGCTCCAGAGCTAGTGATAGGATTTCATGCCTAAGTCCCATCTCCTCACTGAAGTGTGGTCTGGCTTGGGCTTGCACAGGCTTTTCCATACTGTCACCTCTATGGTGAGTTCCTAAGTGCAGCTGTCCTGCTGTGTCCTGCTGTGTCCTCATAGTCATCATTGGACCCTTACACTCATTCTTCCCTCTCTTCCACAGTGATCCCTGAGACTTCGACAAGATTGGGGTGTATATGCTCCCTTCAAGTGTGAGTACTCTACACTCTCTTATTCTCCACACCTTGGCTAATTGTGGGTCTCTGTGTTACTCAGAATCTACTGCCAACAGAAGCCTCAGATAAAGGGTGAGATGCATTTATCTGTGCGTATAACAAGTCGTTAAGAATCAGTTCAATAGCGCGACTTTTTACCAGCATAATGGACTAGTAAGGTTCTCCTCTAGGGTCTATAATCTGTCTAGCCATAGGTTCTTGGTCTGGTAGAGGTGCCAGGTATGGAGTGGGGTTTGTATTCAATCAGAAAGTGTTCGGTTGCTTCCATGATGCTTGTGCCACTGTTGCACCAGTGGGCATGTCTTTGCTGGGCAGTCGTTATTATAGCTCAGAACGCTTGTAGATGGATCTGAGTGATGATTGTGTTTCCCCTCTAATAGCTTCCATAGCATCTTCTGGCCAGTAGGATAAAGTTTCCAGTCTGGCCCAGCTTGATTTTCTGTGTTCTATCACTCTCTGCTATGTCTCCTGCAGTAGAATTTTGCTGTCAAGTTCTGAAGGGTAACCAAGAGCAATGACAATGGCCTGTAATGTTTGGGAGTCTATGGGACCTTGCTGAACATCAATTCCAAAAGAAATAACTTGTACCAAGCACTGGATAATTTATTATAGCCTCTGGTGCCTGGTAGAGGCTATGACTCTTTTTTTTTTTTCTATTTTCACCAATTTGTAGGAGCTCTTTGTTAGGGATACTAACCCTTTTCCTGTCTGTATTATGAATAGATTTAGGGAGTAGCAAACCGCTTTTCTTTCAAATTTGATTTTAGATGTAGTACTGCCCGTGCATTTCACAGGATCGATTTTTGTGGAAAAACTAATTTTTAATTCAAGGAAACTAAAAATGGAATGTCTTGCTCAGAGTTGTAACCTGAGCTCACAGCAGAGCAGAGACAAGACTGAGCTCCCCACTAAGGGCTCCCCCTCAGCACAGCCTTCAGGGGGCCATTATTCTCACTCTGCCCTCATCCTCCAACACCCCATCTGTGCGTGTTTACAATAAAGAGCAGCATCCACTTGAAAATGCAGGGCAGCAAGGAATCATAAAATATCACAACATAAAAGCAGATCACATGCCTTGAGTATATAGCAATTCTTTTTTACAATGCCCTTTTATAGTAATCCAAGCAACCAAGTAGCGCTTAGGGAGAGCTTGCTGCCCCACTGGAACACGGAGGGTACCAGAGATAGAGCAGATGGCTGTGGGGCATTCCTGCCTGGGAATTCTGCCAGGGAGCATTCAGCAAAGAGGCACAGAGATTGTTCTGAGCAGAGCAGCCAGGAGACTAATATGTTCAGATGGCATGAAGCCTTTTCACAAGCCGCGGGCTCTTTATTCACAGCAGGAAAAGGGCCTTTTAGAAGCTCTGTCTAACATCTTAAACATCCCATTGCATCAGAATTCCATTTCCAGTAAGAGAATGTATTATAATAAACATCCTTTGAAATGTCGTTTTATCTATTAAAAGTCTGTGATGGGGGGGATCACCCAAATTTTATTCTTCATATTGAGACATTAAGCCTATTAATTTCTATGGGCACAATTTGCAACACTGTTTATAATACATGCCTGCAGCTGGAAACCCAGAGGGATGTTGTATGATGACCAAGAACTTGTGTATTTGATTGAGCTGAGAAAAAAATGGAGGTCAGGTAGTTTTTATCTGCTTTTTCTCTACCTGGTTTCTGTGTGGTAGTTGCTTGGATTACTATAAAAGGGCATTGTAAAAAAGAATTGCTATGTACTCAAGGCATGTGATCTGCTTTTAAGTTGTGATATTTTATGATTCCTTGCTGCCCTGCATTTTCAAGTGGATGCTGCTCTTTATTGTAAACATGCACAGATGGGGTGTTGGAGGATGAGGGCAGAGTGAGAATAATGTCCTTTTTCAACTAGGACATTAACAGTGAAGAATCCAGGATTCTCATAACACACACACACACACACACACACACACACACACACACCACATGTAATTACAGGGACTAGAAAATAAATATATGGCTATATTGCAAGCTCAAGAGTTGAAATCAAAGATACTCAACTTAATCTGCATTCATTCTTCCTTTTCAAAGCCATTACCACAGGCAATTAGGTGTAAAAGTCAGCAGAATGGCAGCTTAGAGTTTAATTTTCCATCTTTTACTAGAACTGTGTGCAGCACCACCAGCTAGACTGTCTCTGCAGTGACTTCCTGGAGTGGGTGTGGTCTCAACATCAGTAACATCTTTAGAGTTTCACTGGGTAGAATCCTAATTCCGGAGGCAGATTTCCATCCAGGTGACCTTGGGCCACAATTTGAGGAAGGATCACTTCGTAAGGGAAGGATTTATAATTACCTATTTCTTAAAAATAAACAAAATAGCAACAAACAAAAACAAAGACCTTCCAGTAAATTTAACATAACTAAAAAGAATTTAATTCTTAATATATACAACCATCAAAAGACTGCCTATAATCTGAGGAAATTTTATTTACATACTTGAGTTTGGATCAACAACCCAGAAAAGCAAATAGCTTTGGTCAGAGAATTGACTCCTTTCCTTCCCGGTTAGGTCTCTATGGGAAAGTTTACATCTTTGTCTAAATAGGGGCCTTTGAAAGGGGCCAGCAGAACTAAGTGCTGCTGATTCACTTTAAAATGATGTCACATGCATTAGAGGAGACTAGCCTTGATGGGTATATGGCTCGGGGCTATCACTTTGTGAATTCTGGGAGGCTGATCTGTGTGGTTGGGCATATGTAATCTAACTGACTGTTTCCAGAGGCCATCTATCTTGGAAATGAACCTCTTTTTTTTTTCTGTAGAGGCAGCCACTGAACATTGTGTTCATTCCGGTCTAGGGCTCCTCCCATAGGTGGTATTAAAAACATTAAAAATGTTTACAGGGGTTAAGGACACTAGCAGTTCTCGTAGAGGATCTGTGTTTGGTCTCTGGGACTCACACTGTGGCTTGTAATCACCTATAAAGTCAGTTCCAGGGGATCCAGTGACCTTTTTTGACTTCAGTGGGTATTATAAACACATAGTGCATATATATACATACAAGCAAATATTCATATACATAAAAGAAAATAAAAATAAAAACACAAAACTTTGAAAACTTTTTAACAATATTTAGCAGCAAGAATGGCCATTTCCAAATAAGTTAGGTAATAAAGAATACTCTGGCTTACTAGACCATATAAATGTTAAAATTATTTAGAGAGAAAACTTGAATTTTCAAATTTGTTGATTTAGTCTTCCGTGTGATCTGATTTTCACAGGCTTATGGATCCCCAAGTTACAGGTTGGCACAGGAACTGCACCGAGCTCTTCCTTCAACTTCCCCATTAACTGGATCATGTTTTGGTTCCTGCCTCTTGCTTCCCTTGCTTCAGGCACCTGCCTTCACAGTCAAGTGCACCCACGGTTCCAGCTCTTCGTACAGTCTGCGCCTCTGCCCCTGCTGGTGATATACCTACTCCCCACTGTAACGGCGTAAGCGAATGCAGACAGACTGTCAAAATATAGACAGCTTTAATGGAGGAATAGACTTACAGAACCACCGTTCCCGCGGAGACCAGGAAAGCAGAAGCGAGCGCTGGGAGCACGCTCGCCAAATTTATAGGAAAACTTTAGCCTGAGGCGAACACGCCCCCTAAGGGGTGGGACTTATCCCTACATCTCCCCCTTTTGTCTAAATAAGACAGAACTAAACCAAATACAACTATATACAATAATAACAAATAAATATAACAAACAATATTGAGAATCAAAAGTTTTGCTAAACATTCTATCTCAAGGAGTCTAAATAATGTAGAGAGTAACTACAATTATATAATCTTCAACTCCATCAAAGATCCGAGAAGGCAATAAATATTACTTAACAAACGATCCAAATGTGTAACAATTGACAAAGACAACTGACTACCTGAGCAATCACCCAAAGTCTCGTTTGCAATGTTGAGTCAACCAACTTTGGCTAAGGCCTAACATAACTGACATACCATTATTAAAGGCAAGGAACTTTTCAAAACTATCTTACCCTGTCTTGGCAGGATATGACAGTCCTGTTGTATCCATTGATGCACGCTCTGTATCTTTGTCAGTGGTTGAGGTATGGGCTTTTCTTAACCCAAAGGCCAGTTCTGCCAAGAAGACAAGCTCCCAGTGGAGTGTCTTTGGTGCTCAACGTTCTCTCGGGAATAGAGCGGTGTTGCCAGGAGCAATTGTGTCTCACTATCACGAAACTCTGAGTTATATTAAAGGCCATATTCTACAGCTCTCCAAAGAGGTTGAAGATTATCTATCTATACTGAGTATAATCTCTATATATCTAAAGAACCTGATTAGTCTAATTACAAATGACAAACTTAGATGACTATTAATCTATATAATTCTCAATATCTATCTAACTTAAAGACTAAAACAATAAACAACTGTGCAATATATGAAGACAATGATCTTCATCTGTAAACAATGTCATTACATATCAAATGTAAACAATGTTATTACATAAATAGTATCAGAGGTAGAAATGTACATTGTGATATGGTAGATGTATCAATACAATATAAGTATACTCTTATACAAAAATAGAGGTAGGAACACTCACATTCAATATTCAATATGTCAATATACAGGAAACAGTACCAATACAATTTTCTAAAAACAGTAACTCACAAATACCAATCATCCCATCAAACCAGTTAATCCCCCTTTTTTTTTTTTTTTAACATACCCCTAACTCCATAAAACATCTCCCCATCCCCTCAACCCCAAACCAACCACTAAAAGATGTCCCTAACCCTGAGGGCAAACTCTGTTGGGGGAGGGGACGCCGTCCTCTAAGATTGCTTCAAGCTGACATGGGGGCGATGTTCTCCTTAGGGGCTCCTGTGAAAGCAAATGATGGTAAAATTCCCAAATTAACCTTTGGCCTAAGAAAATTATAACTAGTCCCTGAGCGCTTTGAGAAGGTCCGGCCAGAGTGTCGTCAAAAAATGTGCACCATTCGAAATTGTCTTGTGCAGTTGGTACCAAAAAAAATTATTAGCACGTAGAAAAGAAAAAAAAAAAAAAAAAAATATATTCAATATATTCATGACGTCATAAAAACCAGGTTGAGTTGATGTTGTGGGGCCCCATCTTCATCCTGGAAACTTCAAAAATTACTGTAGGAAAATTTGTTGCTTGTTATGGGAAATTTAGACACTAACAACAAGGACATATACTGACATATAAAGAAAGACACAGATACGAGGAAAAGCAAAAACAAAAAACAAAAAACATATATACATAAATATATAAAAAATCAATACTTACGGTATGTATATAATGTTAGTTGATCCTTAGTAGGTCGTAACTATTATCCATCCATCAGTAATTAAATATTCAGGGTCCCTTAAAGTCTTTGAAGATCAATATTTTCCTGTGGAGATAAGAAAAGAACCCTGCCCCCAACCTATCTGTATTCCTTACCATCAGTATGCTCGCCAACCTTGTGAAAGAATTGTTATTTATCTTTTCCAAATGGCTTTTCTTCTTCATACCGAACCTTTATTAGTTTTGTCGGTATCCACAATTGTTCCTCACCTGTGGAGATAAGAGCAAAACCCCTTCCCCAACGCAGCACATCTCCTGGTTTCCATTGTGAGGTCAGCACATCCTTGAAATAAACTGGTTGATTTAGTTCAGTAGACTTTTCCATTATCCAATGTCTTTCTGCAGCCGTTGTCCCCTTCTCATTAGCGTTAAGAAAATTCAAGGTTAACAAAGCATTATGTAACCTATTTCTGGGGGTGTTTTCCACCCCTTTCTGTTTATTCAACATATCTTTTATAGTTCGATTTGATCTTTCTATGACTGCTTGACCTGTAGGATTGTATGGTATACCTGTAACATGCTTGATATTGTAATAGTCAAAAAACCGTTTCATTTTCCTAGAGGCATAAGCAGGACCATTGTCCGTCTTTATTTGTGTAGGTATACCCATGATAGCCATGACTTCTAATAAATGAGTGATTACTGAATCAGCTTTTTCTGAACTTAAAGCAGTTGCCCACTGAAAGCCTGAATAAGTGTCAATGGTGTGGTGAACATACTTCAATTTGCCAAATTCTGCAAAGTGGAACACATCCATCTGCCAGATTTCATTCCTATGGGTGCCCTTTGGATTAGCCCCTGCTGGCAGTGGCGTTTGGTTATAGAAAGAGCAAGTAGGGCATTTCTTTACAATCTCCTTAGCCTGTTGCCATGTAATAGAAAACTCTTTCTTCAAACCCTTGCTATTAACATGATGTTTTTTATGAAATTCAGAGGCTTGTAGCACACTACCAATCAATAACTGATCAATGTCTGCATTACCTTGTGCTAGAGGACCTGGCAGACCCGTATGGGATCGGATGTGTGTTATGTACATAGGGCAGAGCCTGTTCCTGATCAAATCTTGAACCTGGATAAACAATGAGGTTAGTTCTGTATCATCAGGTATAAATTCAGCAGTTTCAATATGTAAAATAACTCTTTCTGCGTATTGCGAATCAGTAACTATATTAATAGGTTCTCTAAAATCCCTTAGCACCATAAGAATGGCATATAATTCTGCCTTCTGGACAGAATCATAAGGACTTTGTTCCACCTTACCCAAGTCTTCCGATTTGTAACCTGCCTTCCCTGTTTTATTGGCATCAGTATAGAATGTACGGGCTCCAGTTATTGGAGCATCACGGACGATTCGAGGAAGGATCCATGAAGTTCTCTTTATGAAGTTAAGCCTCTTGCTTTTTGGATAATTGTTATTAATATCTCCCAAAAAACTAGCACAAGCTCTTTGCCATGGTTCATTATCTTCCCATAATTTCTTTAGTTCATCAGCAGTGAAAGGCACTATAATTTCTGCTGGGTCTATGCCTGCTAATTGACGAAGTCTCAGCTTTCCTTTTATAATTAACTCGGCGACTTTTTCCACATAAGTTTTCAGTTTTTTACTTGGTTTATGTGGTAAAAAGATCCATTCCAAGATAATATCATCTCTCTGCATTAAAATTCCTGTAGGAGAAATTTTGGATGGTAATATGACGAGAATACAATCGAGCTCTGGATTCACCCTGTCCACATGTGCCTGTTGTAATTTTTCCTCAATTATTGTCAGTTCCTTTTCTGCTTCAGCTGTTAATTCTCTGGGACTGTTTAAGTCTTTATCACCTTCCAAGGTTTTGTTCAAATGAATTATTAGATCAGGTGTTATCCCAACAGCTGGTCGTAGACTGGAAATGTCTCCTAACAGTCTTTGAAAGTCATTAAGAGTCCGTAGGCGATCTCTCCTAATTTGTGCCTTTTGTGTCTTAATTTTTTGCAAACCTATTTTATAACCTAAATAATTAACAGAATCTCCCTTCTGTATCTTCTCAGGAGCAATTTGCAATCCCCATTTAGGTAAAAGTATCTTTATTTCTTCAAACAGTCTGTTCAAGGTATCCATGTTTGAATCGGATAACAAGATGTCGTCCATGTAGTGGTATATTATAGATTTGGGAAATTTCTTGCGTATTATTTGCAATGGTTGGTTCACAAAATATTGGCACAAGGAGGGGCTATTTAACATACCCTGGGGGAGGACGGCCCAGTGGTACCTCTTGGAAGGTTGAGAATTGTTGTAAGTAGGCACCGTGAAGGCAAATTTTTCTCTATCTTCTTTTTGTAAAGGTATGGTGAAAAAACAATCCTTTAAATCAATAACTATAAGAGGCCATCCTTTTGGTAATAAAGAGGGCAAAGGGATTCCAGATTGCAGAGGACCCATAGGTTGAATAACCTTGTTGATAGCTCTGAGATCTGTCACCATTCTCCATTTACCTGATTTTTTCTTAACCACAAATACAGGAGAATTCCAAGGGCTGGTAGATTCTTCTATATGTCCAGCATCTAATTGCTCTTGTACCAGCTGTTCTAAAGCCTGTAACTTTTCCTCAGCTAGAGGCCATTGCTTTGTCCATATTGGTTTCTCAGTCAACCATTTTAGAGGCAAGGCTGTTGGTATCTCTGAAGGGGCTTCAATTACTTGTTCTTGTATGGCCCGAATGGCCGGTTTTCTCCGTTTGTAATATCTTTTAATATTATTCTCAGAAATATAGGCTCTAGAAGTAGCAGGAATGTTAATTTGGGTATTCCATTGTTGTAATAGGTCACGACCCCATAAATTCATTGCAATATTGGCTACATATGGCCTTAATTTTCCTATTTGTCCCTCAGGCCCTATACATTCAACCCATCTTGTGCTCTGTCTTACTCGAGATAGGGTTCCAATTCCCAGGAGCTGAACATTTACATTCTGAAGAGGCCAATACGGATGCCAAGATTCTGGGGTAATGATACTTACATCAGCACCTGTGTCCAGCAGGCCAGTAATAAAAATGCCATTTACACACACTCTCAGCTTAGGTCTTTGATCATTTATAGAAGTTTGCCAAAACACACGTAACTCATCTTTCTGCTCATTATCGTTTGTAACAGTAGGCATGAGGTTTCCTAATTGTCCTGACGAGGCACGTTCTCTGCAGAAACTGGAAATGACTGAACCATGTTTGCCATGGGGGCCTGTGAGGCCCCCCCTCTCACGTTTCCCGTCTGTATCAGGTTGCCTTGTCTATCTCTTGTAGACCTGCATTCATTCGTCCAATGTCTACCTTTTCCACATCTTCTACATAAACCTGAAGGCTGAGTCCTCCTATTTCTGTTATTTCTAGAAGATGCATTATTATTATTTCTGAAGATCCGTTGTTTACAATTCCTTTTCATATGACCCATTTTGCCACAATTAAAACATTTGGTATTCTGGTGTCTCCTTTTACCATTGGAAATTGCTTCTTCTACCCATGCTTCAGTGCCATAATCAAATGTATCAACATCCAGTGTATGCAAGACCCATTCTTCCAAGGGTGCTGATCTGAACCTTAAAGGCCCCAAAATCTTTTTGCATTCCACATTTGCATTTTCATAAGCCAAAGACTCAATCATTATACGTCTTGCGTCAGGGTCAGGTATCCCTATTTGCACAGCCTTAGTAAGTCTTTGTAAAAAATCACTAAAAGGTTCTCTCAGACCTTGTTTAATTGTGACAAATGATTCCATTCTCTGTCCTGGGTCTTGTACCCTGTCCCAAGCCCTTAAGGCTGCTGTAGTGCATATGGAGAGTGTGTTTTCGTCCAAATTAGCTTGTTCCTGAGGGTCAGAAAAGCGTCCTTCACCTAGAATTTTATCTAGGGAGATGTCACTTCCCTTCGCCTTTTCTTGCTGTTCTAAAAGTCTAGCCTCTTGCCTGAACAAGCATTTCCATTTTAAGTGCGGCCCACTCTCAAGGACTGCAGAGCTCAGCTGGAGCCAGTCCAATGGCGTAGCTCTGCTTGTGGATGCCCAAGACTTTAGCATCTCTTTAACAAAAGAGGAATGCATCCCGAAAGTCATGACAGCCTGTTTAATTTCTTTGAGATCATTCATACGGACATGCTCCCATGTATCTTCCTTAATGACCCTAGGGTTTCTGGAACCAATCACCTTCTCTGTTGTTATTACTGGAAAGGCAGGTAGAGCTGTAGGTAGAGATTTGTGGAAATTGTCCCGGAGGGATTTACCCACAGATGTAGTTAAAATTTGCCTTTCTACCGTTTGTTCTTCTTCATCAGAATTTAGAAATTCCTCAATCTTTTCAATTCTATTCACCATTGCCTTCTGCAATGTCTGTATCTCCTGTCCAGAATTATGTTCCAAAGCCTTCATTGAGGATTCTAAAGTATGAAGTTTGTCCATTAGAGATAAGTTCTCATCTTTGGACATAATTTTTATGGCATAAACCGTGCCTTCTTGTATTGACAATCTTTCTGCCAATCTGTCATAAGCTTTAGACAAAATCCGATAGTCACATTCAGCAGTTTTGATTCTCTCAGTTACTATTTCAGTTCCTACAGAAAGGGACTGAAGCTTACAACCCAAATCAGCTGTTCCCTCTTCCATAGTAATGAGTTTCTCCTTAATATCAGCCACTAATGTTTCAGTTCCTACAGAAAGGGACTGGAGCTTACGATCCAAATCAGCTGTTCCCTCTTCCATAGTAATGAATTTCTCCTTAATATCAGTCTGTACCTTTTTTAAATTTTCCTCAGTTGATCGAGTCATGTTAAACAAAGATCTGTTCTCCTCCTGGAGAACTTCAAACTGATTCTTGAGAAGATTGTTGTCATTCTCAATTGTTTTTAAGCGTGCAACCTCTGCTCGTAAAGACTTTATCATATTTCTATTATCAAACCATATAGTGCCAAGGAAAACTACGAATCCCAGAAAGATCCATAGAGGTGGGGTGATAGACACCTCTTGTAAAATCTCCCACATGGTACAATTAAAAAAACTGTTAAGTTCTTGAATGGTAACGTGTTCCAGACATTTTAATTATAAAAGAAAATTTTTTCTCTTACCTGCAACGACTGGTTCCTGCCGGTGGTGGTCTCTGTGGTTTTGGAGCCTGTCTTGGGACTAGCTCTTGCAGACCAGGTCGGGCCTCGAACTCACAGAGATCTGCTCGTCTCTGCCTCCCGAGTGCTGGGATTAAAGGCGTGCGCCACCACAGCCTGGCCGCCTTGAACTCACAGAGATCCACTTGCCTCTGCCTCCCGAGTGCTGGGATTAAAGGCGTACGCCACCACCGCCTGGCCGGCCTTGGGCCTTGAACTCACAGAGATTCGCCTGCCTCTCTGGATATTATGGGCCTGAAGGCCGAGTGTATCTTGGACTCAGCCCTGGGGCCCGAGTCACAAACTAAGAAAATGACACCCGGGAGCGTGCTGTGTTAGCTAGCAGGCTACGCGCTTGAGTCGGGGGCAAAATAGCCCGACGTTGGACGCCAAAATGTAACGGCATAAGCGAATGCAGACAGACTGTCAAAATATAGACAGCTTTAATGGAGGAATAGACTTACAGAACCACCGTTCCGAGACCAGGAAAGTAGAAGCGAGCGCTGGGAGCACGCTCGCCAAATTTATAGGAAAACTTTAGCCTGAGGCGAACACGCCCCCTAAGGGGTGGGACTTATCCCTACACCCCACACAATGAAGCTCCCCACTTCTTCCTAACCTCTGACGGATACCTGGATTCTTTCCTGGCTCCTGCCAGGTCCAGCTACCCAGGTCTACTGTTGGGCATCATCACCAGGTGACACTGTGACATGCAGTTTCCATGAGGAGGAAACTGTTGTTCTTGTTCAAGGGCCTGGATCCTCTTCCAGCATCTGCTGATCGGAGTAATTATATTAAAAAATGAACCATAAAAGTCTGCCAGAAGATTTAATGTATTCAATGTCTCTGTTATTACCCAGGTCACATTGCGACAGGATACTAATTTGTTAATGGTCAGAGTGACACTCAATAATAATCAACTTGAATTAATGAGTTGACGGTAGAAATTGTATTAATTGCATTTACTGCTCAACTCACCTACTGTTTTATTCTTTGCAACGGGTACGTTGACTGATACTTTATATTTATGTTGCTATAATGAAATGCCTCAGACTGGCTATTTTTTATTGCTTTTATTGAACTATATACATTTTCCCCACTCCTCTTCCTTCCTTCCCTCTCCCCTTCCACCCTCATCCCTGCCCCCATGCTTCCAATTTACTCAGGAGATCTTGACTTTTTCTTTTTCATAAGTAGATCCATGTATGTCTCTCTTAAGGTCTTCTTTGTTGTCTAGGTTCTCTGGGGTTGTAGACTATAGGCTGGTTATCCTTTGCTTTATGACTAATATCCACTTATGAGTGAGTATATATTATATTTGTCTTTCTGAGTCAGGGTTACCTCACTCAGGATTTTTTTTTCTAGTTCCATAAATTTGCCTGCAAATTTAAGACATCATTATATTTTACCACCGAGGAGTACTAAATTGTATAAATACAGCATATTTTCCTTATTCGTTCTTCAGTTGAGGCGCATTCTAGGTTGTTTCCAGATTCTAACTATTATGAATAATAATGTTGCTATGAACAAAGTTGAGCAAATGTTCTTGTGGTATGATTGAGCATCCTTTGGGTATATGCCCAAGAGTAGTACTGTTGGGTCTTGACATAGACTGATTTCCTAATTTTCTGAGAAACTGCCATATTGATTTCCAAGTGGCTGTACAAGTTTGCACTCCCACCAGCAATGAAGGAGTGTTCGTTCCCTTTACCCTACGTCCTCTGCAGCATAAGCTGTCATGGTATTTTTGTTCTTGGCCATTCTGACCAAGATGGTATCTCAGAGTTGTTTTGATTTACAATTCTATGATGCCTAAGAAAGTTGAGCATTTTCTTACATGTTTTTTCACCATTTGAGAGTTCTCATTTAGGTCTGTATCCCATTTTTATTGGATTATTTTGTTCTTTTGATGTCTAGTTTCTTGAGTTGTTATATATTTTGGAAATCATAGATTTGTGGTTGGTGAAGATCTTTTCCCTTTCTGTGCACTGCCGCTTTATCATTAACCCAGATTTTTCATTTCCAGATTTCCCACAGTTTGTGTCTTCTTTATTGTTTATATTTCAGTTTTCAAGTCTTGAACCATTTCTTTCACCTGTTTGATTGCTTTCCAATTTCCGAATGTTTGGTTATCTTTTCTTTCACTTTTTTAAGGGAATTCTTCATTTCCTCTTCAAGGGCCTCAATTATCTTCATAAAGTTATTTTTTTTAACTTTTTTTATTTTTTAATTTATTTGTTTATTAAAGATTTCTGTCTCTTCCCCACCACCACCTCCCATTTCCCTCCCCCTCCCCCAATCAAGTCCCCCTCTCTCATCAGCCCAAAGAGCGATCAGGGTTCCCTGCCCTGTGGGAAGTCCAAGGACCACCCATCTCCATCCAGGTCTAGTAACATAAAGTTATTTTTAAGGTCCTTTTTTCTACTTCATCTGCGTTGGATGTTCAGGTCTTTATGTTGCTGAGTGTATTCTTACCTTGGTGTCTACCCATCTCTTCCTTCAATCAAACAGGTAGAGCCTGTGTTTTAGGAAGGGTTTCTTTTCTTCCAATTGGTGTAGCTGAGGGTGTGACTCCTTTGAACACTTCACGTGTTAGCAGGGCAGAGCCTTTGTTGATTGTTCCTCCAGGTGTCTAAGGACCCAAAGCTCAGATATTGGTTCCTCTCGGTGCAGGTGGGGCTCAGGCTGAGGCTCCAATGGTCAAAATTTTTCAGAACCCACAGAATGACTCACAAACATCTACAACTCCAGTTCCAGGGGATCCAATGCTTCTCCTGACCCCCAAGAGCTTCTACATGCACACAGGTGTAAACATACAAAACAACCCAAGGGAAGAAGAAGTCTGTTGACTGGTTCTATTTTATTTTGGCTGTTGTTAGCAGGTAGGTCATTGTTGTTGATCAGGACCTAGGAGACTGGGAAACAGTGATGAAGCTAACGCTACAGCAGCAATCTGAAGTGAACAGGAGCTGGAAGAAGGGAGGGGCATGCGAGAGACCTTCTGCCTTTGAGCCCCTTTCCCAGGCTGTATGAACTTTCTTTTCAGAGTTGAGGATACAGGCTTTCAACTAGACCCACTTTTGAGCCCCAGATGGTCTACTGTCGTGAACTTCAGGAAGTTATCCAAACTTACTAAATTTTGGTTGACTCATCTAAAGGATGAAGATCAGACTCACTTGTCAACTTACTGTAAGAATGAAATGAACTGATGTATGTACAATACTTAGCTCAGCACCCAACATATGGGAAAGGTTTCAGAAATGTCCAAGTCCTTACTTCAAGGACATGTTAAGTGCTCATTTACTCAAAAACATGTCTAATATCCTTCCATGTCTGGGTTCCCAATTTAGTGTGCAGGGTCCTTTGGTGGCTCCCTCTGTCTTGTCTTCTGTCTGTTCTTTTGTGCTCCTGCCACGTGATTCCTGTTGGAAACCCAACTACCTGAGGCTAAGGTCCAAGCTACACCTGTAGAAAGCCCATTTAGAGAGAATGATGCCTTTTATCCAGGTCATATTATCCACCTCTGGTATCCAGTCTCCAGGATGGAGTTATAAGCTCCACTGCCTGGTGCTTATAACTCTTATGAATCTTCTGTGTAGTACCGGACTGGTCTGCCTGGTAAGTAACACACAACGAAAGTTCTTTCTGGTATATCACTTCCAAGAGTAGGTACGAAAAGTGTGTCTGCTCTCTCTGGCTCTTATTAAGAAATTCAGCTCCCAAGGAAACTGAGTTGTCAAAAGATACGTGTAACTAGTAACCCAGATTCAAAATCAGGCTGAAGGACCTCAAGTTCTAATTGACTACATACTGTGATTTCTACGCCTACTAACTGAACACAGGAGATCCCTGAATAGACTTCATATGCTGAATATTTCCCCAACCTTTCTCTCCTCATTAAAGAGCTGTACATATTTTATTTTCTAATTGATACAGTGTTAGATTTATTATAGTGGGAAACTTCATTAAGTGAAGCCAAATACCACAAAGCATATAAATATTTTTCTAATTTACAGTTCCCTGTGATTGTCTGAGCTTTTCTTTATGTGTATCTGTTGACCATTCATCCCGTAGCATAAAACAAAACAAAAAACACAAAACAAAATTCCTCTCATAGCATTAGGCAGAACTCTCTGGTTCTCCATTTCTCATTTTCCTAAGAATTTATTGAATGAGTTAGCTGCAACTTTAAGGAAAACTACCTATAAATTAACTAATATGACTCAGGATGCTGACTAAGGGCCAAAATGGTGATGCTCTTTTGTGTTACTAATGCCAAGTTTTGGTTGCTCTTCACTTGATTATTTACATCTATTTTGAGTTGCCTTGAAATGTTAGTACTAACAGCATGGTGACTTCCTATTTTCTTCTCAAAGGCCTCTTGTTTGAAAGACCCCTTGATCTCTCTCTTGGCATAGTCTAAATTGTGCATTGGAGGAGGCCCCTGTACTTCTGAAAGCTAAAGATGGTATTAATAATAATTATAATGAGTTAGTATTATTTAATACTCTATTAATATATTAATATAAACATTGGGTCCCTGGGTGGAATGGGTTGGGAAGAGATCACCTGTTCTCAGGGTACTCTGAATGTGCTCTGATGGATGTTGTGCTCTGATGGATGTTGTACTATGACGGATGCTGCAGTGACTTCTCTGGACGTTTTGAACTCATCAGCAGATAGAGCAATGAATATAGAGACTTTGTGACGTGTTATTGGTACTAAACACTGAACTTAGTTAATGAGAACTTGTGAATGAAGTGATACAGATTCATGAAAAATAGCAGGTAAGGGGAAATGATGTATTTTTATGTCTCTTATATGTCAGATACTTCACAGGCATACCTTTCTTTCTTTCTTTCTTTCTTTCTTTCTTTCTTTCTTTCTTTCTTTCTTTCTTTCTTTCTTTCTTTCTTTCTTCTTTTTTTTTCTTGGAGTCAGGTTTCTCTGTTACTCTGTAGACCAGGCTGGCCCTGAACTCCAGAGACCCGCCTGCCTCTGCCTCCCAAAAGCTGGGGACAAAGGCATGTGCCGCCATCTCCTGGCTCATAGGCATTCCCATCATCAAAACAACCCTATCTAGTAATTGGCAAAAAGGAAATTCAAGGAAATTGAAAAACCTGGATTTTTATGACCCAAAGACCACCATACTGCTGCATGATGTCATCGGCCTTTAAAAATGCTAAGATAAAAATCCAGATGGGTTCAAAAGAAGTAAATGAGAAAGTGCATTTTGGAAGGGTTGTGTGGAGGGCTTTGCAGGAGGTGGTGTTTGACCTGCCTTTTTTATATGTTATGAAATGAAAATATATTTTTCCTTTCCCTTCCCTTCCTCCAGGTACTACCTGTACCCCAGCTGTCTTTCAAATTCATGGCCTAGTTTTCTTTCATCAAGTGTGTGTGTGTATCCTTATATTATATATAATTTATATCCACATAATTCATATTTATATAATTTATGTGTATATATATATATAATTTTACATATAATTATATATTTACGTGTACTGAATATATAATTTATTTTATATATAAATGTTTCTGCATGCATATATGTATTCATAAATATATAAGCACAACCTGTTTGGTCCGAATACTGTTGCTAGTATGTATGTATATAGATCCTGAATCTTTAAAGAGGGAGCAAGGCTGATTGATCATAAAGGGACTCTGAATAGATGAGCCCGTATCTGTTTCAAAACATTGGCTCTTCAGCTTGAATTTGTATGACTGTTGGAAGCACTTACTATTGGAAACAGGCTCGGAAAGGCCTTCCTACTGAGCAGAACAAGGTTTCCTAAGAACCCACTGAACCCCTCAGAGCCGCAAGCATCCAAATAAAACGCGAAGGAAAGAAAGCAGTGCTCTCAGAAGGACTGGAGCTGCCAAGGCGGCAATTTCCAGATTAGAAGGCACGGGCTCTGAGCCCAGAAGACCGCTCTTAAGACGTGTTTACGGGTGGAGACACAGGCCTCGGTCTGACCCAGGGGTGCGGCTCCTAGCAGCAACTCTCTCCCGTCCTTCTAGGGAAGTTGGCTGCGGGACCATCCTCACTCATCCTGGCTAGCCACAGCCCTCGGTCTGGGTGCCTCTACCCATTAGGGAAGTCTTTAGGGCTTGTAGTGAGTGCTCTGGCTCTTTTCCAATCCTCTTCTGAACCGAGTGCTTCTCTGCGTCTGCTGAAGAATACAAACTGAGATTTTTTTTTTCCATTATTATTGTTTCACATTCTTCAACCTAATGGACCTTCCCCGGGATGTTTCTAATAATCTGTGTATACTTGTGACTGAAACATGGTGCGTGGATAGAGTAAGTAGGAAGATTGTGTGCCCTGCCTGGCAGATTTTTTTTTTTTTTACAAGAACGATGCATTAAAATAAGCAGCATCGGAACTAAAAGCAGAACCCTTCCAGCCTCAGAGCTGCCTTGTTACTCTTCTAGCCACTGTTTCGCGGCCCCAAGAGGAGCCACGATAACAGGGTATCTATTTGCTTGGTTTGAACATATCTATAATTGGAATCATAGTTTGTTGTTTTCCTGTCTGGCTGGCTGCTCTCTCCCAATATGCTAGTGAGGTTGATCTAGGTGGTGGTTTAGAGCTGCAGTGCGGGTTTTCCTGGATGTACAATGTAACCACAGTTGTGAATGGACCTCAAGCGCCGGTTCACCCTGCTGGTGACGGCACTAGCGTCATTTGCAAGCTGAGACTGAAGCCCATAAGCTGACTGGTTTAAATCCATAAAACTCATATGTTATTGATAAAAAGGATTTTACTATGAATGATATTCTCCCATTACAAGCAGAAGTAATGTAATTAAATTGTGTAAGATAGTTATTACACCTCAAAATAATTATGTGACCTAACGCATATGTTAATTAGCTGGAGTTAATTATTCCACAGTATATATATACTTCCCAATATGTGTTGTCCTGTGTATCATGCATATACACAATATAAACTGTTAATATGTGTATGTGTGTGTGTGTGTGTACATGAGAGAGAAAGAGAGAGCGAAAGACTGAAGTCCCATAATCTGCCACCTATAGAAAGTTGCTGGTATTACTCAGTCCAGGTCCAAAGACCCATGAGCTAGAAGTGCTGGCTTCCAAGTGCAGAAGACTGTAGGGCTCCTGGTCCTTCCCACTGAGAGTGCAGAGCTCCCTCCCAAGTTGTTCATTCCTTACTCATCACTCACTGACTTCCCTCTTTCTTTTCCATTCAAGTTTTAACTTCTTGGTTACCTCTTCAACTCCTGATCTCCAGAAATTTTAAAACTTTAATATTAAAACCTATTTATAAGTCGGCAAAAGAATTCAGCAGATAAAGGTGTTGCCAAGCAAACCTAGCAGCTGGGATTTGTCCCCAGTCCTGTACACGTACACTGTGGCATGCACAACCCACAGGCCCAACCACATGAAGAGCAGTGATAAAGGAAATAAACTCTTTGTCAATCTCCACTTTTTTAAAATTTTGATGTTCTAGAATCAAAGTTCTGAAAAGAAATTATCTATAACAAATCAGGTAAGAGACTAAAGCTGGGAGCTAGAGAGAGGGCTCAGTGTTGAGAATACTTGCTGTTCTTGCAGAGGGCCTGGTGGCTCTCGACAGTCCATAATCATACTTCCAGTTCCAGAGAACCCAGTGCCCTCTTTGACCTCCACAGGCACTGGACATGCACATGACACACATATATGCATGCAAACAAACTACTAATATGCATAAAAATAAATAAATCATAAAATTTTCAGTAAAGTAAATAAACAAAAACCCAAATGAATTTGAAATGCGAAGGGATGTGATTTTCCTCTTGCTCATCAAATATACATAAGTTACTCCTCATAAGGAAGGCCACAGAAAGAAATGCGCCCAAACTTCCCTGTTTGTCTGAATAAAAATCCAATCATGAGCAGAATAAATCACAAAGTAAGTGTTCCTATAAATGACCATACACAATTTTGAAATGTTTATTGTTCCTGCTATTAAAAGCATAGCCAACAGAAAAAATGGAAATTTGGAGCCAATGTAACTAATAAAGGTGGAGTTATAACACATTCACACAAATCACTGAGAAGATTTTAAAGCATCTGGTTAAGATATTAGATTAGCAGCCAACTCTGTGTGACTCAGAGAAATGATAAATTAGAATGAAAAATAATAGACTCTAGCCCCATGAGAGAGAGCTGAGGAAAATAAATAAGCATTGGTAAGAGCCTTGCCAAGAAGCCAGTAGGAGTAACCAAATCTTGGCCTGTTGTCCCACCCTGCTGTGGAGAAGATGAGGTCAGTGATGGCTGGAGATGGCTGCTGAAAGAACAGTGGATCAGAGAGATTGACTGGGCCATGCATGTGGACACCATGGGTGGAGAATGATTGCAGCATCATAGACTGTGGTGATGGGGACAGGAGAATGGCACATGGAGCTTGAAGGTGATGTTCTCCTCAGACACCTTACAGTGAAGAGTCAGGGAAGGAGCTTCAATTCTTCAGCCTATCTCTGCCACTGCCTTGGGTGGGCAGCAACACAGCAATGTAAGGAGCACAGAGCTGAGCTTGGTGTGATCTTGCTGAGAAGACCACCCAGGGACTGTTGGGATAATCTTTTTGTATACTCTTGAAGGTGTGTCTCTGTCCTTCCTCACCCACCTAAGGCACCTTCTGATTGGTTTAATAAAGAGGTGAATGGCAAATAGCTAGGCAGGAGAGGATAGGCGGGACTTCCGGGCAGAGATAGGAACTCTGGGAAAGAATCTGAGGCAAGAGATTTCCAGCCAAATGCAGAGTGTTGGATGTTAGGAACTGAGGAGAGGTAGTGAGCCATGTGGCAGAACATAGATTAATATAAATGGATTAATTTAAGTTTTAAGAACTTGTTGGGAACAAGCCTAAACTAAGGCCAAGATTTCATAATTAATAAAAAGTCTCCATGTCATTATTCGGGAACTGGCTGTCCAAAGAAAGACCTGTTACAAGGGACAAAATAAGAGGCACTAGGCAGATCTTTTACAATTCTCCAGTCATTGTCACAGAAAATCTAAGCTTCATGTGGACAGCACACACACACGCACACACACACCCTGAGCACCATGGGCGAGACTGGAACTGGAAGGTAAGGGTGTGTGATTTAGACTAGGTAATTCCTAAGAAAAGTAGAGTCTCCCATAGAAATTCATCCCAGTAGGAATAACATACCAATTTACCAGGTCTGGATTATTGCGAACAGTAATCCCCTCCCTCTGCCTGCTCCACAGACCAGTTGTGGAGAGAGGCAAAATTGCATTAATCACAAACAGGAAGAAAAACTGAGTTTACAGTTTTCATTTCATTTGATTTGTTATTTTAATCTATTTGCATATCTGTACTTAGATTATGTAGCTGTTTTGTTTTAACTTGTGTCTTGCCTGACTAGTCTTCCATGTGTGTCTTTATTTCACTGTACCTACTGTGGTATTTTCTTTATTGTCTCTCATAACCCTGGCACATAGCCTTTCTTATTCGTGCTTTATGCCTCCATTTCCCATTCCCTCTTCATTTTATTCCTTAATTATTAATATCCACAGTTCCACCAAAACCCTAAAATTTACATTTTTCCCATCAGCAACCAAGAGCCTCTGGCTCTGACCCTAATCACGGGTCCAGGTGAGGCACACAGGGCTGCTCTGCAACCAATACACTCTCATCGATGCTTGCTTCCTGCCTAAATAGTGCAGAGAAACACTCAGCCAGGTAAAAGATCTTACCATGTAATATAAAACAAAATGGAGTAGGAAAATGGGAGAGATTAAAAACTAGAGAACATACTCACCCCAGTGGAGGCATAAATCACAAAAAAGAAACACAAATCTGAAGAAACAAACCAGGACAACCAGGTCACAAACCAAAGATAATAATAAGTTTAATGCAGAAATTTATTTTAGAGTCTTACGTTTTCTAAGGATAAATGGCTCAAAGGGAAAAGGCAGTTGGCACAGAATTTGACAATCTGAGTTTGATCCCTGCATCGCACATGGTAGGAGAGACCCAATTCCTGGAAGATGTCCTCTGCCCTCCACACATGCTGTGGCACACACATAAACAAACAGATAAACAAATGTAACACAAAACACTTAAAAGGATAAATGACTGCACCGAGTATTTAAACAGATGAATGAACTAAGAAAATCAACTCAGGACCTAAGCAAAAATGTTAGCAAACTGGATCGAACGGTAAGTGGAGGAGAAATTCTAAAAACATGGAGGAAAATCTCAGCAAGGAAAGACAGGGTCTGAAAAAGAACATAACTGAAATAGTGATAATGAAAGAGTCAATGCAATAGTAATCATTATCAATAAACAAAACAATCAAAAGGACCAAGGTCCTTTCGATCAACTTATTGTCACAGACTGGGAGAAAGTTAATAAGTGTGTGACATGGTGAGGTTGAGCTGTTCCTAACTGAACAAAACCAGTCAGCAGTCAGGTGTGTTTTCATCCACAATCATTTTGCTGGAAAAACTATAATGACTTAGTCGCTTGTAATCAGCAAGTAAAGAAAGAATTGCTCACTCCTTCTGGTTGAGAGATATCACTGTGTTACACATTCATAGTGGGCTGTGTTTTTGTTTTATTTCCTCTTGTTTTAAAGTAGCCTCTTCTGTGTGTGCACCTGTTCATGTGTGTGTGTGTGTGTTAGCGGCGACCTGTACTATGCATGTGCAGGCCAGAGGACAAGCTCCAGTGTAATTTGTGTCATTCTTCGGGCACTGACTGTTTTTGAGACAGGATCTCTCATTGGCCTGAAACTGCCAAGACAGCGAGGTTGCTAGCTTGGGAATGCAGGGGTCCACTGGCCCCCACCTCCTCAGTGCTGGCTTTGCCAGTAGGGACCACCACACCCAGCTTCTTTATACGAGTTCCGGGGCTCATACATAGGTCCTTATGCTCACATAACAGCACTTTACGGACTGAACTACTTTTCAAAGTTCTCGATTTTTCCTTTATTGCCATGGGGGTGGGCACTAATTTTGAAATGGGCTTTGTAGGGTCTGATTTGAAAAGACCACTGGATTCTATATCCATACAGTTTGTGACTAGAGGGTTTTAGTTTCCGCTATTCATAAACAAGTTACCAGTTTCTGCTCTATACATCGTATCACCTGTGATGAGGATTAAATGTAACATTGCTTGTTGAGTTACTCTAGAAATAGAAATTACCAGTGACTAATAATTACTTTTAAAGTTTAAGTGATTAAAAAATAAAACTAGCATTATGCTATAACCAGAGCTGCAGCATAAATGCTCCACATGACAATTTTAAACTTTTCTGTGATGCTGATGTGTGACCTTGAACAAGTTATTTAATCTCTTAGACTCAGTTTTATAACCCGAAGTGCACACCACTGCCTACTACTCAGGGATTCTGTGTTAGGGACTCCAGAGCCCAAACAACATAACTGACTGCGACTATTCTCAGCAACAGTCTGTATAAGTGAAACCAAGGTCACACACACCAACTGGACAGTATGACCACGTTCAAGGCCAACATGGAAAATGATGACAAACAGGAAACTACATTGCCTTGAAATAGGGCTAGTATTTATGAGCTCCCTGAATTATTCAGTAACTTCCTTTACTGTGTCCTTTCACAGAGTAACGTTTTATAGGGACAATTTGATGGCCATATCTTTAGTTTAAAGAGAATGTTTCTTTTAAGTGTGGCTAAAGCTTATTCTACACGGAGAAGCTGTTAGGGCACATTTTATTTCTCCTCTTGTTTTTGTTTCTGTATTTGATAAATCTGTCTTGTGCCAGACATTCTACATGGACTAATGCCAAGAAAATGGGTGCAGAGAGAAAATAGGTTAAGGAGAGAGGCAAGGTACCAAGCAAAGCCCCCAAACATTTAAAGGCTGACCTGTCTCATTTGAAGCGGCTGTGAGAAGGCCAGCCATGATCTGGTTATGAAAGAAGGATGCTCTCTGCAATGTAGAGACCATTTCAGTTATTTGATCCACCTTGGAGTGCACCACATGTCTCCACACGCCCTGGAACAAACTCATTATTGTTTGGGTGCCAGGGTACCCAATCTAACCTCCAATCTAACCATGCCCTCTTTAACCCTTACTTTCTCACCAAAAACCATCCCAGAACAAAGTCAGGTATACAGTTATTCCAACTGTCACAGATGATTAAATTCTAATTTCTATGGAGCAACAGCTTAGAATTAAAAAGTCAATATTGGCATAGATATACTTTTAACTACTTTTAACTTCTTATTAGAATACAGACATAGAATTAAGATTTCTTACGAGGGAAATTATTCCAACGAGCACTTAACACTATTTCTCTATAATTACAGCATTAAATTTGGAGCAGAATGGAGCGATCATTTGCCTTATAATATGAATATGAGTACTAGTCAAAATTTGAGGTTAGTATAACAAAGCAAACTGATCACTCTTTAAAATATAAATAAGAAAGGCTGGAGAGGTAGCTCAACAGTTAAGAACATTTGTTACCCTTGTAGAGGACATGGATTTGGTTCCCAGCATCCAAGTGGTGCCTCACAACCATGTGTAACTCCAGTTCCAGACAATCCAATTCTTTCCTCCATCCTCTGAGGGCGCTGCATATGCACTTGGTTCACAAACACATGGGTGTGGGCAAAACAAATCCACACACAAAATTTTAAAAATAAATCTTTAAATATATATTTATGCAAGAATACTTTAAAATCATTTCAGAATACTAAGTACATTTAGATTTTGTAAAATTCCTGTGGTACTTCTTTATAATTTTCTGCTGTGCTATTGTGCATCTATTCAAGTTTGGAACATAAATATATTCAATCATTCCCAGTGTTCATAAGCAATCACAAATATTCCAGCTTGTTGAACATTAGACAAGTGTTTCTACTATTTTACCAAAATCGAATAATTGAGATTATTTCATAGTGTTAATTCCTAACAGTTTCTTAAAGCCTCTTTATTCCAACAAGGAACATCTAGTTTAGTTTAGAAATCTTCATGTCAGAATGAAGAGGAGAATCCTTCTTCCCTCTACTCCAGGTTCTGTATTTTGGACAGATTTAGAGTTACATCTACAGTGTGGAAAGTCAGAGGACTTCTTGTCTTTGTGCTCTTACTTTTGGAGACTGAGAACTTACTCATATGCATTGGAGCCCTCTATATATGCATGGCTATATAGAATATCTAGTGTCTATGCATGGTCATATAGAATACCTAGTGTATATACATGGTCATATAGATTATCTAGTGTATATGAATGGTCATACAGAATATTTAGTGTATATGCATGGTCATATAGAATATCTAGTGTATATGCATGGTCATATAAAATATCTAGTGTAGAAGCATGGTTGTATGGAATATCTTGTGTATACACATGGTTATATAGAATATCTAGTGTATATGCATGGTCATATAGATATCTAGTGTATATGCATGGTCATATAAAATATCTAGTGTATATGCATGGTCATATAGACTATCTAGTGTATATGCATGGTCATATACAATATCTAGTGTATATGCATGGTCACATAAAATATCTAGTGTATATGCATGGACATATACAATATCTAGTGTATATGCATGGTCATATAGAATATCTAGTATATTTGCATCATCATATAGAATAGTGTACATGCATGGTCATATAGAATATCTAGTGTATATACATGGTTATATAGAATATCTAGTTTATACACAGGGTCATATAGAATATCTAGTGTATATGCATGATTATATAGACTATCTAGTGTATATGCATAGTTATATAGAATATCTAGTGTATATGCATGGATATATAGACTATCTAGTGTAAATGCAAGGTTATACAGAATATCTAGTATATTCTAGTATATATGCATGTTTATATAGAATATCTAATGTATAATGAAGGTTGCCCCCAAACTTCATGCTACTACTGTATTCATTCACTTGAAACATTTGCATGGACATTTTGAAATAAACACATATTATGAGAATTATAAATAGGGATAGGTGACCATCAGAATGATGTCAGTGTCACATGCAAAATGGAAGTTTTCTTCAGAGGGAGCTGTGCATATGTTAGTTCATATTTTTATCCTAACCGTATTAAAAACAGGATAAATTTTAATTAAAATATTTGAAATTTTTCTGAATTCTCTTCTATTTCTGACAATAGTTTATTGCTCTCTGAAACATTTATAAAATGTTTATAAAAGATCACCATCTTTATCTAATAAGAACTTGGTGGGGATTTTTTTGACATGTTTTTGAGAGCATCAGGAAGTGAGGGGACAAGGGAAGGATTTAGATGTTACATGAACTTGAGGATGAGGTTTGGTTGTTCTTAAAGAAAAATCTATGTAATTTTCCAGTGTTCAGTTTCTATTATGGCTTTCCACTCTGGGGACTGGGGATGAAAAGCGTATATGAGAACTGGGAATGACTCTTTAGGAAGACCAAGTGCAGGCCTGGGTCAAGCTGAAGATAAAAAGGATGATGAATAATATCACATTTCTAATCATGTCAGTCTTCCAAGTCTCTAGGGATGCTTTAAATTAAACCTAGGCAAGGGTCTTGTGAGGTGTGGAGAACTTTGGATTTCCATGACATGGAATAGAGAGGCAACTCCTCTGTGCACCCTGCACAAACTGCCCCCCCCACAATAGTATACACTGCCTTCATGCTTTGGCTGAATTTACAAACATCTCACCCCACCTAGAAAAATACTTACATTGGCAGGAAAATGTGTCCGTGAACTCATCATGTGTGAGCTTTTAATCCAGTCTGAAAGTGGAACCACCTCTTTGCTAAAGGCTGTTGGTGGTTTCACCTTCAGTTTGTTCTGCTGGGCCAGGCGTTTCTGAGATTCCACACCTTTGTGGTCCATCTTTCTTATGGAGAAGCTAGAAAAGTATTCCCAGTTTTCCTTAAAGCAAAGGCTTAAGTGTGTGTCCTAGGTATATGCAATTCCAGGATGCCTTCTTGACAAGCTCTGATTCAGAAGATAGCGTGGGACCGCAGAGCCAGGTAGTGATGAAGGGCAGAAGAGATGCAGTGGAGATGACGGCTCTGGCCTTCTATCCATGGGTGAGTGACAGCACCACACTCAGGCTAAGTCCCTGCTCTAACCCTGTCACTGTGATCCTCTCAGAGGTCTTGGATGTGACAGCTCCTATTTTCATAGATTCTTTTCTGACTGAATTGTCTTGCACTCTTTTTTTTATAGCTAAGAACACACTGAGAGATGTTGGTGCAGTTTTATTTTCATAAGACTCTCTTTTATTCAACACTACGGTTTTATAATTTTGTCTGTTAGGTCCTTCCGCTTGATTTTAATCACCTTGCTCTTCTTATTTTACTTTGAATGTTTAAAAATCTGCTTGAAATGCTGTAAATAGCTTTTAAGATTCCTATTACATTCATTTATGATTGTGTTTGTGTGTGCTATGGTATGCATGTTGAAGTAGGAGGACAAAGGATGAATGGTGCAGGAGAATTGTCTGTATTCTGTCAATCATGTTTTAAATAAATGCTGATTGTCCATGAGCCAGGCAGGAAGTATAGGTGGAAAAAAACAGACAGGAAGTAGAGGTGGGGCAATGAGAACAGGAGTATTCTGGGAAAACGGAAGCTCTTCCTCCTGTCCAGCCCAGATCACCAAAGAAGCAAGATGTGAGCTGCCTCGCTGAGAAAGGTACCAAGCCATGCGGCTAACATAGATAAGAACAATGAATTAATATAAGCTACAAGAGCTAATAAGAAGCCTAAGCTAATGGGCCAATCAGTTTATAACCTAATGTAGACTCTCTGTTTGATTTTCTCTGGGACTAAATGGCTGGGGGACCGGGCAGGACAGAAACCCCAACAAGCAGACCCTTCATGTTACAGATGAAAGTTGGTTCTCGACTTCCATCAAATGGATCACAGGGATCAAACTAGGTTTGTTACATTGGTTGCAGTTCTCTGGGACAGGGAAAGGTACCTTGTCTCAGAACTACCTCCTGAGACTGTTGCCAATCCCAAGTAACTTTCAAATATTTTTATGTTATACCCTTAAAATAATTCAGAAAAGTGAGGCAGACATACCCAGCTCTCAATGAGCTTTGTTGACAAAAACAAACACAAATGAGATAGAGAGGAGTGGTGGGGAGAAGAGAAGGAAGGGAGGACGGGGAGGAGGAGGAACTAGCAGCAATGAAAGACTATAGTTAATGAAGGAAAACAGCAAAAAAGCATGGGATGTGTTAACATAAACACACGAATAGGGGACGATCCTTACTCTACACCACTATGTTGTCTATTGAATAATAATTATAATAATAAACAAGCATCGCTGTGGTAGAATGTGGAAGGAAAATTAACAATAACATAGACTTTAGGAGATGTAGCATGGAATAGAAATATGAAAAGGGACTGGGGAGACCTCAGATTCCGGGTCTCCAGGTGAGGTCCTTTTCACTGCTCAGTCTGGGATCACGTAGAAGCTGTGTTTCAACAGGGACTCTTTCCAGTGTGAAGGAGCCACTTCCAAAGGTGATCATGGCAAACAAACATGCAAACACACCGAACATGAAACAGCACCATGTGCAGACAAAAGAATAAACATTTATTTTATTTTAGTCTTCATGGTCAGCCACAGGTGAGTTGAGTAATGTACTCTGGGAAAACTTGATCAGACAAGGGCATTGTGATATTTTAAAAACAGCTAGCTGTGCTGGGGGTTTGTGCCCTACCCTACTCACGCTGCCAGGCATTTTTAATTCAGGTCTCAACAAAGGGCCCAGACTTCACCTTCCTTTGCCAAACCCTCCTAGGAGAAGGTGTGTTTATAGCTAGGCAGGAACTGGAAGGTTGAAACCATCCTATCCTTTTCAAAATATCACTGCTCTGAAAATATCACCCTGTTTTAACTGTTGCTTTTTCTATTTGAAAGTGATTTTAAGATCAAATACAACTAAATTCAAAGCATGATGTACTTATGAATAATCAAAGGAACAGCACGAAAGCTATTTCCCTTTCTTCTTTCTTTTCGACTAAAACATCAGGCCTGAAAAAATTATTAAAAGAGAAACGAACCTTGCAGTTTATTACTGTCTTTGATATGTGGTTTATTTTTGTTATTGCTGATAGACTTATTTAATATTACACTTTCAGCATCACTGGGGCAAGAAAAATCTCTGCCTTTTGGCTCTCTAGAATTGGGGCACGCAACACGAAGACAGGATTTTGAGTAGGACCAAAGAACTGATCTGAATTTTTGGTGTGTGTAATGTCAGACAATCAGGAACATGAACGGCCTTTAAAATGTCACAATGCCCTTGTCTGCTCAAGTTTTCCCAGAATACATTACTCACCTCACCTGTGGCTAACCATGAAGAATAAAATTATTTTTAGATGTTCTGCCTGAAATCCCCCGAGGAAGCTGCTGACAAGGCGCGAGATGGCAGCAGGCCAGAAAACTTCAGCATTTGAAGACAAGAAGGGGTCTTGCCCTCACCCCCCATGCATGAAGACAAAATGCACACAGCGGGGCACACTAAGCGCAGTGATTATAACCACCAGGTAAGCTATGTCTGCATTGTGACTCTAAATTTATTCTCTCTATTTAAAATGAATATCTCATTGTGATCAACAGCACAGAACAATGACGTAACCGAGGGCCTCAGATTCTTGCTCCCTTTGTCTGATTGCAGCGGAGACTGCACTGCACACACACTGTCATGGCCTCTAACTTTTCTCCAAATAAATTTTCAAGATCTCCTTGTTGTTAGGAACTCTTTACTAGCGACATTTTAACAGATACATATTTTTGTCACACAGGCACACCATGTATTCCGAGCCACTCTTCGGTTCATAAACGTTTAGCAGATTCCAGTTTCACGGTGTCACGACATGGCAGACGCAGCACTGTCTTGTACGGGTTTGTGGTTGAGCCTCCTGGAGGGGGGGGGGTTCCACTTCGGAATGGGCTCTGTAAAGGAGGGTAACTACACCCAACAGAAGACTGCAAATTTCTCCTTAGCTGCTCTAAATGGTGCAGCCTGTGCGAGTCACAGTCAGGGGCACACTGAGGCGTGATCTACAGCCAGTGCTCTGCCTGGTCTCATTTTATTTATTCCTTTCTATTTTCAAGAGCAACTGACTTTTGGCTCATATGAAAGGATGTAGCCCCAAGGAGTCACACACAGGACTCCATGTTGGTTGTGGATCTGGTTGCTCTTGCCATTGGGAGACCCCTGAGGAAGAAGATAGGAAGAAGGTAAAGGGGGACAGACAGCAGGACATAAGTGATGTGACAGCGAAAATGGAAAATGCGGGCTCCTTAAGGAGGGGGAGGGATGCAAATACAAAATATGGCGGGAGATGGGTAAAATAACAAGAAGGATATCTGAAAAAGCCCAAGAAATCATATGATTAACTATTTATAAAAAATCCCAACAAGTAAAACCCATTATACATACATATATA